>NC_091823.1:148922119-149235244 GCF_038994185.2 Dermacentor albipictus | reverse complement strand
TATACAGATCCGCCGCCACCGATCTGGCTCTCTGATTGCCACCGCACAGGGGTTGCATTGGAGGAGGAGCGAAGAAAGGAATTAAGTTCGAGCCGGCGCTTTGACAACCGGAGACTCGCAGGAAGAGGGTGGAGGGGGGCGGCGTGTACACCCAGCGGCAAACGATGGGGGCAGAAGCGCGCGCAGCAAGCGGACAACACGATAAAGGGAGGAGGGAAGAGATAGCAGCGACTGACTGATGCCGCTGACGCCGATAGTGAGTCAACCCCAGCTGCGGAGTTGGTTTCAGGGACAACGCCGCCGATGCCGACACAAACAATATGATACCCTCGCTTCCGCAGCGCTAAGAACCAGGTCTACGTGGGAAGGTGGTCACGTATTCGTCGACGTGCCGGGGCCTACGTGAAATAACCGGCGCGTCGGCAACTGAAGAGCACCCTATCCGCCACACAAGAACAGGGGGGGGGACCCTTTCCTCCTCTTTCTGCATGGCGGCAACGGTGTTCTATGCAGTCACGTTATCTTGACTCTCTAGCGGCGTCAGCGGCATCCAGCGGTATCAGTCGGTCGCTGCTAGCGCTGGGGGATGAAAGGGGGGCGGAGCTGGTTACGAGGCCGACGACAACGCCGACAACGACGCGAAACCCAGGAACGGACGCCAAAGAGCTGCGCTCTAAAATAACTGGTAGTAATCCATGAATCGCCGCAGCCTCAGCCACAAGCGATGACATACGCCGCTGTAGCCCGCCGTCACGCTCCCCCTCCGCGCCCACGGCAGGACGGACTGACGACACAGTTCCGTCGTTCACGACCACCTCTGTCGCCAGCACGTCAACGCATCGCCCCACTCAGCATTTGAAGGAAGACTGACGTTTGGCGGGTCCCCGACCACCATCCACTTTGCTATCACTGCGGTGAAGCCGGGCACACCCACCGCCGATGCCCTTACCGCGAGATGTGACTGTGAGGGTTCGCCATCAACACACCGCACCTACAGCAAGGCGAACGCCCACGTTCCATCGCCGGCTGTCTCGCTGCCACACAGTGGAGCCCTCGACGACCGTCCCGTTCGCCATCACCACGCCGCTAGCTGTCGCCGCAGCGTCGTCCATACACTGGCCCAGTCCGGGGCCGATCCGTCAGCACATATCCGGAAAACTAAAGGCAGCAACCGAATGAGGTGCGGTTGCTGTTCGTCGAACTGACGAAGATCCTACGCCACCAACGAAGACACCGAAAAGACAATCTCGACGATATATAACCGAGACGCCGCCATCCCGACGAAGCTATTAAGTCAAGACTACACTGACGAAAGACGACTTGACGATGCGACGTTCGAGCTTAAGTTCAACGCGACGCAGCCGTGATCCGACGCCAACACCTAACTGGAACGCCAGACAAAAAGCCACCGACCTCGACGTGCTTCTCGACGGCCACGCAGTCACCGCCTCAATGGATGCAGGAGCCGACTAGTCCATCATAAGTGGACCCATCGCCGCCCACTTGAAGAACGTTAAGACTGCATGGGAAGGCCCTCGATTTCGGAGCGCTGGAGGACACCTAATACCGCCGACTGGAATCTGCACCACAAGAATTACAGATCAAGACCGGACCTACCCTGCCACCTTCATTATCCTCCAACAGTATTCATGAGACGTCATTGTTGGCATGGATTTCCTGAACCAATACGGCGCAATCATCGACCTGAAGTCCAAGTCGATAACGCTGTCGGAAGATCAAGCGATGGCGCCGGAGAGCTGTCGTAGTCACCACGCCTTGAGTGTGCTCGAAGATCAAGTCAGCATCCTGCCCCGCTCCAGCATTGTCATTTCCTTCGGCACGAAAACACCTACCCACGTAGGAGGCGTCATCGAGGCTGGCCAACGCCTACTACTTGACCATGAAATTCGTGTCGCAAGAGGGATCGCTCTACACGGAGGAAAAACGAAAGTGTTGCTGACAAACGTCAGCCAGAAGTTCAAGAACATCAACAAGAGCACGACGATCGCATACGTCGAGGAAATTCTGGAAACCAGCAATGCGTTTGTCCTCTCGGATTCTGCCACATCTACCCCGACGACCGCAGTTGCCACATCTACCCCGACGACCGCAGTTCGCGAACCAGACTTCGACATAAATCCAAGTCTCCCGATGATTAAGCAGCAACAGCTCAAAAGCCTGCTTCGACGATACAAACACTGCATTATGATGTCATCGAGGATTCCACATACACCAGTCGCAAAGCATCGCATAATAACCGAAGTGTTCACTCGACCACTCCGCCGGAGCCCTTACCGAGTTTCAACACGAGAACGTGAAGCTATAAGACAACAAGTCGATGATATCTTGCGCGACGACATGATCCAACCGCCTAAACGCCCCTGGGCATCACCTGTTGTCTTAGTAAAAGAAGAGGACGGAAGCCTACGTTTATGGGCCATGGGTCACACCGGAGTTGGTGGCAAAGATAAACACAAAGAACATCCTATATCATAAGTTTATTAAATCGAGAGCTGAATGTGATCTGACAGCGTTTAAAAAATATCGAAACCGCTTGAATACTGAGCTCAAGAAAGCCAGAAACGCCTATTACACAAATCAATTCACGTCAACTTGTGGTCGTGTCGACATTATGTGGAAGCGGCTAAACGCAATTTTGGGGAGAAATAGCAAATCAGGTGAATTAAATATGCTAAATATCGATGGTGTAAGTATAACTGGAAAAGAATTAGCAGATACGTTTAATACGCACTTTATTTGCGCTTCTAGAAATCAAGTCCCGCATAACAATCTCAGTGATGTCGTTCATATAAGCGACACTATCGAACTAAACAATAGCACAGCCATTGATATTGATGGCCTCCAGATAAAGCCTATACGGTATATTTTTGACCTTATTTTACCATACATCACGCATATCTTAAACCTTTGTGTCAGTACCGCTGTATTTCCTCGTAAAATGCAGATTGCACGTGTAACAGTTATCTTTAAAAAGGGTGATAAAAACCAGCTCGGGAATTACAGGCCAATATCTATCTTACCCGTGTTTTCTAAGCTACTAGAAAAAGTAATACTTAGAAACTTTTTGCAGTTTGAAGAAAAACACAAAATTATAACAGCAGCTCAGTATGGCTTCCGTAAGCACCGCTCTACTGAACTTGCACTATTAGATCAACGAGAATATATATTGAACGAACTCGAACATAATAGGATAGTCATTGGTATTTTTCTTGATTTTTCGAAGGCATTCGACTTATTAAACCATACAATACTTCTTCGTAAACTTGAGCGTTGTGGCTTCCGCGGCCATGCACTATCGCTTGTGCAGTCATACCTCATGGATCGCAAACAGGCAGTAGCAATAAATGGTCTCCTCTCAGATATGCAATCTGTAGGCTGTGGCGTTCCACAAGGTAGCATTTTGGGTCCATTTCTGTTTAATCTTTACATCAATGACATTGTACATGCAACTCCATTCGTTAAATTTATCATCTATGCTGACGACACCAGTATTTTTCTTGCCGGAGATAATGCAGCCGAACTCACAGATACTGCAAACAATGCACTGAAGCAAATAGAAAACTGGAGTAGCAGAAATGCGTTGCGGATTAACACAGCAAAGACTAAAGTCGTTGTTTTCAGAGGTAGAAACAAGAAGGTCCGTCTCACTAAGAATATATTCCTTCAGTCCGTACCCTTAGAAGTTGTGCCTTCATTTAAAACATTAGGTATATTATTTAATGAAAGAATGTCATGGGATGATCATGTTAGCTTTGTAACAAATAAATGTTCACGTATTATTGGTCTTCTTTACAAGAACCGTGAGATACTACCGCGAAATGTAATGCTAATGCTATATAATTCATTGATACAATCGCATTTCAGCTATTGCCATTTAACCTGGGGTGCAACAACAGCAGGCAATCTTCAGAAACTACACTTGTTACAGAAAAAATTTCTAAGAATTGTTGAAAATGTTCCGCATACCTACCATACGGCCGCACTTTTCTTAAAGTATAACTTACTACCAATTACTAAACTTTACGACTATCGTCTGAGTAAGTGTGTGAAAAACGAGGTGTTGAAGAACATATCTTTTCTATCAAAATTAGCTGGTTTAGAAAAACGAGATGCAATGTACAGCACAAGAAACATAGCACAATGGAACGTAAAAACATACAGAACTTTCTATGGTAATCAAACATTAGAAAATAAACTACCACGACTTCTTAACAAACTCGCACAAAACGATATTGATCTCCAAAACACAACACGCCACAAACTGTTCGAGTATTTTTTACACTACACCTAACCTTTTTTTTTTTTTTTCTGTGATTTGTCTACCCAATTCTTCTTTCTTTCACCATCATTGTAAGTTTTCTTTCCAGCCAGGACAATGCTGTTGATTTTATGCTGACTACTGTAACCGGATAACAACTCTGCTATATGTATTTTTTTTTCCTTTGTTATCTGTATTTCCTGTATTTTCTTTTCTTTTTCGTGTGTGTGAAAAAAAAAGGGAAAGAAAAACAACCACTGTATTGCTGTCAAAGTGGGGGCCCGTGGCCTTGTCAAGCTGTCCAACGGCAGCTTTTACTACGGGTCCCCGCCATCATCTGTACCATGGTGGCAAATAAAAATTTGAATTTGAATTTGAATATGCATCGATTATCGTCGACTGAACAAGATCACTAAGACGGACATATATCCCCTCCCACGGATAGACGACGCATCGGATCGGCTCTGCAGCGCTAAATATTTCTCGTCGATGGATTTCAAGTATTGCTACTGGCACATAGAAGTCGACGAGAGAGATCGCGAAAAGACCGCCTTCATCATACCAGACGGCCTCTACGAGTTCAAGTTCATGCCATTCGGGCTGTGCTCGGCGCGTGTAACGTCCCAGCGCGTCATGGACACGATGTTAGCAGAGTTGAAATAACAGACCTGTCTTGTTTACTTGGATGACATCGTCGTCTTCGCCGGAAATTTCGGCGATCACCTTAGGCGGCTTGCGACACTACTAGAGGCCGTCATCATAGCTTACTCTGAAGCTAGAAAAGTACCACTTCGCTTACGATGGGCTTTTGTTCCTAGGCCACGTCATAAGCAAATTTGGAGTGCACCCCGACCCGCAGAAGACGGCTGCCATCGCACTGTTCCCACAGCCCATCGACAAAAAGGCGCTGCGTCGATTCCTTGGCATGTGTGCCTACTACAGGTGTTTTGTCAAGGACATTACAAGCATCGCGGAGCCGCTGACACCTTGAACTAAATGTGATATCGAGTTCAAGTGGGACACGCCGCAGGCCGACGCACTCGAAGAACTCAAAGGACGCATGCAGTCACCGCCCGTACTTGCACACTTCGACGAGGACCCGATATCGAAATCCACACTGACGCCAGTAGCCTAGGCCTCGGTGCCGTCCTAGTCCGGAGAAAATACGTAATTGAACGCGTGATAGCTTACGCTAGCCGGTCGTTGTCAAAAGCGGAAGGCAATTATTCTACAACTGAAAACGAATGCCTCGCCATCGTTTGGGCTACAACAAAATTTCGCCCTTACCTATACGGTAGGCCATTCAATGTCGTCAGCGACCGTCACGCCTTGTGTTGGCTTGCGAATTTAAAGGACCCTTCGGGACGGCTGGCGCGGTGGAGCCTCACACTGGAAGAATATATCACTGGAACCTACAAGTCCGGACGAAAACACTCTGAAGCCGATTGCGTATCACGCGCCCTCACTGACCCGCCACCGTAAGATGACGAGGAAGACGATGCCTTCCTTGTAATAATAAGCGCGGAAGACTTCGCTGAACAGCAACGAGCAGACCCGGAGCTAAAAGACCTCATCGAGTATTTGGAAGGGCACACCGACGTTGTTCCTAGGGCATTTAATCGCGGATTGTATTCGTTGACGCTACAATACAACCTGCTCGTGAAAAACTTCTCACCAGTACGCGCCAACTACCTTCTTGTAGTTCCGTCAGCACTGCGTCCAGAAATACTGCACGCTGTGTATGACGATCCAACCGCCGAGCACCTACCATTTTCCCGGCCGCTGTCGAGGATACTGAAAAGGTATTACTGGCCGCGGCTGACCGCCGACGTCACCAGTTACGTCAAAACATGCCGAGACTGTCAGCGACGCAAGACACCACCGAAAAGGCCAGCAGGATTACTACAGCTAATCGAACCTCCTTGCCGACAATTTCAGCAGATCGGGATGGATTTGTTAGAACCGTTTCCGACGTCAACATCCGGTAACAAGTGGATCGTCGTGGTAACGGACTATTTCACCCGCTTCGCTGAAACTAAAGCTCCACCGAAAGGCAGCGCAGGCGAAGCGGCGAAATTTTTCGTCGAGAACATCCTGCTGCGACGTGGTGCCTTATAATCCTCATCACCGACATAGGAAGGGCCTTTACAACAGAGCTCATCCAAGCCATTTGCAATAGAGCCAGATAAGCCACAGGAGGGCAAGTGCCTACCACCCGCAGACGAATTGTCTCACGGAGCTCTTGAACAAGAACCTCGCCGACATGCTAGCATTGTACGTCGACGTCAAGCATATGACGTGGGACGCTGTCCTGCCGTACGTAATCTTTGCTTACAATACAGTGGTGCAAGAAACAACACAGGTCACGCCGTTTAAGCTGGTTTACGGCAGGAACCCGACGACGACGCTCGACGCCATGCTGCCGCGCGTCACTGACGAAGAGAATCTGGAGGTCGCTACCTATCTCCAGCGCGCCGAAGAAGCCCAACAGCTCGCCCGCCTACCGTTCAAGAACGAGCAGCATACCGACAGCCGACACTACAACCTCCGATGACGCTACGTCGAGTCCGAGGTAAGGTTGCTACCCAGGGCCTTACCTCGGACAGCAGGACAAGGGGTCCCATTTATTCTAACCTGCTTAGTATTTGGAACCATGGGCAACGGAACTTCGTGTGACATGTATGAAGCGAGAAAACGAGAACGAAGATACGGGGCCCCAGCCTAATGTAACAGCATGTGTTTAGCCTGATAATTTGGGGAGAGCTTGTCGAGCTGCAAAAACAGGAATCCCCCGCCACCCCGTCAGGGCCCTCTTTCTTACGAATTGAGGTGCGTTTGGTTGGAAGAGTTTTCGTTGTTTCCTGTCAGCCCATCTGTCCAGTGCTGTCTGCAGAGGAGGAGCAAGGGTGAAACACCTAAAAGAATGTGTGACGAGGACTTAAATCTCCCTTACCCTTCGTGACCACCACGTCACCCTCCACTTCTCAAATAGAAAAGATGTGCTGCAGTACCCAGCCGTGCCTCTCATTCAACTTTTCTTTACCGTGATGGTAATTTGGGCGGGCAAGGATTAGTCTGATAGCAGATGATGATGAATCTGATGGCAGAGTCTAGGCAGGAAAGGAAAGAAGACGTCACATGTGCTTTTGTCCGCGTGCCGTGGGGCATGGAATGTTCACTGTTCGGGTAGGGTTGTGGAAGAGTGAAGGGAAAGTTGGAGAGATGAACAGAAAGGCCTGTCTCCAGGGCCCATTCCTGCCTTGTGGCTGCGCACCCTTGCGCGCGCTCGACGGAGAAAGTAGGTAAGAATGGCCGCCGAACTTTCCAGAAAGATGTAGAAAAAGATAACTCAGAGCCGATGGAGGGCACGTCACTTCACCCTTGCTAGGAGTCGCCCTCTCCCCTTCGTTCCTGCGCTCGGCGTCGACAGGGCGAAAGAAAAATTGAGAACCTCCCAGAACAGACAATTGGTGCTAGCCAATAAGAGGACGAGACTGGAGCGGGAGAAGGAGTGAGTTTGTACGGAGAAGGAGAGAAATTGTACAAGGAACTCTATGCGTATGTGAACGCCTACTTTGGCGCTAGTAACAGACATACGCGGCACGCGTCTATAAAAGAAAGTTGATCGCGGGCTGCGATTGAGCCCCGAGCTGCCAGTTAAGCTTGCATAAGCCGGCCCGCTGAGGAGCTCCAGGAGGACGCACCACTCTCAGCCAGCCACGGACCGTCCAGGCAGCGTGCGCCAGTCATCGGGACGGCCACTGTTGGACACCTGCTGTCGCGTGGACTGACGAAGTGCCCGGTGAACAGTTAGTGCCCATTCATGCGAAAATTATCAATCGGAATCGTCAAAGTGGTGTGTCTAAACGAAACGCGAAGTTAGAAAGAGAAGAGCGTGGAAAGAAGCTACCAAAGATCACAAAGAACCTACTGAATGCAGCTTCCGCGAAGAAATATGATCGCTCTACCCAAAGTCTGTGTCAAACTCCCGATAGTACCGACTGTGCCTCTGTGGAGGACTTGCCAACTCCATCACCAGGGTTTCCTGGCAAGAAGCAAGGTTTGACTCATCTTGGTCGTCTGGATCCTGTGAAAATGGTGCCAACCACGGTCGTCCATATTTCTGGGCAACCGACGCTAACCGAGCCCTGTCCTGTTCCTGAGTCAGCAAGGTCTGTGCTTTTCGGCCGGGCCCCTGCCACAGAGCTCCAGGTTTCCGGTCCGCCACGCCCGATTTCTACTACGGCTGATGAACAGGTGCCAAACCTCCCCGATGAGCCTCCATCTACTGACGAGCGCCAGGAAACAACACTCGAAGAACCGACTCACTTGTTTCCTGTTAACTTCAAATAATCATGTTCGCACCCACAATGTGTGCCTCAAGAGAACGAATGAGACGGCTTCTCGTTGCGGCAACAGAGAAGTACAGACACCCCCGCAGCAACAGGTACGTTGCGAGATTCTCCGAAGTGACCCTACTAAGTGGCCGGGCGTTATTACTGACAGCTTTTGGAGTGCATGCCTTGAGAAAGGGCCATTGTATTTTCAAAATCGGGCAGAAAATTTTCCGTCTTCCGAAAGGCAATAAAAAACTCAGAAACGCTATATGTCACCTCATCTTTTCGTTTTTGGTGCGAAAGGCTGTAAATGGGGAGGCGTACGAGCGACACTGGTTCATGTACTCTGAGACCAAAGGTTCCGTTTACTGTTTCATGTGCAAACCCTTTTGAATTTAAAGCAACCCCAGTGCTTTCACCACGCACGGCTTTTCTGATTGGAAAAGAGCAGAAGAAAAGGTTTGTGCAGATGAAAAAAAAAACGGCCGTGGCTTAGCTTGGTTAAGCCTGGTGATTGCGAAGCACTAGTGTGTTATTATCGGATCAGCTGGTAGTATGGCTGGTAGAAGTCTTGGGTTATGCTAGTGTTGCGGCTTACAGTGAATCATCTAAGAGGAAGTGATCCGTCGAATCCATGTATACGGACAAACAATTCCTTCACCAGTGTGCCCATTACAAAATCTTCCAGTATCGATTGGCCGACGGTGCGGTAACACTCCATTTTCTCCACATCGTAAGATATGCCCACTCGGTGCTTGCAGTAGCGTTCGTTAAAGTACGGTAGCGTTACGCCGTAATAAATGTTGGGGTTATTGTCCCCGTCCAAAATGCGATACAGTTTGTTGTACGTCTCCTCGTCGTCTTCACGATGCATTAGCGGTAGCTTGTATGTTTCGGTCGCGTTGTAGATGTCCAAGTTGTCTGCATAACACCCCCATCGTTCGTCGGTCATCTTAAGTTTGCCCCACTTGTGCATCTGCGTGTCCGGCGTGTCGCTGGTTGCCCCGGGGTCCGGCGGTAGACCCATCTTGCGTCTTACAATGTCGTTCTTGTAGCGCGGTGCACGCTCGTACGCGTCGCCTATAGAGACCTCGTCCAGGTAGCAAAACGCGTTTTTATTGTTTTTGTTGAACATGGTTCGAATAGACCGCTTTATGGGGTTGGGCGGTGTCTTTGACGGACCGCCGAGATGACGGTATGGCTCGAACGGCGTGCACGACGTGGCTTCACACCCACTTTTCGTGAACACGAATCGACCGTTGCTACACGTCTAACCATCCGGGCACGGGTAATCCACTGGAAGGGGTTCCCACGTTACGGCGTCGTCACCGAAAAACTTAATGTCGTCGATTCCCTTGGCGCGCCGATGTTCGAGCAACTTCTGATAGGCGTATTTATTGATGTAGTAGTAATCGAGCATCGTGGGCCCTGGGTCTGTCATCACGTATTAGTGGAGTTGTGCGATTATCTCTAGAATGTCAACTACCACGCGCGTTTTTAGCTGAATTTCATCTTGGGAATGGCACCCGATGCCCAACGCCGGAGTTTTTATCAAGTCGTAGTAAAGAATGACGACACACACGTGTTACTTTGTTTCATCTTTTATTTAAACCTATAAATACGCTCTTTGCATTCTGCCAAGCTGCCTTGTTCGTAGGCACCATCGTAACATCTGGCTGTATGACTGGCTTGGCGAGAGGAGCGGGAGTTATGCCGCCATTGGTGGCTACCGCCTCGCCTCGCGACGGCGTTAGATGGGGCCCCGTTTTTACACAGCTGGTGTGACGTCACACCGACCGCGGCGCCCCTGGTGAGAGGAGCCGGAGTTAGGCCGCCGTTGGTGGCTACTGCCTCACTAGAGAGGCTAAAACTACTTTTTCCAGCCACTATAGCCTCACCTCGCGACGGCGTGAGATGGGGCCCCGTTTTTACACAGCTGGTGTGACTTCACTCTAGGTCACGTGGTGTGACGTCACGCAGCGAGGTCACGCTAAAGGTCAATGGTGCCTACCCCAGCCTCGCCACGGAACGGGCTGAAGTGCGACCTAAAGTAGTATTGCTTCGCAATAAAAATAGTGTCGAGCACCGGAACTACGTGGCAGCATGGCTCGCTCGCTCTAACTCAAGCAGCACAATGGACAAGGAGCTGGTTAAGCATCTTGCCACTGAGACCGCTTACTGGACAGAGGTGTTGAAGCGCGTAGTCGTTGAAGTTAAGCTTCTAGCTGAGCGCAACCAGGCGTTAAGGGGAAGTGAGGAGATTTTTGGTTCACCAGGAAATGGCAATTATATGGGAGTGCGTGAGGCCATTGCCAAGTTGGATTCCTTTCTAGAGGAGCACATCAAACGCTACGGGAACAACGGAAAAGGTCACGCGTCGTATCTGTCAAAAACCATTTGTGATGAATGTATTGAGCATATGGCAAAGGCGGTCAAGGAACGTTTCGTTGACGAAGTGAAACGCGCAAAATATTTCTATTTAATTGTTGATTCGACTCCAGACCTTACTCACATTTATCAGCTGTCAGTTATTTTACGATACTATTTAAATGGGAAATTGTACGAACGCTTTCTTGCATTTGTTCCAACTGAATCGCATACCGGCTTGTATCTTTTCGATACCGTGATGTCCCTCTTGCCCACCAATGGCATCTCACTTGATGATTGTTGTGGCCAAGCTTACGATAATGCGAGTAATATGTCAGGAAAATACAAAGGACTGCAACCTCAGATCAAACACCTGAACGACTCGTGCGCCCGTGTGCTAGTCATTCACTGAACTTAGTTGGCGTGTGTAGCGTTGACAGTTGCCTTGAGGCAGTCAAATTTTTCACTGTAATTCAGAGACTGTATGTGTTCTTTGCTGCCTCACCTAAGCGATGGAGTTATCTTTTGGACAGCATGGGCAGAACTGGCCAGCAGCTTGTTTTGAAAAGTCTCTCTGAGACCAAGTGGTCAAGACATGCTGAATCATGTGACGCCATTCTGAAAAATTTCAATGCAGTCTTGTGTTGCCTTGAAGCTATATCAAAGAACGAGGAAGAAAAGGGTGGCACTAGGAATAAAGTGCACTCTCTTCAAGAAAATGACAAAACTAGAGACTGCATTCATGGCGATTTTCAGGAGGGAAATCTTGGAGCGCTTTGACAAAACGAGCGTAGCACTTCAGAAACCAGGCCTAGACATTTCAACTGCTGTAGACCTGCTGAGCTCTCTAGAAGGCTTTGTTAATTATTTGCGACCTCCCTTTGATGCCTTCAAAGAGAGAGCACGCACGCTAAGTACAAATCAATGTTATCAGGATGAGGGCCAACGTATTGTTTTGAGTAAGCACCCGGACGAAAAAAGCGTTAGTGCGCTACAAGGTAGAAAAAAGGTTTATCGTAGAGACCTGCAATGTTGTAGTTGACAGTCTAGGCTCTGCTTTGCGAGTGCGAAAGGCTGCCTACAGTCGCCTTTGTTCGAGCCTCCTTGACGACAAGGAGAACTTGCTTGCTATCAAGACCATTGAAAGTGACCTCCTCTGCTATCTATTCTTCGAACAGACAATATTTGATTTCACCAAAGCGAAGGCGCGAAAGATGCCATTTAAAAAAAAAAGGACTGTTTGCGCTATACTCGAATAGTTCCAATAAGTTCGTTGCGTTGCCTCTCAGCTTCCACGTTGCCAATGAAACGCTGAGCAGTGTTTTTCAAGATATGCAAGTCTTCGTTTGTTCTTCTCTTGTATGTTCTGTATTTTTGTTGTTTTTGCTAGTGTCACGTTGATTTGGTGTCGTCCTTGCTTGTCTCACCTTTAAAGAAAATATTTTCAAATAGTGTTTTGTAATTACAGTCGGTAATTTTCATCTGTATGCTAGTGCATTATTACGGTATCTGTATTGCCTTAAGTATTGTATACATATATTGTATATTTATAGAATAACGTGTATAGCGAGAACTGCAGTCTGATGCTTGAATTTTAATAAATAATGTTTTGGATACAACTATGCGTCTCCTCACAGGATTAAACTTAGTGGTACAAAGCCTAGCTCCAGAAGGATCGACATCTGAGCTGTGTTGTCTTTCCTACATTCTTGTTCGTCTTGAGTGCACTAAATTTTTCCTTAAAGCCTAGCTTTTGCTGAAAACAGAATGCAGTATAATCACAAAGTGAATATATGTGTTGGTGTTCACAACAGCACGCGTTTCAAGCAAGTTTTGTTGTTTTCCTTATAATAACAACAATAATAATAATCCCGTTGATCACACTTCGTTCTTTTCAGTTTGAAGGAATTAAAATGAAACATAGCGTATTTCCAGTAGCGTAGCAGGCGATGGGGGTGGGGGGGGGGCTCAGTACATCGAAAGGGGGCTTGCATGCGCATAAGCCCAGGGCCCCCATTTTTCTTAATCCGGTCCTGACTGACATTCCCAAACCCCAGAAGCACTGGGCCCTGTCGTTTGTCATGAGAACGTTCGACTCGCATGCTTCAACAACCCCAAACAACCGACCACGCGGTACAGATCGTCCTTCATCCTATTCTTGGCCGCAAATGTAGGGAACGTGGTCGCGCAACCCATCACGGTGTACTATAGCGACCACAAAGCGACAGTCGCCACCATTACATTATAAGGCGTTGCATTAAGGCGTGGTATCAGTATCGGCTCAGTGTTCGTTTTGAAATAGAAATAGTAAATGATATAAGTCACATTCGGCGTCTAGCAAACTTACAAGAAAAAAAGAAGATTTACCCCTTCAGACGCGCTGAAAACTGGTTGGTGCAAACAGCACGCATCAATACGAGGAAAGAGCGCCTCCAACGCACACTTCCTTCCCTTGACGTAGTAGTTCTGCGGAAACCCGCAAGGTGGAGCGAAGTAATGGATAAAGGGAAAAACAGACATCCACCCGTCCGTAGCAATTGCTACAAAGGAAACCCATACGGGTTCCTCGAAAAAAAGCTTCAAAGTTGAAGGAAAATTCGTCCTGGTCTGGGACTCGAACCCGGGACCACCGCCTTTCCGGGGCAGCCGCTCTACCATCTGAGCTAACCAGGCGGCTAGCAGGTAGCAGGGTGAAGTGGATGTCTGTTTTTCCCTTTATTCATTACTTCTCTCCACCTTGCTGGTTTCCGCAGAACTACTACGTCAAACTCTTGCCTTTGCTTCGTGTTGTCGACAAATTCGACTTCGCCCTGCTGTCTGCTAGCCGCCTGGTTAGGTCAGATGGTAGAGCGGCTGCCCCGGAAAGGCGGTGGTGCCGGGTTCGAGTCCCAGACCAGGACAAATTTTTCTTCAACTGTGAAGCTTTTCTTTCAAGGAACCCGTATGGGTTTCCTTTGTAGCAATTGCTACGAACGGGTAGATGTTTGTTTTTCCCTTTATTCACTTCCTTCCCTGCTCAACGCGTACGAATCTGCTAACATCAACTGGTTTAGCTGTACCCAACGAGATATACGTTCCATATGCAATTGATAAGTAAACAAATATACCACTGAGTAATCTTTAGGTATAGCTAAGTGTAATATACATGCTCTCGTTGTTATATTTTAATTGTGTCCATTATTATTTGTCATTCGTGCTGTTTTTTGATGCATGTTGTTTGACGATTATCTCAAATAAGTGTGAGCACACTTGTGACGAAGTAATTTGGGTTGTGCAAATGTAAGTGCAGATAAGACTTTGTTTGGTCTTCTTATGTCTTCCTATATTTTTACCACCCGCCGTGGTTGCTCAGTGGCTATGGTGTTGGGCTGCTGAGCACGAGGTCGCGGGATCGAATCCCGGCCACGGCGGCCGCATTTCGATGGGGGCGAAATGCGAAAACACCCGTGTGCTTAGATTTAGGTGCACGTTAAAGAACCCCATGTGGTCAAAATTTCTGGAGCCCTCCACTACGGCGTGCCTCATAATCAGAAAGCGGTTTTGGCACGTAAAACCCCAAATATTATTATATTGTTATGGTTTTTTTTTACATAGAGCCGTTGTGTCTGCGATGAGACTGCCTGTCGCTGCTGCTTTGTATTTCGGGGTTGTGGCCCAGTCAAGCTGTTTACGACAACTTTTCCTGCAGTTCCCCTGTCTGTATTTCTTGAGTCAGAAATAAAATTATTAATATTATTATTATTATTAATATTCTTCTTCTTCTTCTTCTTCTTCTTCTTCTTCTTCTTCTTCTTCTTCTTATTATTATTATTATTATTATTATTATTATTATTATTATTAGACCTCCTTCAGCAGTTATCGCGGTGGCTATCAACAGCTTCGCTGCACATCCGCTTTCGCAAGGCCGGAATAGCGAGACAATATAGGAAGCATACTGTCGATAACTTTCATGGTCAACAACCATAGCTATAAAGTTCCTTGAGCTAAACATTCTTGCGACTTTAAAACGCGGAAATAATAATATACTTACATGATGTTGTTATGTGCTGTCTGAACGCATCTTGCGTCATTAATATATTTTTTCTTCTTTTCAGAGAGCATCCCTTACCAGGCTCCGAGTGGTAGGTGCACGACGCTGGAAGTGCTCATTTATCTGTGGTGTTCATATATAAAACTGAGAGTAATCATTGTTCAACGTTCCCTTAGCCCTTCGCTAGTTCTGTCATATGTAGTGTTTGTTCGAGACAAGAGGATACGGAATGAGTCACTGAGCAATGAGCTGGCGCGCTCAACTGCAATATAGAAAGGGAAAAATATTTGAGCAATGTGAATGCTGTGCAGAAAAAGTTAATTGCGTGGCGCCTTGCGAAAAAGCTTCGACAGTGGCATACACCTTGTTTATCTATGTGAAACAAATGCGCCGTCTTTTTCATCGCCTCCTTTTATTTTAGTTCCCATTTTCTAAGATTACTTTCTAAGATGTTAATTGTTACGACTTTCTAAATGGACTTAACTAGGTGACTTGCACCACGTAACTTTGCTAAAAACCTTTAACTAGCAAGATGCTAATAGCATTGCCTAGAATTTATTTCTTGCTGGGGTTATTCTCTAGTAGGACGCTCTTGATGGGTAGTTGGCTCATGCTTGAAGGTAAGTTATAACTGCGCGAAAAACGAGGACAGCGAAAGAAACACACAACAGGCCACGAGTGCAGACTGCCAACTGTTCATTCATGAAATCAGAGTATAACCTATTTGAAGGAAGATACGAGGCACATGACCACACCGTCACTCACATTTGTGCGGATAACATAAGAAAATTCTGCAGACTAACTTTACCGCAGTTTGTACCGAATAAACACGTGAGATCAAAACAAACCAATCTGTTGTGCGCCCAAACATTGAGCGATCAAAAATAAAGATGGCACATGTGATAACAGTAACCGAATTGTAGGCAATAAGTGAGGGAATGAAAAAGCGCGATGGCACCTGTAAAACGTGGTTACAACAAGGTCAACATTAGTTACGTGAAAATGACAAAAAATAACGAAGATGACAGAATGAAAAGACAACAATTAACCGAAGTAAAAGCGAAGGCGAGTTATTCTACAGAATTCTCTTATGTTATCTCCACAAGTGTGAGTGACGATGTGGTCATGTGCCTGTGATCTTGCTTTAAATAGCCTATTATCTTATTTCATGAATAGACAGTTGGCAATCTGCGCTCGTGGTGTGTTGTGTATTTCTTTCGCTGTCCTCGTTTTTAGCGGAGTTCTAACCTACCTTCAATGTAATTATTCTGCATGTTGCCCAAGTATATACCAAATGAAATATGAAAACGTTTCTCCAAAAGCTATGCTAGACACAACATGGCAAAAATATTCTTGAGGGGCAAGGTAAAGGCAAATGTACGGTGCAATACTGGTATTTGGTACTTTGTTCTGTGTTCTTTACATGTGCCTCTATAGATATAAAATTACGGGCTTGCTGCAACAAGGAAAAAAAAGTTTTCGCAGTAGCGAGGATACGATAACCACGTTTGCTTAGGAAAGAACCTCGAATTCGGTTGGTTTTGTTACACAAAAAATATTGCTGCGTCATCAAGGTGTACAGAAGGTAAACGTGAATATTTTGGAAAGTACCCAGAGATTCCGCGGCAATCTTCATTCTCTCCATGAAATATACAAAAGACGCCTATAAAGAATGGGGTCAGGAAAGCAGACACAATCTCTGCAATGTTATTCGCTGCATGCTTGGAAGAAGACTCCAAGCTATTAAAGTGCGAAGGCTTAGTAGTGGGGATCAGCGACGAATATTTCAGGAACATTCTGTTTACAGATGACATTTGTCATTTCAGCAACAGAGGGTACAAATTGCAAGAAATGATTGAGGACCTTAACAGAGAAAGAGCAAGAGGGAGGTTGAAGATTAATATCCAGAGGACAGATTATGCTCCATAGCCTGGCAAGGGAACTACATTGAGGATCACCAATCAGCCTTTAGAGTCTCTGAAGCGTACGTTTAGGTAGGTCAACTACTCAGAGGCGACCCTGATCTTGAGAAGGAACACGAAAATAAAAATGAGTTGGTATGCATACGACAGGCATCGCCAGGTCCTGATTTGAAGCTTACTATAATCATTGAAAAGAAAGGTGTACAATCAGTGCATTCGCCCTGAACTAACATATGGAAAAGAAACTTTGAGGTTGACGAGGAGCTCGAGAACAAAGTATGAACCACGCTAAGAGCGATGAAACGAAGGATGTTGGGCCTAACTTTAAGAGACAGGAAGAGAGCGGCGTGGATCAGAGTGCAAACGGCAATAGCCGATATTCTAATTATCATTAAGATAAGAAACTGAGCTGGGCAGCCCATGCAATGTGTAGGATAGATAACCGGTGAACCGGAGTTACACAATGGGTGCCAAGGGAAGGGAAGGAGAGTCGAGGACGACAGAAGACGTGGTGGAGATGATGAATTGAGGAAATTCGCACGTGCAAGTTTGAGTTGGTTGACGTAGTACAGATATATTTGGAGATAGCAGGGAGAAGCCTGCGTCCTGAAGTGTACATAAAATAGACTCAGTATGATGACGATGACTGATATATTTATTTATATAGATTTTCCAGATCTTTTGTAAACCAAGCAATTTGTTATCCGGCCCGCAAATCGCTTAGTACACTTTTATTTGATTAGAGGTTTCTGTATGTGCTCATTTTAGTTTGGGATCACGAGTCAGGCACCTTTGCGAAACGAAGCTTGTTGATAGATGGAGAGACCAGCAACACAGCAAACCCCATCCAATCATCTAATGGGGACTTTTTATTCCACAAATATTTACAACATTCGGACAGCTGTGTTCAAAGACCACATACTGCCATGAACCCCAACCCACATCGTAGATGTTTCAAGACTCATAATGGGACTTGTTTCACAAAGTTGCCGAGGTGGAGTTAGCTACATGTGGCTTAGCTCAAATGATCATCTCACAAGCAGGCGTGGTAGTCTCTACATTCTGTAACAAGTATTCACTGGAAAAAATATGTTATAGTCACATATCTTATTAGCACATATCTCATCTTTTATTGAAAGGAAGCATAGACGGCAGGAAGTTCCTTTCTGCATTCTCCAGTGAGCATTCGTCATTACGGAGCAATTAAATCTCATCTAGGAGTTACGTCAGTATAGCCGCATTTATTTTTCGTAAAAAAAGCTATATAAATTTTGAGAGTTCTTGACTAATGCGTAAGCAGTGTTTGGCAACACTGTTAATACGTTTTTGCTTAGATTAGCTTACTTGCTTTTGCTAGCTTATGCGAGCCTACCGATCTATTTTCGGTGGAAAAGAATGCTTAGGCTTTAGCAGACAATTGTCACATTTCCTCGCCGCATCCAACCTCTTCAATGCAATCCGCATTGTTGCAACGCCGGGCACGACCACGCCTCGAAGGAGCAGAGCGGTCGGAAGGTAACACCAGCTGCAGATTATTAAACATTAATACGTCACGGGGCATCTGTCATACCTTGCTAGAAGCAAGTGAATAACAATTGTAGCTAGATGCGATTCATGCATACCTCTTCATTCTAACCAAAAAATGAAAAAAAATTTAATTATGGGGTTTAACGTGCCAAACCACTTTCTGATTATGAGGCACGCCGTAGTGGAGGACTCCGGAAATTTGGACTACCTGGGGTTCTTTAACGTGCACCTCAATCTAAGTACACGGGCGTTTTCGCATTTCGCCCCCAACGTAATGCGGCCGCCGCGGCCGGGATTCAATCCCGCGACCTCGTGCTCAGCAGCCCATGGTTTTGAATATGACCATGGTTTTTTATGGATATGTGACACAATGTGAGCTGAAAATTTTAAGAGTTTGCTAATGCTAGTATCACAGTGGTTTTCAAGACTAACGAAATCAGTGTCTTTTGTATCTAAGAAAATTGCCGTCTTGCATGTGGACGATGGCTGTTTCGTGGTTTTGGTATTTGTACTTTGTTTTTGTCTTGTGATTAACTTCTTATCGGTTCCTCTCTTTGTGCTTTCGTTCCCTCAATGACCGGCAGCAAATTTTCATTTTCTTTACGGGGGGGGGGGCGGGTAGGAGGGGGGTGGGCCTGACCAACACCTCGAACCCCACCTATATATATATATATATATATAATATATATATATATATATATATATATATATATATATATATATATACATATATATATATATATATATATATATATAAATGAGAAGAAAGGGGGTTAACCCCTTTCTTCTCATGTCTCAAAGGGGGTTAATTTTATTTCATTTATTAGGCACATGCAATTTCCCCTATGTTGTACTTGGTGTCAGTGTTTGTTGGCTTCTCATTATCTGACTATATATATATATATATATATATATATATATATATATATATATATATATATATATATATATATATGTATATATATATATATATATATATTACAACAGCCGTCAGCGTGATCCCCAGGTATTTGCAGGCTTACGCTAGGAAGCGGTCGAGGACTAGCTCGAGAGCTGCGATGCAGTCAGCGACTGCTATATGTAGTGCAGTTCTCATAAATTTCGCTACATATACCTCTCTGGCGTCGCTGAAAGCTTTTTCTCGATGCATGAGCCCGATTTCTCCGACTAGGTAACTGTCTCGCATAAGTTTCATGCTATTTTTGGCGTTCCTGCTATGGACATTAAAATCGCCAAAAGTAAGTTTGACGAGCGCGTTCAATTTTTCGGGGAGTCCTACACGTATTCCGTTAAAGACGTCCTCGCCCTAGGTAGGCGTGTAAACTCCGCTATGTTCCAAAGCGACCGCATCCGTCACACCATCGAGGGAATCAACAATATTGGCTTCAACGCCCTGGCTACACAAAACCCTCCCACCATGCTAGATGTCATCCTCATGTGCCAGTACCTTGAGGAGCAGCAATCGCCTTGCGTTCACAGAGATACATATGACGGTTTATGATGGTCCGCTGCCTCAGAACTGTAGCCCTGAGGCTATGGCCGTGCGCACTTTCATCCGCACCAGCATACGCAAGGAAGCCTGCGCGCAATTCTCTTCCTGTGCTTCTGGCACCGTCAGCTCCCCTTCTGCAACCGGCTTGCGCGCAATCATTAAACAACTCGTTTCTATTGCTCGGGCCGTGTGTTCCATGACAACATATGCCGACATCCTCGCGATGTCTCCATTTACGGCAACGAGTGGGACCACACAATCTGCACACACATACATATGTGGCTTTAGTATCGGCGCAGGTTCGTCCTCCATTTTCCTATTCTACTTGGCGTCCTAGCGGTACTCTTTATTAATGCTGGGTACCACGGTCACACTTCCTGCTTCTGCGGATGGCATCAACAGGACGAGAGGTGTGGTTACAGTCTTCAAGAACGCCGCTCTACCTATGCCTTGCCAGCGGATGACATACCCACCTTCTTGGCACCGTTAACCGCCTGCCCCATATACAGCCGATAAGCCTCTCACCTACCATTCATCTCGGCACCACTCACATTTCCCACGCCGTCATTCAGTGTCCCCACTTCGGCCCACCTCACAGGCTCCTGACCTCCGCTCGGAAAATTCCATGCTCTTGTTTTGGTAAAGGAAACTGCGTCACTTTAAAATTTATCCAGATTCATATTCCTAGTGAGACCCAGTCTAATCTATCGTTAGTGCTTGTAGAAGGTCCTTGTGTCGAACCTGTTATTGACACTGGTGCCGCCGTTTCTATCCGTCGTACTGACTCATGCTCCTGCCTGCAAAAAATTACCACGCCGTACTCTGGCACTCCCTTGCGTGGAGCAAAAACTGACGAAATTCTCCCGTTTGTGTAATGCCCAGTACGGGTCGCTATCAATGGCATCCGCCATCACATAGTATTTGTGGTGCCACGTGAGTGCATTCAAAAACTTATTTGCGTTGGCATTTCTTGTAGTCCGCCTCCGCGTTTATCATTGTCGCCAGCTACTCCTTTTCTTGACCGACACCAGTCAGGAATACAATTTTACAGATGATGTGGATAGTCGTTTCGTAATAGCCGCAGATTATGCGCATTTACCGTTTAGAGAGCCAATCATTGCCTTTCGTTCCGTCGTGATTGCACACGGCGATGCGTTCATTCACCCTTATGGCCGCATTTCATCTAGATGAATTGTGACCGCTCTCAGCCTTCTTGGTTTCACTGATGGGTGCACAACGGTTACTGCATTGAATGCTACTCGCGATCCTCAACTGCTGCGCTATAGATCAGTTTTCACATGCGCCGTTCATACTAAACCTGTTTTCCTCGTTCCTCTGACTATTGCACCGACGGAGCCAACTTTGCATCCTATCGACTCTTCTTTCTCTCCTCTGATAAGTTCCATCAGCTGAGGCCTTTCGCTTACTGACAGTGGAGATGTACTCGATTTGTTGAAAAAACAGCACGCTTTCTTCGATGTCCGTTCAGCTGTCTTTGGTAAGATGCCTGTTGCCACTCACTGCATTCAGGGCGATTGCTCCGGCATCGTTCACTGCAGTCCATATAGGATGTTTCTTACCGAGTGCAAAGTTGTTGAACAAAAAAATCCTCGCTCTCCCGTAATCGAGGTAAAGGTAAAGCTTGGAATCGCTACTGGCAAAGCAGATTGATTTGAAGTTGTACTAGCCGCAGGCTTAAAAAAGGTGTAGCGTATGTTCGCAACGGCACACCCCACCACACCATACCGCACAACGCCATACTGTGCATTAGGGGGCGGTAGAGTTTTGTCACAGGCAAAACCTCATTGCAAGTCTCGTCTCGGCGAAACAGCCACTCCGGGCGCACCGGACGCGCCGCGGGACTCCGGGACCGTGGGTACTGAACAGAGCACTCAGCGGCAAAAGATGACAATCAGGTATATAGTGCCCTGTATCTGCCTCTTGAACGTCGCTTTTGGAAGCTACAAATAAAATTTTAGAGTACTAGAAATTCAGCTTGAGTTACACTGCAAACAAAGAATAGCAAGAACTCGGAAGCAATATTTTTTTAGCTTGTTTGGGAATTAGCTAGCGTATGTAATGCTGTCTTGTTTGCTTGCCTGGATGGTCTCGTTTTGTTCTCGCAACTTTCCCTCATGTTCTCATTTGAGAACCCGGATAATGGCTCTACCTTTTGCCTCAAGGTCACTTGAAGGTCACTTACAACGGTAGCTAAAACGATTTTGTGTTTAAAACGTGTGCAACATCCCTTAACGGAATATCCTACGCCCTTCCTCAACTCGTTCGTCTTCTCCAGAGGTTCTTGCACATAAAAAATAAAAAAGACACCTAAATATGTTCTGCCGGTGACTACTGCGCTCTTAACAGAATCACACGCAAAGTCTTTTATCCCGTGCCACAAATTTAAGACGCGTTGGACTCGCTGCATGGCGCTGAGTACTACTCCAGTCTTGATCTAGGATCTGACTACTGGCAATTACAAATGTACATGTCTGAGAAAGGAAAAACAACATTTGCCGCCCCGTACGGGCTCTACGAATTCAGCGCGATGCCTTTCAGACTTTGCAACGCACTTGCCACATTCGTGTGCGTCATAGACAGTGTCTTACTTTATTTCAAATAGAAGACCTGCTTGTGCTATTTTGAACATATATTTGTCTTTTCTTCAATATTCTCACTTCTCGAGCGCCTTGCTGAGGTTCTAAGCTGTCTTGCGAAGGCTGGACTGCAGCTGAACACAAAAAATTTCCGTTCTCGGACAAGTACATCCATGTTCTGGGACAATTGGTAATAATTTCTTTTCTGGTGGAGCTGCTGGGTACATGCGACCACTCATAGGTCGAACACTGTCTACAAGCCCAGTACGAAGTCCGGTCGAGCTGACTCCTATTCATGTACGGGCAAGCCACCTCAGCACGAGTCTTTACCCAATCGAGTCAGAAGGATGAGTGCATCGGTTCCGTCTTCTGCCTCAACCGCACCGATCGAGGTCGTCCTTAACCAGCCGCGAACCCCTACGTCCTATCCATGGGGACACCTACGAGCATGTTCAAGATTGGGTCGATCACTTTGAGCATGTAGTAGAATTCAACGGCTGGACTCCAGAGCGCAAGCTATGCCACGCCTACTTTTCCCTCGAGGACTAGCACGGACATGGCTTGAGAATCGTGAGGTGGCCCTATCGACGTCGGACTAATTCCGACGGCAGGTAATCAGTACATACGCCAGCCTCGATTGCAAGGAGCCCGCTGAATGTGTAATTCAGGCAAGAGTACAAGGCGGAACGAAAGCGTCGCAATATTTATCAAAGATATGTGCCGACATTTCCGATGCGCGGATCCGACCATGCGGGAAGAAAAGAAGCTCAGGAACTTGATGCGTGCTGTCAAGCAAGAGTTACTTAGTTGCCTAACACGGAACCCACCAAAGACCGTTGCAGACTTTCTCGCGGAAGCCATGTCAATGGAAAAGGCACCGCAGCAGCGAACAAGGCAGTACAACCGCAACCTGTTGACCCTATCGCGTGACCCTCTCGCTATACCCTTGGACAATACCGACGCCTTGCGGGAGCTCATTAGGCTTGTTGTTCGAGAAGAGCTCCAAACGTTTCAGGCGGCTCCGGCACCGCTAAAGCCACTCCCTCTGGCTGAGGTCGTCCGGGAGGAAACCAGGCAGGGAGTCCAAGTCCCAGAGCGAAGCAAGACACCACAGCACGGGGTACGGCAGCCACAGCCTCGCATGTCGTATGCGGAAGCTGCGCGAAGTTCATTGTCCCCGATTTTTCACGATGTGAGCGACGTCCCGGACTTTCATGATGTGCGCGCCATTGAACAAGCAACTGGCGACTTCAGGCCTCACCGCACGCCATTCATGGCTGAAACACGACCACCCTGCAAGAGCGACGAATGGCGCACTGCAGACAGGAGGCCCTTGTGTTTTCATTGCCGTGAAGCCGATCACCTCTACGGGGCCTGTCCTTAGCGTTATTTGACACGGGTGCGGACACATCTGTTATTAGCCAGAATCTCGCGCGTATACTGAACAAAGTTTCGACGCGATGGACCGGGACTCAGATTCGTACTCCAGGAGGGCACCTCTTAACTACACTGGGCCGGTGCATGGCATGAGTGAACATTTGGGGCTTCACGCACATCGGTGACTTCGTCATTCTTCCTGAATGTTCAACGGGCCTTATACTCGGCATGGATTTCCTTCAGGCGAACGGTGCCATAATCAACCAGCAAGAGTCTAGAGTCAGCTTCGCTACTACGCAAGCCATAGTAAGCAGTAATGGTGACATCGCGCTTCGCGTAGCTGACAATCACGTCACATTGCCACCCAAGAGCAGCGTGTTTACCCTTTGTCCGATGCGACATGGAGGACGACACTGAAGGAATTGCTGAGGCAAACGTCCCCCTGCTTCTTGAGCGCCACATTTGCATAGCCAGAGGGCTTCTTCAGGTGCAAAAAAATGTTTAGTCGTTTTGCTAACAAACTTTAGCAACGAGTATCGGCATGTACCGCGAGGCACGACAATCGCATTTCTTCGCGAAAACATTGATGTGACTGACATTGCCACATTGAAAATCGCATCGTCTCAGCTATCTGAGTTACCCAGCCTAATAGAACGGCTTGACGTGAAAGCTGCTCTGCCAGATCCCCACACTCAGACTGAGTCCATGAATGAATTTGCGGAGTGTTTTTCAACGTCATCCAAAGTACGGCGCACGTCCATCAGATAGCACCGCATTATTACGGAAGAGTTCGCACGTACTGTTCTTCAGCATCCTTACAGAGTGTCTCCAGTAGAAAGAGAAGCGATCAAGCATCAGGTGAGAGAGATGCTCCAAAACGACGGGATCCAGCCGCCCAAAAGTCCGTAGCCCTCCCTTGTAGTGTTAGTCAGAAAGAAAGACAACACACTACGCTTCCGTGTAGATTACAAAAAGTTGAACCGTGTCACCAAGCGGCGATGTTTATCCATTGCCATGAATCGACGACGCATTGGATTGTATACAACATGCCAAGTTTCTTGCTTCGTTGGATCACAAATCAGGGCATTAAATCAGGGTATCGATGTTAATGAACAGAATCGTGAAAAAACAGCGTTTGTGACACCTGATGGGTCAAATCTGAGTTCAAGGTTCTCCCCTTCGGTCTCTGTTCCGCACCTGCCACATTTCAGCGGATGATGGATACCGTGCTTACTGAACTCTAATGGCAAACCTGCCTGGTATACTTGGACAATGTCGTCGTGTTCTCGAGCACATTTGACGAACATCTCGCCCGACTCGAGAGTGTCCTTGCTGCGATCCGTCATGCCAGCCTTACCATCAAGCCTGAAAAATGCTACTTCTGGTTCCAAGAGCTCAAATTTCTTGGCCATGTCGTTGGTCATACAGGTGTCCGACCAGACACCGACAAGTTAGCTGCCGTCGCCTAGTTTTCACCACCCACAGACAAGAAGGCTGTGGAAGGCTTCCTCAATTTGTGCGCATATTATAGGCGCTTCGTCGAGGGATTCTCGAGAATTGCTGAACCTCTGACACCGCTCACACGCGATGATGTGCCTTTCATTTGGGCGGACGAGCAGCAGCAGTCGTTCAATGAATTGCGCAAGCGTTTGCAAGAGGCCCCAATACTTGCTCATTTCGACGAAAGCGCTGACACTAAGATTCATACTGACGCCAGCAATGCGGGTCTCGGCGCAGTGCTTGTGCAGTCGCAAGCTGGTGCGGAACGCACCATTGATTATGCAAGCCGAAGTCTCAGCAAGGCTGAGAAAACTACTCAACCACTGAAAAAGGATGCTTGGTGGTTGTGTAGGCAATTAGTAAATTCCGACCCTACTTGTACGGTAGACGCTTTAAGGCTGTCAGCGATCACCATGCCCGGTGCTGGCTTGCCAACCTCAAGGATCCTTGAGGCAGACTAGCCCGTTATAGTCTGTGCTTACAAGAGCACGACATTACAGTTGTCTACCGATCTGGAAGGAAACACAGCGACGCTGACTGTTTGTCATGCGCACCAATCCCTACGACGTCATCGGACCCTGAACATGACTTGCCATTTGTCGGCGTTATTGATACCATAAGGACGGCTGAGTACCATTGCGCGGATCCTGAGCTGCTGCCGCTGATCGAGTACTTTAAAGGAGTTGAAGGCGTTTTACTCCGCGCACTCGTGCGCTGCTTATCATCGTACTATTTGCACAACAGCGTCCTTTACAGGAAGAACTGCGGAAGCTATCCAAATACGTACCTCCTTGTCGTGTAGTCAGTGCTGAGCCAAGACATTTTGTAAGCCTGCCATGATGAGCGATGCGTGGGATAGCTGGGATTCGCTAAGACATCAGCATAGATGCGACAGAAGTATTAATGGTCCCGATTTTTTCCTTCTGTGCAATGGTACGTGAAGACCTGCCGCGACTCTCAGCGCCACAACAAACCACCAGTTAAACCGGCTGGTTTTCTCCACCCTGTGGACTCTCCTCAAGCACCGTTCCAACAATTAGGAAAGGATCTACTTGGGCCATTCCCAATGACGTCTTCGTGCAACAAATGGATAGTCATTACTACCGACTACTTAACCCGGTACGCCGAAACCGAAGCTATTCCGCAAGCAAACTCGCATGAAGTGACCGAGTTCTTTGTACGCCACATCGTACTACGGCATGGTGCACTGTGTGTTCTCATCACCGACCACGGTACAACCCTTACAGCCGAACTTATGCAGGATGTTGTCCAGCTGATGCATAGCTCTCACCTCAAGAGCACTGCGTGTGGAATAACCAATAAATCAACCAGTGTATTACCGGAACGTCAGAACAAAACGCTGGATGATATGGTATCCATGTATGTCGGCGTAGAGCACAAGACCTTCGCGTATAGCAGTGCTGTCCAGGAACTATACAGTTTACGCCGCTTGAACTTGTATACGGGCGCCAGGTCACGTCAACAATTTATTCTCTGGCTGATAATGGCCCCACCAGCAAACACCTGGAAGAGTTCGTACAAAGAGCTGCAGAAGCACGCCAGCTTGCTCGGCATCGTATCCGGAGCCAACAGCATACCGACACCCTTCGATACAACCAGAGTCAACGCGACATCCATTACAATAGCGGCGCCTGCGTGTGGGTCTGGACGCCCATCCGTAGCCGTGAACTCTCGGAAATGTTGCTCCGCCGGTATTTTGGTCCCTACAAGGATACACGCCGCCTCAGTGACGTGACCTACGAAGTCGTCCCCTGCAGTTCTGACCCCGGTTCACTCCGTCGTCGTCCTCGCGCTGAAGTTGTTCATGTAGTGCGCATGAAACCCTACTATGCGTGTACATGAACGCCGAGCTGCGCCTGAGGAGCTCCATTTCTTGTCGTAACTGAAAGAACCTATTGACGCGACCGAAACGGCCGCTTTTCGCATGGGGAGCAAATGACACAATGACGTAGGGCTCCCGCACCGCAGGACGGCGCGCGCAAAGGCCGGCCACTTCAGCGAAAATTGCGGAATTGGTGTGAACAAAATATTCGCGTCTCATCTTCTTTACTTGTGCATACCATCATGCACTAATATCATTACCAGAGCCGGGACTTCTTTGTCGTCTTGACGTGAAAAGTTAGAGAATAATTAAGTTCCTCAGAACACACACACACACATACACACACACACACACACACACACACACACATATATATATATATATATATTATAAACATATATATGTAATGAACGAGCAGGAAGGGGGTTAACCGAGGGGCCCTATTTTTATTAGTCATATCAGAAGAAGCCAACAAGCACTAACACCAAGGACAGCATAGAGGAAATTGTGCTTAATAAATGACATACCGAAACTATAAATTAACGCAAATTAACGTGGATGAAAAAACAACTTTTCGCAGGTGGGAACCGAACCCGCAACCTTCGCATTATTTCGCGAAATGCGAAGGTTGTGGGTTCGGTTCCCACCTGCGGAAAGTTGTTTTTTCATCCTCTTTAATTTTCAATAATTTATAGTTTCTTTTGTCATTAATTAAGCACAAGTAATTTCCCCTATGCTGTCCGTGGTGTCAGTGTTTGTTGGCTTCCTAAGATATATATATATATATATATATATCACTAAAAGTCGGGTCAAAGCCAGCGCTTCGTCCGTATTTCTTTGTGTCTTTTCTGTCTCTAGCTCTGTTATTCGATTTTACTTTAGCCAGCTATATATTAGAAAAGCCCATCTCGCTATCGTAGTGGCAGAATATTCAAGATATTCTGGCTAGAGTGAATGCTTCTTGCATGGAGAGATAGCACAATGACAATATTCCTTTGCTGAAAGCGATCACCGGTAAAATGAAAAATATGTAGCAGCAGTTGTGTGGCTATATCTGTTTTAGCGAAGCAGTTAGCCTGTAGGTGTTTGGGAGTTTTTGCAGCATCGTCTTCAACGAAAAAAAAGTCCTTCAGCAATTGAAGCGAAAAGTGCATATGTTGTTTGGTGCCACGCATACAGCATACAGCACAGCATTCGAAACAATAAAGAACAAGCACAAAACAAGCACCAAAAGCCCATAACGGATGATAAGGCGCACCTGTTAACAATACGAAGCACGAAGCGCTCCCTGCAATCGTTTCCCGGTAAAGATTACTGTTGCGCAAGCTACCGCGGCGACGGAGTGATGTCACTAGCCTTTCATATATAAAGAAAAGACAGCGTAACCACTGATTTTATTGTTGTTGCAGCAGCGCTGTAGGTAGGCAACGTATAGTTAGCAATCCCAAGGGGCAGCGTGAATGCAAGAAGCGGTAAAGGGAAAAGAAACAGCAATACATCGAGCAGTGGCGTGCTGCCACAGTTGAACTTTGTTGCCATGAGGTTCGATCAGTCGCCAAACAAGGGAGGACCCGAATGTTCCCTTTCGGTGGCGAATTTAATGTTGACATTGAGAAAGCCCAAAAGAACTGGTTTCTGTCGTTTTTCCAGGACAATTTTTGACTGACATGCTAACGTGACACCTATCAACCTAACATGTGGTACAGGTTGTGCTTAGATTTATTCTTGGCCGAGAATGTAGCGAAAGTGCTCGCCCAAGCCACTACGGTGTACCATAGCAGCCACAACGCGATTGACGCTACCATTCTATTATAAAGCATTGCATACCCCCTTCAGCAATTGTAGTGGTAGCGTTCAGGAGCTTCGTTAAATATCAACTTTCGCACGACCGGGATAGTGAGTCTTTTTTTTTTCAATATAAGCAGCATACTTTCAATACCTCTTTTGGGGGCAACAGCCTTATCTATAGAGTTCCTTGAGCGAAACAATCTTGCGACTTTAAAGCCTGGAAATGGTAATCTACTTAGGTGGTATAGTTAGATGTTTCCTCAACGCTTCTTACGCCATTGACATATTTCTTTTCAGAGGAAATCCCTGATCAGGCTCCGAGTGGTAGGTGCACGACACCGAAAGTGCTCGTTTAATGCTTAATCTTCATATGTAAAACTGAGAATATTCATTGTTAACGTTCCTTGATCTCTTCACTAGCTCTGTCATCCGTAGCGTTTGTTAGAGACTAGAGGATAGCGAATGGGTCTCTGAGCAATGAGCTGGCCCGCTCTGCTGTAATATACAGATGGATATATACTTAAACCATGTGAATGCTGTGAAAAAAATAAAGTTAATTGTGTCGCGCAATCCCAAAGAGCTTCGACAGGGGGCGTTTCCCTCAGTTTTTGTAACGCAAAACAAAAGCGCGCCATCTTTAACTATTCGAAACTTATAAATTACCTAGCGCTGACGATAGAAAAACACAAGAAACGAAACTTGTTTCTCATCACCTCCCTCCATGTTATTTTTCATTTTCGAAAAACGTACTTCAAAGGCACATGCACAATGCGCCCCGAGTTTCTACTTCCATCCCATTTAGACACCGATGCTTAAAATAAGTGACTAAACCCAAAAACGCTCACGGATGTACTAGGAGGAACGAAGGATATTTGTTGTACTAGAATCAGATGACTTTTTATGTGACACGTACTCATATGAGTGCCACACATTCACGTTTTTATTCACTTCAATATGCAGTGCGAGAAGGTGATAATGTGCCCTTCAAGCATAGAACACTGTTCCATCTCTGCACTTTGTTTCTTTTTTCAGATGCGCTCTTGGTTGTGCCACCCAGCGTCATACGTAAGTTGGTGCTCCGTGGCAGTGCATATGCACATGTCAATGTGCCATTAGCCAATGACTGATTCGAACAGGAGCCAAAGGGCACCGTGTCAGTAGGGCGATAAAACGTAGACATTGTGGCTATGGCCCCGACGTGTAGCCTTCGCGGCCATTGTATAGCAAATGAAAGTTTGTCCCTGCAGTGATGTATGCGCTGCATCATGGCATTGGTACAGCAGCGTGGTCTAGATGCACTAGATTCGATATTCCTTATTAAAGAACAGCACAGTAAGAGTACCAGAAGTTCTTTGTACACTGAGTCTATCGTGTACATTTGATAAAACGTTTGGATACATGCAACGATTTTCTGTTACCAAACAAGGCACTGCTGCTGCTCATAAGAATAGCTTTGTGTTCGGCTTCATAACTTGTGGGAATAGCAGCTTATTCTTGAAAAGCTACATCTCAGACAGATGTGTATTGTTTTTAGATTATAAATGGAGTCAGCTAGGCGACCAGCACCACGTCACACTACAACAAACCTTTAGCTGGCAATATGCTAAAAGCATTCCTTAGAATTTGCTTATTGCTGTATTTATTCTACATATTGTGCAAGCAGACGGCAAATAAAATATGGAAATGTTACCGCAGAATATTAGGCGAGATACAACCGGGGGAATATATTTGGGAGCTGCATGTTAAAGCCGAATATACGGTACAATAATCGCATTTGGTATTTCAATCTATCTTCTTGGGAGTTACCTCTATAACTATGAGAAATATTGGCTTTCTATGCAAAGAAAACAACTTTCGCAGTAGCGAGAATATGATTACCAGATGCGCTTGGGAGAAAACCAGGAATCCGGTTAGTTTTGCCACGACTGAATTTGTTGCTGCTAACGGATGTTATTTTTTGAATACCACTTTATATCATGTAGCCAAAGAAAGGTAAATTTAAAAACGCAGGCTAATATTTGTGTTTGTCTAGTTTTTGCAGATCTCTTGTGAGGCCAGCAATATTGTTAGACTGTCAGTTAATGGTTATGTAGAGTTTGGTTGCTCGCTGTTTCCTATGCATGGAGATTTTAGTTTAGATTGATGAGTCAGACACTTGAACGGAGCGTTTCAATAGATAGAGAGTCCTGGAAGTAATTAGTGGACGCAGTATCTACATAAGATGCAGCAACGCAGCAAACACCATCCAAGCAACTCGTTGGGACATTTGTTGCACAAATATTTACATTCTTACATCTGTGTTCACAGCACACATACTACCATAAACCTCAACCCACATCCTCGATGTTTTAAATTTAATATTGACCTTTGTTTCACGAAGCTGTCGAGGTCGGCTTTGCTACATGTGTCTTAGGTAGAATGATCATCTTGCAAGCCGGTGGTGGAGCCTATTTCCTGTAACTACAAGTGACTGGCATTAAAATCTTTCAAATTCACGTATATTATTATCACGTGTCACAGCCTTGATTGAAAGGAAGCTTTATTGAAAAGAAAGGTGCAGAATATTTGAGAATTGTCTATTAATGCGTCAGCACTGTATGGCTCGCCTGTTACTAGGTTTTTGCCTAGTTTGGCTTTATTGCTTTTCCTAGCTTATTTGCGTCTACCCATGTCGTTTCGGTGCCAAAAAATGTTTAGGCTACAGTAGACAATTGCCAAGTTTCCTGGCCGCATCCTACCTCTTCAATGCAATGGTACCAACTGGGCTCGAACGTCGGGCACGAGTGCGCCTCGACGGAGCTTAGCGGTCGCAAGGTGAGCACCAGCTGCAGCAGTAGCGCCTGAGGCATTGCGTGAGGGGAGAGTTCATCGCAGCGTAGCCATGTCACACTCGCTGTCACTCTCGCAAGCCTGTGTTAGGCACGCGTTGCTTGGTCACGCGAGCTGTCACCTGCGTTCTTACTGCGCCTTGGTAAGGCCCAATGAGAATGGGCCAATCGCATTTTCACAGGGCATGGAGCAAATTTAAGTTGGGCCATCCACAAATTTCAAGTTGGTCCATTGCCTAAAAAACAATGGGCCACCCCAAAATTTCAGCTGGCCTACTTCTAAAATTCAAGTTGGCCACCCGCTCAATCTAATTTGGTACATGTCCAAACATTAAGTTGACTTGCGCCCTAATTTAACTTTTACCACTCCAGATTTCGAATTAACCCGCCCACAAATGTGCAGTTGACCCACTCCAAAACTTCATCTTGCCGAACACCGCAGTTAAGTTTGCCCAGCTTACAATTTCAAGTTGACCCAACCCCAAATTTCTAGTTGACCCAGCTCCAAATTTCTGTACGCCCGCCCCTACTATAAGCTTCCCCATGCATTTTCTAAGGCGCCATGTGTATATGTATGGGTGTTCTCTTTTCATTTATTTTTTTCTTTCAATTGCTCCTGATCGCCTAAAAGCTACCAATCATCTACATTTACATTATCATAAGAAATGAATGTATTGTTTTGCAAATTACGCCTTTTTGTGCCTATACAAGACATTAACTTATCGCGTGACAAGGCTGGAGAGCTCGCCAAAGGATGCTTACGCAGTAAAACTTAGTTTCACCCGAAACGAAAAGCATCGATTTCGATTGCGAATTGGTGGACAGCTATGAATAGTGGCTTTATGGGCCGTACAACTTTGTAAACATAGGCATACTGAGTGAATTGACGTGCAAGGGGTCATGCGCGCGCGAGCAAGCATAAGCGCATTTCACTCAATGACGGTGCAAACTCACTGCCAAAACGCTGCATTGAAGAAACGCGGCAGCAAGAGCGAGCGTAGTTTACCATCGTGCTGGCGCTCGCATTAACGCCATCAACGCGAACTAAGTCGCAAAAACAACGCAGCGTGGACTCCGATTTCGTCGCCCTTGGACATTAACGGAATGTCACAATGACGCCCACGCTAGAAGCGGACCAGGAGTGTCCATGGAATTGCTAACGAAATAAAGGGTTTCAATCACCCTGACGGAACGCTTCATGCGGAACATCCCGTCATACATCGTTCTGCCTTTAGCAAATGTGGACACATGTAGCAGTACTCTGCAGTGGGGAGCGTACCGGGGCAGCATTGTGTAAGGTTATGGATCTATTGATCTAGCACTCATTGCTCCGTGGTTATTAACTGCCATTACTGAAACTAATTGGTAAAAAGAGGTTTCATGCGGAAATATTGACATTTCGATTCAGGAGGACGGGTGATGCAGAAGGTAACCTGCGAAGGCAAACATGTTTTTTGTTCCTGCTCTTGTTTGTTCTGAAAGAAAAAGGCAGCGACAAGAAAAGCAGCTCGTGTTCAGTGCGCCGTCACTGGAGACAATGATGGGTAGTGCTTGTCACTTGATCTTCTAGGTTGCATGTTTTCTGCTTTTGTTTTCAAATTCTGGGATTTTATTGTGAAAACCAAGACGTGGTTTTTAGGCACATCGTATCGGGGGACTCCGGCTTAATTTCGACCAATCGGGTTTCATTAACGTAGACCCCGGTTCACGGTGCAAGGGCCTCACAGACGTATTAAAATATACTGTGTCATAAGATTAGTTAGTGGTTATTTCCATGAAGGGAAATCAATGGGCTTTGAAGGTGCACTGGAATCGGTTTGAAATGCATTGAAATTTATTGTGTATATGTAAAAGGAAAAATACCATGCAGATCGAAACCACACGCTGAAGAGTGAAGGTTTCTCGAAGTGTATAAATTAACGCCACTCAACGTATTCTATTCTGCGCAACATTTTGCATATTAGCGATTGCCTGCCTGCCGGTGAAGATGAGAATATACTGAAACCAGCACCATTATCCACGTGACCGCGCATCAAACTCTCTGGAGTGTCCTGTTCATCGCGTTTACACTTTATCCAGGGTAAACGCTCCGACCAGAACAGGCCGATCATACAGATAGACTAAATGTAAATTACGCGCACTTTAGTCCCCGAATGACCGACCAAGCGTTTGCGCTGGACTCCAAACCCTAGGACCGTAGGCATATGAAGGTTCGCTTTATTAAAGAAATTTTGCTCTCCATGAGGTATGTTTATTGGAAGGAGAATATTCAAGTATCATTAGTTTAGCCCTGCGTCATTCTTTATAAAAGAAGGCCAGCTGCCAGTACACCTTACGAGTTGGGTAGTGCTGTCCCGCGTATGAACGACTTGGTAAGAAGCAGAGGATCACCCAGTAGTCACAGTAAGGAATGTCCGGAAGTGTTCGCAAAGAAAGCTTGACTTTGAAACACTGCTGTCGCACTATTAGGAGCTACATTCAGAGCAAGAGCCAGTGAGACTGAAGATTTTAAAAACTATCTGTGGGCCCCGCCGCCCAGTGTCTTCTCGCGCTCTGCGGCTGGAATCCCGCTGGCGGAAATGTCTCTGCGTCATCGAAGGTAAGGTACATTACTAGATACAAGATGTCGTTTCTCCCACCACCGAAGCTGGCTGGCTTGTGTCCCTACATTTTTATACCAAAAAAGCTGCCGCTCTGTAGAAAGAAACAGGCTAGGCCACATGATGCCTGCACAGTTGGCATGGTGCATTCAATTCTGATCTGTTCTGGTAGGTATTTATTGGCCATATGAGGCGCCACAATAATTACAAAGCAAAGATGCATGAACTTTTTTATAAATAACAAGATTATTGAACATTTTCTTATGCATTTTGATTTTTGCATGTGCGCGCCATGCTTTATACAATCCATGGCATGTTAGTTAGTGGGAGCATAACACATAGGAAGAAAACACTTTTTGACTAGATGTAAAAATATAGGAAAAAGTCACACATTGTTACCAGTGGTACGTCCTTTTCTGTGTAGCAATAAACATAAAAGTGCATCAGAATACTGATATCTTAGAAAGGTTGCTCCCATTGCCATCTGGTCTGATTTTGGTACGCAAATGTGTTTCTGCTTGGCAGGACCGGTGTAACAAAATGTGCTTGTCTTCTCTGTATAAACTTACTTGCGAATTTCCGCTCTGGTTCCTTCATTTGGGGTTTCGACCTGTGTGCTTTAACAAGTATGAATAACTAGCCCTGGAGCAAGTACTGATTCCTTACAGTGGGGTGGTACCACTTCTACAGGCTGATGGTATAGCGACATACTTTTGCGGACCACGTAGATAAACTTGTAGGTTTTTTTAACCCTAGGAAAATAAGGATTTTCTCAGGTCGGAAATGTTTCATACAAAAAGCAGGAAATATATGAGAAACAACTGCACTACAGACAGTCAAATTCAAATAGAAAATGCTAACAGAGAAACCATGTAAAGTCCAAGAAAATATTTGCTTGAACATTCGCTCACAGTGCATGAATGGTTGCAGCTGGTGTCGCTGTCAGAATGAACATCACCTGTGCTACAACAGCAGGACAGGTGACACAATTGGTCTGCTGAAGAAAATAACAGCAGCATTCATTGACTCCGATGAAGTCCTCTCATCCAGACCTAGAGCCTGGCAGTGCCTAATTGCAGGTTTTCGGTCATGTTTTCTTGTTATTCAGACACAGACTCCGAGAGGGTTGCTTCTGAAGTGCAGTTGCATGGCTTGAGTGAAATCTTGCAGCCTCAAATATGCTAGTGCACACCTCTAAGCACAAACGTAAGAACTCTTCCATCAGCTGCCACCTGACATGGCCGTTGCTCTTAAACACAGAACTGCCTTAAAGAGTCCCTCACCAGGCCTCATAGCAAAAAAAAAATCTGACTGGCTCAATAATACCCTAGATAGAAATATTTCAGCGCCATGAAGCCAGGTTTTCAGGAGGCGACTACCACTGCCAAGCGAGACACTCTCTCTACTTTCCCCGTCTACCCTGTGCAAGGGCAATTCCTTTCCTGCGCTCTCTCATGCGAAATCTCTAGGATCGCGTGACGGATACGTCACTGGCACCACCTTCATTTTCTAAAGCGAAGCTTTCTGTGCCTCTTCCTTCGACTTTCCCACTGCTGGTGCTGTGGCTCTTTAGGCTGCTGCTGTCAGGCACACCACGTTGGGGGGCTGTCAGAGCGTGTGCGTGCATGACAGGAGCGAGTCAGAGAGGAAAGCCGACGCTAGAAAGCCGTTTTCACCCCACCACGTCGAATGTGCACAATGCCAGCTCGAGCTCCCTGGCCGTCGCGACCTTAGCCTCTTCAGAGTTGTAATTATCCGTGACTCCCCTCAGAAGCATTGCAGGAACAGCAGCGTTTCCCTTTCTACTGAAGTGCAAGTCCAGAGGGGACGTAGATACAACTGTAGGGGGGGGGAGGGGAAGAGGCAGTTCCATACATGGGAGTTGACATGAGAAGACAAGCAAACCCTACTGCTATACTACGGTGGTTGCGGGGAAACTGGATATGCTTGAGTTCAAGGTATGGTACAGTACGCTGCTGCTGTTTCTAATGAATGAGCACAAGACAAATATGTCAAGCGGACAAATTACGCAGGCCGTGCAGAACCATAGCCGCATTAATGAAAGCGCACCACAGGGTCCAGGCGACACTACGAAAGCGGTCGACCATAACATCAACACTTCTGTGCCGCCGCGTTAGTTTTGCGGCTATGACATTGACAGGGGCCGTGGACTTTATGCCAACCATAACAGCCGCATTTCGACGGGTGCGAAATAGAAAACGCACGTGCAGTTAAATTTTGAGACACGTTAAAGATCATTACGGTGTCAAAATAATCCCTAGTCCGCCACTACGGCGTGCCTCATAATCCGATTGTGGCTTTGGTACGTACAGCCCCATAATCTAATTCAAATTTAATACTTCTGCCACAACGTGATGTGCCATGTGACGCAATGACTATGCTCAGCTCTCTCAGAGGTTATGAAATATGGCGCACAGCAAGGTCTGAAGCAAACACCTCTGCCTATGTGTTCTGTGTACTACACAGCCAAACAGTAGTGGTGCCCGCAAGCAAACGTGTAACATCAACTAACCACTCTCGCGTTAGACTAAACGGTAAAGAAAGTGGGCTTTAGCCGTCAACATCACTACTAATATGTGTCAATCAAATAATTCAGCACGAATGCTTCGCTTACATTGATTGCCAGAATGCGTGGGATCTGCATATTTTTTTCTCATCGCTTTTTTGCGGCGCGGCGTACTTTCACTGACGGCGTAGCGCGCGAGCTGTTCTGATTGTTTCGTTTAGCGCAGCACGCAGTTTTTGGCGCTGTGCACGAGAACACCTGAGTAGCGTTATAAGTCAGTGCTACACGGATACTGAGGCAGACACAAGCAGATCACAGAGATTCATCCCGCGTTGGAACACCGCAGCAAATGTCATAGTTTCGGTGTCTCCGCGTGCGACTGCATGACGTGGGGACAACCAGACGGAATGGCAGTGCCTCTATCTAGCTGCGGTCCGAAGTAAAACAAAAATATGCGGACATTCGGTTTGTGTGTGTTATTGTTTCTCTGAGTTTTAATTCGTCCATTCTAGCAACATATATTACGCAAATAACAAATGTTAACTTGAATAAATCTCGAAGTTATGTGTCGCCCCGAGCCACGTCATAGTGCAAACACGCATACGTAGGCGCACTAGCACGTTTAAGTCATCCTCCGGCTTGGAGCGAGGCGCCCGCGAGGAGAAGGGAAAACGGCGTACGGTTTGAAATTTCAGGGCTTTGCGCGGCGCGTAGCCATGTAGTACTTTACAAACACGATCGTTATCGCGCCATGTATGCTCTGCGCTTGACAGCTTAAAATGGCCAGACCTGGTGAGGGGCCCTTTAAGTGTTGTGGCTATGCACGTGAAAAATGGAAAATCTGGTAAACATACTTGTATGGATAGCATCTGCTCCCTCAGTCTGCTATTATTGTAAGTTCACCACTGACGTCCTTATACTTTCTGAGTTTATAGGAATCAAAACCTTGCCCTGATGTAGTATACAAATTCTTCCCGAGCCATTTGCTCACTGATGTACAAGTACTCTGAAGCTTGTAGGTGATAGTGTCTGTGAAAAAAAAAACAAGCAAAACTCTTATCTTATCGTGCCATGTCAACGAATTTACGCCCCGTTCGAACGGAGTAGTGTATGAGATAACAATAATATGCAGCGCCATAGCCGCGACAAGGTCTGACTCCATGCCGATGAGACACGGGGTTCGATGCCACAAAATATTTGCCAAATTCTACGGAATAGTGGCAACCGCACTAGTGTGCTGACATTTCAATCAGTGGTTTAAAAGACGGTGCTTACCACGTGGCATACACATATATGATATGAAGACAATTTATTTATAAAAACTAAATGATGAACGTTTGTTTAATTTCAAGCATACACGTTTTCTTCATTTTTTGTCCATTGGTCATAAATAATGCAGGGGATACATATTCAAGCATATAATTTTAGCGTTCCTTGCTATCTCATGTGATTTTTCACTTGCGACTTGCGCCAATGTTCTAATGAGTAATGAGTAATAATCATGACCAGGCAAAATTAATTTCTTTAATTCACCTCAAGTTTGTTCTTATGCTGTAACTGACATCCATCAGCAGGCGATACATTTTTTATTAGACAACGCCGGCTTGTGTAGAAAACGTGCAGTATATGTCGCCATGTAATGAATGCTAGAAACGTAAACCACAGTAACTTCATGTAGATCAGGAAGAAAGGGGGTCAATCAAGTGGCCCGATTTTTATTAATCATATCATAAGACGCAAACAAATACAGGCAACAAGGACAACATAGAGGAAATTACGTGTGCTTAATAAATGAAATACAGAAACGATAAAATATATGGAAATGAAAGTGGCTGAAAAAACAACATTGTTTTCCACCTGCGATCCCACATGCGAAGGTTGTGGGATAGTTCCTCAGCTGCAGCAAGTTGTTCTTTCATTCACTTTCATTTGTAATAATTTATCGTTTCTTTATTTGATTTATTCAGCAGAAGTAATATCCCCTATGTTGTCCTTGGTGTCTGTGTTTGTTGGCTTTTCGTGTAGAACAGGTACTTCAGCGAATAGCACACGTCATAAGAGCATGAACAACAGACCTGTAGCTGTGGACCACGTACCGTTCAATATGGGCGTTGGCAATGTTCAGCTGCGCCTAGAGCAGCAGTAAACCATCGCCCTGCTCCGGTTCGAGGACATCATCATCTAGCTTACACCTCACCAATTCTCCTCGTTGGCAGTTATCGCGAGCCGCTGCTAGTGGCTGCACTGCAACATAATTATGTTTTGCAACAACAGAGGAAGGAATAGTTTGATAATCAGAACTTAACTCTTACGGAAAGCTCATTTATCAAAGAAGTAGCTACTTTAGCTTAAGGAACAATTTCACGTGGGCATGATTGAAGTCATCGTTCAAGGCATGTCTACAATCTAGGTGCACAACATCTTGCACGAGGTCTAAGGTCTCCGCCCACAGAGTTCCAGGACAATGCATAAAAATTCGAATTATCTTCCATAAAATCCAAGCGTGTGCACTGTGTTACAGAGCTGTGATGTGAAAGAGTAATATAATAAATGTTTAAACAATTATGTTCACACTTTAATAGCTCAAGGACTCCCTAGAAAGATCAGTGTTGCACTGATGTACTGTTAAGCTTCAATTCACTAATTACAACCCGTAAGCAATTGAGAAATTAAGTGATGAATCAAAGTTAACGATTGAACTGCAATTGTCACATTTTCTATCATCACATGCATTGATAATTGAACAACAGTAGTTTAACAGGAAATGTCACAGCGTGGAGCCAACAACGCGATCAGTGGCCAGGTTGAGTTTTGCCTTGCTATCACTTGTAGTAACCATACTACTATGAGGCAGTCTTGCAAGCAGAAATAATTTGCCCTGAAAAAACTGGACAACACCACTTTTAGGAATTGCTTTAATGCTGTCCCCACACCATATTTTGCTACGAACCAATTGGTGACACCTCTTGTGTCGTGTGGTGCGATATAATGCCTCAAGACAACTCCATAGAACACGTATGCAATCACTGACAACCTAGTGATAATAATATTTTCAAGACCAGCTGCTAGATCCGCATATAGTATGCTTCTATGAAGACTTTTAGCAATATTAAATAAAAAGGGCATTTTGAAATAAAAGGACGATTCACTTGGCGTGCCGCGAGTGTTGGTGACCTTAGTCTGACAGTAATACGAGGTAACTATTAACTAATTAAGAAATATTTATAAATTACTTGCTTAATTTTTAATTTCAACCGGATGATCGTAATCAAGAACTTGAAGCAATCTCACCATTTCAGGGCCCACCGACTTTCGTATATAGGAAAATGCAGTTACCCGCGGAACTGTGGCAAAACCAGGCTGGGTTGCCGCGTGAAACCAAAAATGGGAGCTCATAGCCCGCGCGCAGCTCTGTCCCTCAACGAAACTAGCCCTGCCACCCAACGGCATGATCTGAATGGCAACTCCCGCGATGCTTTTGCCATGTCAAGGTTATGGCATTTCTAGGTTCCAGACACTCCTGTCACACGCCTCATAGCAGACTTCTTCCGCAAATTCGAAAATATGTTTTACTAGGCGAAAAACGAGCCAAACCAAATCGAAACCTGTTCGAACAGCCGAGCGAACATCTTCGTGTGACTTCACGAGCGGCACACCAGAGGGGAAGACGCGCAAGGTGTGCCAGTTCTGCCAGCGCGGAGAACGAAAACGCTGAAGCGCAGATGCTCTTCATGACGGCGACGGACCATTGGCACAATGTCTTCGGGTTCGGGTGGCAAACGACAGCTGCACCAGCTCTTCGGAGGTGTCAAACAGGGATAGCTGTGATTCGGATGCATTCAATAGCCATGAATCGCCGTTCGCATTCGTCCCGCCACCACGAGAGCCAGCTCACTACGAAACGCATTGTGCTGCAACTTTATGAAGGGCAGCCCTAACCAATGATTTCATGTGTGCTGCTTGCTTTGTTACGCGTTCTACTGCTTCTCAAGGAAGCGTTTCGGATACTGCCTAGAAGGTGTTGTGGATTCCTGCTTTTCGCGTTTGTATTTTGATTTATAAAACGCCCTATTTCCCCGGCAGAACATTGCTTAGTGTCCAAAGCACTGATCGGTGAATTTGTTTACGTCGGCTTGGTACAGCGACCGCTCCTCGTTCGCTTGAAATATAAGGCAAAGTGCGCATTACAGACGTCTATTGTTGTCAGAATATAGCAAATGACGCCGATTTTGTGCATGCAAGCCGTGTCACGTCACTTTCATTCGTGCTGATGTGAGCAACCGTATACATTGGAAAACCGCGAGCGGGAGAATGTAGTACGCGTTGTTATTCGGCCTACTTGTCATTCTTCGTACGCGTTGCATGCCCACCATTCATGTGTTGATAAAGTAGACATATACTAGGAAGTTGCACGTATTATCGTTCATTTAGAGAACTCATCGGCTTTTCGCAGAAACACCGATGCCAGTACTCACACCATTGGCAGCTGAACGAGGCAGTTGTTTATCTGCTGTATCAAAGCTTTGGGCTTCCGCTTGTAGCCTATTCGGGACAAGAGGCAAACAGTGCATCTCGGCAGATAAATATTGAGTTAACATAACAATACGGAAAAAGGCACATATGCGTCTAGCCCCAGTCCATTTACGAAAGTGCCGACGAATGCTATTGGCAGCCTTCCAGAACGGCAACGAACCTATATTGATAGTGCGCCGTCTCTTCACTGGAAGTGGAAGTGAACTTCGAGGGCTTAATTCAAAGCACGAAAACCTTTAAAAATTGATTGTGTTTTGCGGATTAGTTTATGGCACGTATCATTTTCCACTCTTTCGTGCACACTGCTGAGCCGTTCAAGGCATCGAACAGCACGTCCCTCTTTTCAACAAGGGTACCTTTTTGACTAGACGTAGGAGGCAGAACACCGAAGGCAACAAAGGCCCCAATTGCCAGATGCACACTATTGCTCAGTACCTGTGAGGAAAACTTACTTTCATGTCACCGAAAGGAGTTTTGTACGAGTTCCTTTCAGGGATTTTTTGTAGATAGAGTTTGAGGTGATGGATGGACTCCTATATTTTGAGTATATGTTTCTATTAAACAAAACCCATGCCAATGTAGAGTTAATATTTCAGCAAGTTGTTTCTAACCCATTTCAACATGCGCGGCGGATAAAAAATATCGCATATTTTCACCCCATTCATTTAAAAAAGAATCCTGTGAGGTTATTCCCAGTGCTCCTTGAAGTGCACCATTGTTGCTCGCTTGATCGCGGATCAATGCGTGTACATATAGACCACAGTCCTTCAGCTTACCTACTAGTTCTTTAGTTCACTAAACTTAGAATGGTTTCAGAATGAACCGCGCCGTCAGCTGTCACGAAATCTACAGGCTGGAGCCACCACTTTGCTATGCCCAAAACCAGAAACAAGAGTGCTGTATTTGCTACATGACCAGACCTTTCAGTGCCGCTATCAACATTACCAACAACAAAACCATGCTTAGATTCATACTGTAGGTTTCGTTTCAGGGAAAGACACATGTCTTATCCATGAGAAATAATTTTTTTACGATATCCAGAATCTCTAGCATCAATCAAGGTTTGAGCGATATCGCCGATAACCAGTTTCTTAATGTTTTTACTGTTGGAAGGTAAATAATTTTTCACAGGTACCTGTAGGCCTTTGGGTTACAAAAATGGAGCTTAAGGGCAAGCTAAGGGAACTGTTATGACCAGGATCGTCAGTGCTTGTTCAGAGGTTGCAGGTGCATCTGAACACGAATTTTTAACGCGTCATCTTGAGGTACCTGAATGACTCGGTCAATATCTGTGCTGGTTGAATGATGGCCGAGGCTCTTTTCAGTCATGCCACAGTCCTACGTTGACTTGCTATCTCATCCAAGTACTTCTGCATCCGCTTTTTCGTTCGCGGTGTAAAAGCCTTGCGAATTTGGCTCCGGCCCCTTCCTATTGGTGTAGATAGGGGCTCCTGCAATGAGGACCATAAGGTGCTTGGTGCAGACTGTAGGGATTGAACAGTAACACATAAGATACATCACATGCAAGAACGTCAGCAATTTGCCACACAATAGCTCTTAACGATTCGTGAGTGACGGCAGGCATGGTCGGGCTGACGGCTCGTGCAACTGGGTCAGCTGCCAGGGTTGATGCGTGCTTGGTGCAGGCTCTGGTGGGACAGAACAGTGCAACATAAGATGCAAGAACACAAGAAAGAAGGAATGATTTCCGACTAAATAAGACATGCAAATATAGCCCATTTCTTCCGAGGCCCCGAAATAACGTGTTAATTAAAAAAATTGTGCTACTGTCCATGACACTGATGTCTGCCTAACTACAATGCGTGTCAACAGCTTAAGTATTATTAGCATCACAACTGAGAACTTTGTGGGTTAATTTATACAGTATAAATGATCGCACTGCTAGTTTGTTACACAAGCAAATGCATGAAAGACAAAACTATTAGGAATTTTGATTTTTTTTTCTGCAGGCGCGATACATCGCTTCATTACAGCAAAAATAATTACCCTCAGGTAAAGCAAACTGAACAGCAACAACATTTTCAACCATCAAGAACAAAATCTGGCTGACTTATTATGTGCACAAATGTTTACTGCACTAAATTCAGTACTTCCACAATAATTTACCAAAAGAAAGAAGTTGCCGGAGGACCCGAAAAAAGAAAAGCACGAAGCTACTCAGTCGCCCATGACGACGGCTACAAGATGAGAAATGCGACGCGCGTTCCGAGATCTCTCTTTTTTTCTTCTTGATTGTCGATAATAACCCTCCTCCTGCTGACCCAGCTGACTTGCAAAACTGATAGCCGTGCGCGTGTGCAGAGTGACACAGGCCTCTTAGTAAGTTCAGTGTTCTTCTGCACACACACACACACACACACACACACACACACACACACACACACACACACACACACACGCACGCACACACACACACACACACACACACACACACACATATATATATATATATATATATATATATATATATATATATATATATATATATATATATATATATATATATATATATTGTCGCGAAGCACTTTGAGCAGTAAGCGTTCGCGACTAGAACGTTGGAGCAGCGAGAGGTAGTGTAGCCGACCGAGCACCGAAACAAGGTTGTTCTTTCTCGTCGTCGTTGTCTCTCTCCTAGCCACAGCCCCACTGCTCCCTATTTTACAGTACAGTTATCTCCCCCGCGGAAAAGGAAGCCGTCCCGGCGAACTACGGGTAGCACAGCACAGGCGGATCATAGTAGGGCTTGAGACGCTGGGCATGCACAATTTCGCGTCCACGGCGGCGATGATCCAAAGGTAGCTCGAGGGGTTCCACAATATAGTTGACTGGAGACGTTTGTTTGATCACGCGGTATGGGCCTTGGTACTTCGACGCGAGTTTCGGTGACAGTCCAGTGGTAGAGGCTGGAACCCAAAGCCACACTAGCGAGCCAGGAGCATAGGTTACTGGAGCATTGGAACTTTCTCGATGGTGCTTCTGGCGTTGCTGGTCTTCTGATGTAAATATACGGAAAAGCTTGCGACACTCTTCTGCGTGTGCAGCAGCTTCGGATAGGGTAGTTGTTTCCGTGGAGTCAGGGCGGTACGGAAGGATAGTATCCATTGTGGAAAAAGGTTCGCGTCCGTACAGGAGAAAGAAGGGCGAAAATCCTGTGGTAGTCTGCGTGGCGGTGTTGTAAGCGTAGGTCAGAAAAGGTAGAACATGGTCCCATTTGGTTTGGTTGGATGCAACGTACATGGCCAGCATGTCACCAAGAGTGCGATTAAAGCGCTCGGTCATGCCATTAGTCTGCGGATGATACGCAGTAGTGGTGCGATGAATGATGCGGCATTCTTTGAGGAGAGCCTCGATGACGTCGGAGAGGAAGACGCGGCCTCTGTCACTGAGTAATTCCCTGGGAGCTCCGTGGCGAAGGATGATGTGGCGCAGGAGAAACCAGGCGACGTCACGTGCAGAAGCGCTGGACAAAGGGGAAGTTTCCGCATAGTGCGTAAGATGGTCGATGGCCACGATTACCCAGCGATTGCCATCTGATGTGGTTGGCAGAGGTCCGTAAATGTCGATGCCTACTCGATCAAAAGCACGTGCTGGGCAAGGCAAAGGCTGCAATGGGGCGGTTGAACGGCGAGGAGGATCTTTACGGCGTTGGCAAACCAAACAGGAGCGGACATAATGATGGATGAATCGATACATCCCCCGCCAGTAGTAACGAAGGCGTAGACGCGCGTATGTCTTCAGTACCCCTGCATGTGCGCACTGGGGATCGTCGTGGAACGCTGCGCAAATATCCGAACGCAGGTGTCGCGGGATGACAAGCAACCATTTGCGGCCGTCCGGGAGGTAGTTGCGACGGTACAGGAGCCCGTCGCGAATGGAGAAGTGATGTGCGTGGCGACGTAATGCGCGATTGTTAGTGGGTGTTGATGGGCTGGACAAAAAACGCAGCATGGACACAATCCATGGGTCTTTCTTCTGCTCCAGAAGAATGTCCGTGGCAGCAAGGGAAGACTCGGACAATGAGGCTTTCGGGAAGCTAGCCTCGTCTGTTAGTGGCGAACGAGACAAGGCATCCGCATCCGAATGTTTTCGGCCAGAACGATACAGTACGCGAATGTCGTACTCCTGCAGTCGAAGGGCCCATCGAGCAAGACGACCGGACGGTTCTTTTAAGGATGACAGCCAGCACAGCGAATGGTGATCAGTTATGACGTCAAATGGGCGGCCATAAAGATACGGACGGAATTTGGTTATGGCCCAAATTATAGCGAGGCATTCCTTTTCTGTGACAGAATAGTTCGATTCAGGTTTAGTGAGTGCACGACTGGCGAAGGCAACGACGTACTCATCGAAGCCGGCCTTTCTCTGAGCGAGAACGGCCCCAAGGCCAACGCCACTGGCATCCGTGTGTATTTCAGTTGGAGCGCTGGGGTCGAAATGGCGCAGGATTGGTGGCGACGTCAAGAGACGACGCAGCTTTGTGAAGGCGGCATCGCAATCCCGTGACCAGGTTGAAAGGTTGTGGCCACCATGAAGAAGCTGCGTTAAAGGTGCAATTATAGTGGCAAAATTGCGGATGAAACGGCGAAAGTATGACGCTAATCCAATGAAGCTGCGCAGTTCTTTCAAAGTCGTTGGTCGGGGAAACTGGGCAACAGCTTGTAGTTTCGCCGGATCAGGAAGTACACCTTCTTTCGACACGACATGGCCGAGGATGACCAGCTGCCGGGCAGCGAAGTGGCACTTCTTCAAGTTAAGCTGGAGGCCAGCATCGGCGATGCACTTTAGGACGCGTTCAAGTCGAAGTAAGTGGGAAGGAAAGTCCGGTGAAAAGATAACGATGTCTTCCAGATAACACAGGCATATCTGCCATTTGAGGCCGTGCAAGATGTTGTCCATCATTCTTTCAAATGTGGCAGGCGCATTACACAGGCCAAATGGCATCACGGTGAATTCAAATAAACCGTCAGGTGTGATGAAGGCCGTTTTCGGACGGTCTGACTCAGCCACTGGCACTTGCCAGTACCCGGATCGTAAGTCTAAGGATGAGTAGAATTCAGCGCCTTGGAGGCAGTCTAGCGCGTCGTCAATACGGGGTAGCGGATAAACGTCCTTGCGAGTGATCTTATTAAGTCGCCGGTAGTCCACGCAAAAGCGAATTGTGCCATCTTTCTTTTTTACCAGCACTACAGGAGAAGCCCAGGGACTGTGCGAAGCTTGTATGACACCGCGTTGGAGCATGTCTGCAACTTGCTCAGCGATCACGCTACGCTCCGTGGCGGATACACGATACGGTCTGTGGCGTAAAGGCGCATGGTTGCCGGTGTCGATGTGATGGACAACAGTGGAAGTACGGCCTAAGCGAGATTGTTGTAGGTCGAATGACGTGCGAAAGCGGTCTAGAAGATGGACGATCTGGGCGTGCTGCGCTGGAGTGAGGTTGGGATCAATACTCTGGTAAAATGTTGGGTCACACGGCGGCGTGGGAGGAGAAACTTGAAGGGCCAGAGCGTCAACCGGAGGAGAAGCCGGGTCGTCAGGCACATCGTAAAGGAAGCTTGGTTCGATTTCGTCGGCATAACCAAGACACTCATTGTGGAGCAGCCTGGCAGGGCAAGGAAACAGGTTCGATACATAAAGTGCGCTCGAACCTTGTCGAATGGCAAGAAGGGCAAAAGGAAGCAAGAAAGGATGGCGGCGAGCAACAAGCTGAGACGGCGTGAAAAGAACTGTGGAGTCGGAAAACCCAATGCAGGAAACGGGTACAAGTGCGGCAGAGTATGGAGGAATCTCGGTGTCGGCGGTGACGAACACACGACTGGAAGTGCCATCAGTATCTGCAAAAACGTTGGTGCCGAATGGCGACAGCGCGAGTTCAGCACGGGCACAATCTATAACGGCATGATGAGAGGACAGAAAGTCCCATCCTAAAATCATGGCATGGGAGCAGCGAGGCAGAACAACGAACTCAATATGGTATAAAGCGCCGCTAATAACAACACGCACGGTACACTTCCCTAAGGGTTCAATCGGCGCAGCGCTAGCTGTACGTAATGAAATGGCTGAATAAGTCGTCGCGACTTTTCTAAGGGTAAGACGAAGCTGGTCCGAAATCACTGATATTGCTGCTCCCGTGTCTACAAGCGCATGAACGGCAATGTCTTCTGCATAAACTTCAAGGACGTTCGCAGGAAATAAATGAGGGCTTGAGGAGTTCGCTGAGATCGCAGTTCTTGCCTCTGGAACTGCGGTCCTTAGTTTTCCTCTCGGATAGCTTCAGGACGACGGATAAGCGGCGACAGAGAACGCCGACGGGGAGACGGAGACCGACGGGTATTGAAGGGTCGGGAAAGAGGAGACGAGGCTTCGAAGGGCTGAGCGGCAGTAGCAGAACGGGACGGAGAGTCGAAACCGTTACTTTGTGCCCTCGGAGAATCCGAAGGATACCATCCACGCCGGCGGCAAAGCCGTGCTACATGCCCAGGTAGGCCACACGAATAACAGATAGGCCGATTGTCATGGGTGCGCCATGGATTGAGAACAGCGGGCGTAGACTGTTGGAAATATTGGCGAGGTGGGCGCACGGGCTGCTGTGGCGGCCAGTAGCTGCTTGGGGGGGCAGGAGAATATGTTGCAGCTGCTTGCGGAGGTGAGGGAAAGGCGCTGGTAAGTCTGGATTGATTACCTGCAGAAGGAGGCCTTGGATTGGCGACAACGGCAGCGTACGTAAGTGGCACAGGCGTAAGAGGCGGCTGATGAGCAAGTGGTACTGCGTTAGCGACTTGCTCTTGTATCAGGTGACGGAGATCTGGAGACAAGCGCGGCTCTGAGGCTGGAGCGACTGGCAGAAGAGAGAGTTGGCGCGCCACTTCTTCTCGGACAAATTGCTTGATGCTGTCGAAAAGTTCTGAACTGCAAGGAGTAGAAGTGACGCCATCACTCAGAGCTGAAAGCGCGACGTCCGGAGCAAGAGCTCGGCGCGTAGAAAGCCGCTGTTTGCGCAGCTCCTCATAGCTCTGGCAAAGCGTTATGATGTCGTTGACCGTCTGAGGATTCCTTGCCAAGAGCATTTGGAAGGCGTCGTCTTCTATGCCTTTCAAGATGTTCTTGACCTTGCCATCTTCGGTCATATCAGGGTCTATACGCCGGCAGATGTCAACTACATCTTCAATGTAGCTCGTAAAGGTTTCGCCCTTTTGTTGGGCACGACAGCGAAGCTGTTGTTCAGCCCGAAGTTTGCGCACAGCAGGGCGACCGAATACTTCTTGAAGTGCCGTTCGGAATGCTGACCAGGTGGAAAAGTCAGCCTCATGGTTGCGGAACCAAAGATGGGCGACCCCGGAAAGGTAGAAAGGGACGTAGCCAAGCTTGTCAGCATCAGACCATTTGTTGTGGGCACTCACTCGGTTGTATGATGACAGCCAGTCCTCTACGTCATGATCATCAGTTCCATTGAATATGGGAGGATCCCGTTGGCGTGGCGCACCAGGACAGATGACTGGAGGCGGTGCCATGGGTGGCGCGGTAGGGCTAGTCTCCTCAGGCATGGGAGATGGGAAAAGGATCGTCCGGCTTCGGAGTTCCAGGTTGGCAATAAGTCCAGCACCTTCCACCAAATGTCGCGAAGCACTTTGAGCAGTAAGCGTTCGCGACCAGAACGTTGGAGCAGCGAGAGGTAGTGTAGCCGACCGAGCACCGAAACAAGGTTGTTCTTTCTCGTCGTCGTTGTCTCTCTCCTAGCCACAGCCCCACTGCTCCCTATTTTACAGTACAATATATATATATATATATATATATATATATATATATATATATATATATATATATATATATATATATATATATATATATATATATTAGAACAATTTTAATTTTTATTCTAACTGCTCTTGCACACGTTCACTTTAGTTAGCCTCGGTATATACATACGAATATGTGTAACTTCCTTTCGAAAAATAAACTTAGCAGGGAGTGCGCGTTTGTGTGTTACGTTTATTTTGTGCCTCGTTTGTTGTGCGCGCTGCAGTTTCATAATGAGCACTCCAACAGCCAAGAACACATCGGCTATGCACATACGCGCAGGGTGCTACGACTCGCTACTGACTTCGCCAAATGTGGCGGCCGAGTGAAGCCGATATACCTCACTGGTCTTCCTGAATACTTACCAATATAATATTGGGCAACGTTCCAGGAGATCACGAACGCGCAAATTCAAATTACTACTTGACACGTCCCCAAACTGAAAAACACGGTGTTTTAGCGCGACGCTCTTGGGCGCCCGTTCCTTCGGCGAGAGTCGGCGTTGGCCTCGGCGTTGGCGTAACCGAGCGAACGAGCACAACAGCGAAGGATGAAAGACTGAACACGAGGAGGAAATCCGAGAGGAGGGTGCAGCAGAACCAGGAGGCGGGCAGCTGAAGAGGGTATGGCGAAAAGCGTGAGGAGGAAAGCGGAGTGCCGGCGCGACGAGGCATGCGGCCAGCGCGGAAACAAAACGCTGGCATGGGTTTTGGACCCACTGCTTATGCGCTACTTCGGCAGCGGCGCCGCCACCGCTCGAGAATTCGCTCCGCGCGAGCCAGCGTTGCCGCGTTCCCGCTTTCTTTCTGAACAATGAGCGACGCAACCGATGGAAACGCTGCGTCCGTCGCTGCTGCTAAACGAGCTGCCCGAGCCGAGGCTCAGCGCCACCACCGCGAGCGCCTTGTCGTTCAGAATCAAATTCATTGCCCTAATATATCGCCAATTCAAAACACCTAAACAGCTGCACTCAAAATCATGATTAGGAAGTATCGCAATCATCGGCGAAATGTTTGATTTGACAGGTTGAACAGGTTCCTCCAATTGCGCCTGAAGTAAATGTGTGTGTTCCTGCGCCTCTAAATGTACTAGAGATGATAACACTGGGAATACAAGCTCGAAGTTGTGAACAAAAGATCAAGCGTGTCACCCACAAATGCTTCTTTATTATGTCGAGGCAAGTTCGCAGTTGAAAGGGAGAATGGCTGGGTAGTTTTTATCACAGATAATTGCCGTTGTGTTGCGTTGCGCTGCTAAGCACGAGGTTGCGGGATGAAACCGCGGCCACGGCAGCCGTGTTGCGATGAGGTGGAAGGGGGGGGGGATGCAAGGACATCCTAGTGCTTAGATATAGGTCCCGTTAAAGAACACCGGGTGCTCAAAGTTATTCCGTAGACCCAAGTACCACGTGCCTCACAATAAGATCGTGATTTTGATGTACACAACCCCATACTTTTTATTTTATTTTTATTTTTTGCATTCGTGTTGAGGTCTCACCATGCAGCCAATAGCTGCAGCGAGGGGTGCAATTATTTCAGCCACAGCAAGGCGCTGACAAAGCGCGCGAGGATTTATAAACTTTCAGTTTTGGCCACACATACTATTGGCCAGTTACTGATACAAGCGGTTGTGAAGAAATGTGGATGTGACGAGATAGATGCTATAAAATATAAACTGATCTCGTCATTCCTAGATGGCTGCTCCGTCACCATGCTATTCCATGGATGAAGATTTTCAGATTCTTACTTGATCCTATTATTTGATATTTGATAGCCTTGTTAAGGGAGGATGATGACGCAATAAACAATAGTTTGCTCCTGTACTTATAACAGTGATACTTAAGCACGCACACACGCGCATGCACGAAAACACACAGATACACTCATACACAATTATGCAGACAGACAGGGGTAAGTATGCATTTTAATGCATGATAAAATATTGTTATTCATTGCCATAAATTGCTACTCTCTAAGCTATCTCATTGTAAATTCTCCGCGATTGGTTACATGTTTGAATCAAAGTGTCATTTCAGGCTAAGCAGTACTGGAATGCCAATTCGTACCTTATGTTTCTTTTCTATTGCGTGATAGTGGGAGAGACGCATGCCAGAACAGGTAAGTACATTAATTCTAGTCAGACATTGTCCTGAAATGTCATTGTATTGAAGTGGCAAATTCAGCGGTTAACAGCAATGTGTTATGCAGGGCAATTATTTTTAGATTACAGTAGTTGCAAATGTCGCCTATGGTAGATACGATAATGTGTGTTGTTGAGCTGAATTATTCAGAGGCGGACAATTCTAGTACCATAAATGGAAACACATATTTATCTCATTAAGAGAACTGCACTGATTAAGATCTTAATTTATTATTTTGCAGTGCATTTGCCATATATGAGTAGTATTCGGTGAGCTGGCAAGACGTATCCATTTCAAGTGAATTTCTAGGAGGACACGAGTCTCCTGATATTATTTGCCAGATTGTGCCACGAAATAGATGGGCGTTCCAGTTACTTTAGTTCTTCAATGCATAAAAGAGCATTCCATAGAAAAGTAAGTGGAACAACAGTGCACCTTCACGGCGAGTAACTGGGCGCTTATCTCCAGACTGGTGTCATTCTAGAAATTCATTCCGTGTGGATGCGCCTTGGAATCTCACCCGCTACAATTCGTAAAGTGCAATATGGGCCGTAAAGTACGTAATTAGGCCATTAGCACCCACTGTGCTAGAACTAGTACACTTGGTGACGCAACCCTACCTCTCGAGCAGCTGAGTATTTCCTTTTGGATATTTTCAATTTTTGTGACCACAGGGCGCGCGCCCACGAACTCACGAAGCGTAGAATGTACTGTTTCAGCTATATCTACAAATTTCGCGCCAATTCCACCAAAACTCCGGACTCGCTACTCTTTAGGATGTGTACTGGCTTGTTAATTATTTCTATTCCCCGGCTTTACATATCTGCGGTGCTCTTTTTACGGTGCTTAGTGTATGTTGAGCGTGTTATAAACAGACTGCCGAACCTACGGCTTCATTTCAAAGAACGGACACACGCATTGAAATTTTGGTGTACTTGATATAGTAGATTGGGTGGTGGTAGTTACGAATAGGAGCTTCATTTTAGTTGTGTTTCAACGCGGATGCAGATTTTTTTTCCTCGGAATGGCGCCCTTTTGTCGCTTGCGAGATGTTCTGGATACAGAATGCAGGAAACATAGAAGAGGACATTGATATCCTAATTGTACTGCCAGGACGAGCCGAACATACGGATTAGGAGGAAGGCGACGATAGCACCGAAGCTTTGGCCGTGATCGACGTCTGCGGTTGCTTTGTATTTGGAAATCCGTGCAACAACTTTTGGCAAAAGTGATTTCATTGCACTAGCGTTATGAAGACCCCTTATCCGTACACAAGATATCAGAGTTACCTTTGCCGTTCCTGCCGGATGTCATTACACGTGTGTTTGGACGCTCATGCCGGGTGGTCACTGTCACTAAACCGGCGATGCCGGTTTTGTCACACCCGAGCATCATGGAGATACAGAAGTGCAACGGCACTTTGTCCCTCGAAAAAGGGCGCTTCAAAAGATGTCATACACTGACGTAGAAGCGCATTGAGAAGTGCCTTGAGCATTGAAACCCCATGCACCCAGTGTACTAGATGCAGTACACCGTGGTAACTTGAGAACCAATAAATGATTCTCTACAAACGTCTGAAGACGTGATATTTGTGCTATTCTAGCACTAGTTAATAAGGTTAGATGAAAATCCCACGGGCACTTTTATGATGGCTCGCAAGAGGTTACTTACCGCGTAAACAGTAATTTCTCTTTATTCACTTGAATATGTTTTTGGATTTCTCTTAAAAGTATTGTCTGGCTCTCTCAATAAACCAGCTCAAGGACTAGAATAACGTTGTCTGCATCTGCAAAGTTAAAAAATTGCGTGCAAATTAAACATTATCACCCCGTCGAGTAAACGGTCACGTAATGGCCATGGTATTGAGCGGTTACTGAGAGCCACAGCACGCCAAATGCGCCGACAGTCATGACGCTTTTGATGCCACCCACTCGTCCAAGGCCAAAGCATTTCTGAGTGCCACTACCTTGCATCATCGCGGCATGTAAAAAGGCACTTTTTTTTACGTGTGAACAGAAAGTCTGAAAATTCGCGAGCCCTTCACAGCCAGGCAGGCTCGCAGGCATGGAGATAATATGCACAGTTCAAGAGTATGCACAGCGCAGATATATTAAAGTCGGCCACCGCGAGGGAGCTGCCATGTTCGAACTCTGCGCAAGCGCGCAGGAGCAGACGACGAGATGCTATGAAGACGAAATGCGCAAGCAACGTGAACCTGAGCATCCTTCTAAAACCCCTTAAACTTCGTAAAGTAGTGCCACGCTTTGAAAAATGCCGCCTCCTCCACGCGCGCTCTAGCCGACGCCGCCACGGCGTCGTTATTGGCCTAATAGCATCACGTGGGCCCTCGCGCCTTGCTTCAGCGCCATTTTTGCTCGCGAAGCCTCTACGGAGTGGCGAGGAGTGCATGTAGGCGCCGTTGCTGCGCTCGAGCAGTGTAGGTGGCGCCATGGTCGGGGAGGGAGTCTGAAAGAGAGGAGAAATGAGGAGGAGACTGTCACTACTTTACGAAGTTTAAGGGGTTTTATCTCCTTCAGCATTGTGGTGCCATCTAGTTAAGGCGTCTGCAAACGCACCCTTTCAGGAACCGTAAATTGTACCACATAATTTTCTATGAAACATCCGATCTTCATGGAAGTATGTTTGCGTGTTGTTCATGCGTGCGTGCTAGGTGCTAATGCTTGTCTTTGCATAATATCTTTTGTACCTTTAGCGTTTACAAAAATGAGTCGTCGTAACGTGGCGGCGCTTTTTCGATTGCCACTTTTCTCGCTTAGTTTTTTCTCTAGAGTGAGTATACTAACTCTATGCTTGCGGAATGAATATATCGGGTTATTCATAAAACGTAGTTTTATCAAGCGTAGCGTACCTTAGGCAAATGTGGCCATAGGCTCGTTCACAGTCATCTTAAAATATTCAGAATACTTATTAGAGTTCACGTACATAGATATTTACCGCAAATATTCAATTTACTAAATGTTTTTCTTATGTGTATGATGTAACTAATAAGTGAAATGGTCTCTGAGTGTAGTCGGAAACCTCCTGACACAGCTGTTTCTACAAATTCATCATTTGCGTGGTTTTCGCAGAAAACGCGAGAAATTAGGACAGAAAAATGTCACCGCACATTCGCTCACCTTGACTGCCGCGATCTTCATATTTTCACCAAATGCCATCCACATTTAACAAAATTATTCCAACAAGCTTTGGTGACAGCTTGTCACCAATGAAACGCAAAGGCGGCCTTCCATCACAAAGGCGGAGCTGATTCTACTGCTCTCTGTCTTACTGCATGCCATCACTAATCGTTTCCTGTGTGGCCTGTATCCAAGTGGGAAATCAAAGCATTTTCCAGCGCAGTAGGGGAGGACGACGGGGAAGGTGAACATACAGCTACGCCGGTCTTGCAAGGAAGTTCAATGCGAAGATGGTGTGTATTTTAAGGCACACAAAAAGACTTTCAGTGCACCCTGCGTCAGCCACTACGTACTTTTGCTTTTTGCTTTCTATTGCATTGTTTTACAGAAGACGTCACGGTAGCTTTGTGGCTATGGCGTTTCGCTCTGGAGCGCGAGGTCGCAGGTTCGATTCCGGTGGGGCCGGCCACATTCCGTTGGAAGTGAAGCACCGTAACGCTCGCATTGTATGCATTGTGTGCACTTTCGGATATATAATGAGCTGAACCTTAATGCGAAAAAAGCGCCTTTGTTTCCATACGGTTACGATACATGTGCCTTCATCGAAAAAAAAAATATACATTCGGTTGTGGCCACTCAAGATATCTTAAATTTAAAGGCAATCACGCAGGACCAACTCCATACAGGGCCTATGGAAGGAACGAAAAGGGGGAGAAGCAAAGGCAAGGAGGGCAACCAGTTTATCTTAACCGGTTAGCTACCCTACACATGGGAGCGGGATGGGGCGGATGAAAGATGGGGAAGGGAGAGAGACAGACAGACAGACAGACAAAGAACTTTATTAATGGTCCTGAGGAACCGGCATTAGGGTACCTCCCTTTTCAGGGAGTCCCCGTAGTCGTCGCGGGCCGCTCCCGCGTCGGGGTCGGAAGATCGTGGTCCTCCGCACTGTCGCAGGCCCTCTGGACAGCCCGTAGTTGCTCTGAGAGGTCGCCGCTCTTAAGGGCTGCCTCTCAGTCGGTTAGAGTGGTTAGCGATGAGCTGCGTAACGCAGGGCATTGCCAGAGCATATGGGATAAGGAGCAGTACGCCTCCTCACAGTCTGGACAGTGGGGTTCTGGACATTAGGCGCGAAGTGACTGAATCGGCCCCTGGAGGGAAATGACCCCGTTTGAAGCATGCGAAACGCCGATGATTGTGGTCTATTAAGTTTAGGGTGTGGTAGCGGAAACGCCCGCCGAGCAAGTTGATAATGTGCCATGATTTCATGGAAGGTGAGAAGCGAATCCTTGTACATTCCTAAGATACCACCCATGAGTCCACCTGAACCGCCGCGGTATGTAAGACCTCGCGCACAGTCATGGGCCAACTCATTGGCATTAACAACCTCAGAGTGTACACTGATTACCATATGGGCCGGGAACCATTTGATGCTATGAAAACCAGCAGCCCCCTCACTGCCGAGGATGGGCGCCGCCTCCTTTGAAATCGGGCCTGAGGCGAAATCTCGGGCTGCAGATCTGGAGTCTGTAAAGATATTGGGACGTAGAGGGTCCTTCAGTGCTATAGCTGTAGCAACCTGCTCGGCTACTGTTGAAGAAACCTTCGGCATTGATGCTGAGTTATTGAGAGTGCCATTGGAGTCAACCGAAACTACGGCCTAGTGATCAGAGCGCTCGTACTGGGTGGCGTCAACGAAACATGCCAGATTCGGAGTGGCCGCAGCCGCTTTTAGCAGGAAACGAGCCCTGGCTACCCGGCGCCCTACATAGTATTGAGGGTGGACGTTACGTGGCATGGGATCTACCTTGAACGTATCTCGGACCATGGGTGATCGGGTCACGTTGTGCTCCGCCGTGATTTCCTGGCGACCGCATCCAACGGATTCAAGGATGCGTCTTCCCGCTTGCGATGATGAGAGTCCTATTATTTGGGCCACTCATTGGGCCTCGATCACCTCTGATAGGGTGTTGTGCATGCCTAGTTGCATGAGACGCGCGGTGGTGGTAGTGAGTGGTAAACCCAGCACGCCCTTGCTTTTGCGCATGAGGGCGTCGATTTTGGCCTCATCCCGTTTAGACCAGCGCAAAGCGGAGGCTACATAGTTAACGTGGCTCATCAGAAACGCGTGGTAGGGTCTGAGTAGATTGCTCTCGCTTAAACCCCCTCTGCGGTTCGAGACCCTGAGGATAAGCCGAAGCATATTCTCCGTCTTGGAAGTAATGCGAGTTATAGTCTATGAGTTGCCCCAGCGAGACTCCAGCCAGAGTCCGAGGACCCTGATGGTATCCACTCTGTGGATTTGTTGTCCGTCCCTCGTAAAGAGGGCTATGGGAACTTGATCTAAGGTTGTGGAGCACCTAACCCCCCGTCGGGTGGGCCTATACAATAGAAGTTCGGACTTGGTTGGTGACAGACTCAGGCCCGTGTCTAGTAGGAAGTGTTCTGTGAGGTCGAGCGCCTCTTGGAGCGCACTCTCAACTGCAGCGTCAGACCCTCCCATGCACCACACGGTAATATCATCCGCGTAGAGGGCGTGACCCGTTCCTCTTACTGTGGCCAGTCTGTCCGAGATGCCCTTCATGGCGATGTTAAACAGTAGGGGAGAGATGACCGCCCCTTGCGGGGTGCTTCTCGCTCCCAATGTAAATTCCTTCGATTTGATTTGCCGTATTTTGACAGTGGCCTTGCGATCCCTGAGGAAGGAGCTAACGTACACATGGAATCGTGGCCCCAGGCCCAGATCCGAGATGGCGTCTAGCACGAACCGGTGCGAGATGTTATCAGAAGCCTTGGACAAGTCTAGAGCAAGGATGCCCCGAGTGTCTCCAGTGTTGACATCAATTATTTCCCTCTTTATAAGTAACATGACGTCCTGTGTGGAGAGTGCCGGCCGAAAGCCGACCATGTTGTGAGGGAATAACTCATTATTTTCTATATGCCTAGATATACGGTTGTGAATGACATCTTCGGCCACCTTACCCACGCAGGACGCGAGCGAGATGGGTCGCATGTTCTCCGGCGCAAGAGGTTTGCCTGGTTTCGGGATGAGCACCACCACTGAGGCTGTCTTCCAGGAGTCGGGGACTAGGCCCGTTTCCCAAATTTTATTGACCTCCTCGGTGAGCAGCGCCACTGATTGTTCGTGCAAGTGGCGGAGGAGCTTATTGGAGATGCCATTGGAGCACCTCCCAGGTTTCGCATTCCGTGAAGGGGGCGTCGAGCTCCCCCACCGCGCACCCCCCCACCCCCCCGGTAACGAGGATAATCCCCGTCACCGGATTGGCACAGCGGAATATACTTTTCGGCCAACCCTTGCAGGAGGACGGGTTCAAATACGCCCGCCGCCTTTTGATTATGAGCTATGCGATCGATGGCTAGTCTCTGATTGCTTTTGGTTTGCGAATCGTCGCGTAAGTGTTTGAGCAAGTTCCATTTGCCCCCCGTTCTCATCTGCGCATCAACCGAGGAGCACACTTCATTTCATTGTTGTTTGGGCAGTTCTATGGAATGAGTTTCTTTTGCACGATTGAGCTCCGCAATTTTCTTACGAAGCCGGCGGTGGAGTCTGTGCGTTTTCCAGCGGCGCAGGATGGAGTTTTTGGCTTTTAGGAGGTGCGTGAGGTGCGCGTGTATATGACAGTTAGATTCCATCACTCTTGCGTGGTACGTGATATCACTGTCACAGCCGCTTGTCTAATCCCGTCTCTTTCAAAAACCGCCGTAGTCCCTTCGTCGCCTTCAGCTGCGATGTCTTCTGTCGGCGGCATGTGAAAATCGTTTCGAGGGACAATGGTCTAGTGTCAAGGTGCGCTATAACGGATGACAGGGACGGTCGCTGAACATTTTATTCGGAACAGTCACACAGAATATGTTGCAGCGTCTCCTCGCAAAGACAGACATTGCAGAGAGTGTTGTTGGCCATTCGAATGCGAAATGAGTAAGATTTTGTGAAAGCTACCCCTAGACAAAAGCGATAAAGCAGAGTGGCCTCTCTTCAGCGGAGTGCAGTTGGCATACAGAGATGCATCAAAGAGGGCAGGTGGCATACAGGACCTAAATGTACAAATTTATGCATACAGGGGCTAAAGGTAAAATTTGCAAATGTTCAAGTTGCGTCGAATCTTCGAGCGCTCAATTTGACAAAAAACTTTTTCTGCAAGAAATCCTACTTTTTTTACTGCCGAGACTTGTTTGCTCGGCAGAGCGGAGAGCGGACAAAACGTAGTAGCTGATATTCAGTTGTCTAATTAAGATTATTTCTCTACCGTCTGAGCCGATTTGCACCCGCTCCTATTAAGCTGTAATCGTCTAGCGCAGCGTTTCTCATATCACAACATACAACCTCAGTATATGGGAAAGTGTTCTGTTTGACTGCGTTTTCTCATTCTTCATTCGTTCAGGTTGGACGTCCTACGAGTAAGTATACTTATGCAAATATATTGGCTGTCTGTGCCCCTATATTATGGTCTACTCAAATGGGGCAGTGTGTCGTCCGTACAGCAATACAACGGGAGAACCTGAGACGCTTTTGCGATGGCGCCGCCAGGGAGGCGCTGCGATCGACCGGCGTGCCTAACGCGCTAAATCTAAACATGTTGTCAAACACTTCCTGCTTTCATAAGTTAAAACACTCCAAAACACTTGAAATTAATATAATTCACAAGAAATACCCGCTACAAACTGTTACGATACATCAATAACGGCGTCTAAGCTTGCTCGTTTCCAACTACAGATCACGCAGTGTTCCTGATCGTCTGCTCAGCGTTTCGGTTGCAGAAGACAAACAGTCGTTTACTCCTTCCGTTCGGTAGGCACGCATATGTTTTTAGTATTTCGAAACACAGGAAGAAGCCCAGAAGGAGCGCCTGCACTGTGCCTGGTGGGTTGCATGGTATTCCTTTCATGTTTCATCAGCAAGAAAGGCGGTCGCCAGGTTACACTGAAGAAAACACACACACGCACACACACACACACACACGCACGCACGCACGCATGCACACACACACATGCATGCACACACACACAAACACACACACACACACACACGCACACACACACACACACACACGCACGCACGCATGCACACACACACATGCATGCACACACACACAAACACACACAGACGTTCACAAATCAAGTGCTTCCCATGCACATAAAGAATGTGCGAACACGGCAGGAAAAACCACAGGAAGCAATCAGCGAGCTCCGTACGTACATGCATGACCTCCGTAACAGTCATAACTGCGAATCCCGGAGGCCCTGTGTTGCACCATTAGTTTTCCTCTTGCCAGCAATGACTCCAAACTGCAGCAACAGGTGGCGCTGCGGTAGACCGGCGTGCTCCAGCAGCCCCGGCCGTCATCGCAAAAAGGGGCACGTTTTCGCCGCCGGACGATACCCTGCCCTTTTCCAGCACACCATACCTATATGCCTTGAGCATGGACGCCATAATTGTTGCTAAAAGGTACTCTTGTAATGGCTGTCATCAATGAACAGCTGCTCAATTTATTCAAACATCCGTTTACTCTTAACTGTCTTGTTAAATTAAATGTTCTGGGGAATATCTTGAAGGTGCCCGACCATTCGTACGGATTTTTGTCAATCTTACAAAAACCAAAGAATTGTTTGGTGGTATGGTGACTGGAGAAACGGTGAAACCAGCCAGCCCTTGCCCATGCTCCTAGCGGAGCGCTTTCAACAACACTTTCCGTTCACTTCAGAAGTGCGGTTGACTTTGTAAGCTAGGAAGTGGGATGAGCACATCCGTCAGTACGGCTCAGCATATTCACTGGACTGCACAGAACGCTACGCATAAGAAAGGATGGGGCATCGGCGCGGGTACAGCGAGGCCAGAGTGTAAAAACATATTACGAAGAACGAACCATGGTTGCTATTCAGTAATGCGTTTCGCATGCTTTAGCAGTGTTTGGAAGTGGTTGTCTTCCGCACTGTGTTGCACTATGTGTTCTGGGTCACGCTGCTCTCACCACCGTTCCTTACGCCTAGCGAGAGCCAATAGTACTTCGAGCGCCACTTCCTCATGGACCAATGAGGAACTTTATTAAGCATTTGTTGTTACTGCGTCCCATCGCAGACGCTGCGACCACAGGCACAGCCTCTCCAACGACTGCATGTTATACAAGAGACGCAGCATCTCAACGACAGTGTCTCATTATGGTATCTGTCACAAAGAACGAATGCAAGAACTCTACCCTTAGCACCATGCAATACCACCGACACCACAGTGTACTACTACCGATACCACCGCACAACGCTACAGAATTTTTCACTGCTCTGTTCGACTTTACAATCCGCGCGATCAAGCCGCGAGAACGGTTACACTCTCACAAGCAATTAGGGATTTTTCCCAAAAATGCTATATATATATATATATATATATATATATATATATATATATATTGTTACGCTCTTAGGTGTGTAGTGGATTCACGAATGTGACACTCTGTTGCGCCCACAAAAGGCGTTACTTTGAAGCCGGGTAGAGTTAGCAGCGATGGCCTGGATCAGCTGAGCGCCTGGCGAGATTCAGCCAGCCAGCCACACGTCGTCTTCCTCGTTCACCACCCTCCGGTGCTTTTTGTTGAGGCGTGAACCCACTATGCTCCTCAGAGTGTCACATTCGTGAATCCACTACACACCTAAGAGCGTAACATTATATATATATATATATATATATATATATATATATATATATATATATATATATATATATATATATATATATATAGATCTTCAGGCAGAGTCCGTCTGATGATGACTGTCATCATCATCAGCCTGGTCACGCCCACTGCAGGGCAAAGGCCTCTCCCATATTTCTCCAACAACCCCGGTCATGTACTAATTGTGGCCATGCCGTCCCTGCAAACTTCTTAATCTCATCCGCCCACCTAACTTTCTGGCGCCCCCTGCTACGCTTCCCTTCCCTTGGAATCCAGTCCGTAACCCTTAATGACCATCGGTTATCTTCCCTCCTCATTACATGTCCTGCCCATGCCCATTTCTTTTTCTTGATTTCAACTAAGATGTCATTAACTCGCGTTTGTTCCCTCACCCAATCTGCTCTTTTCTTATCCCTTAACGTTACACCGGTCATTCTTCTTTCCATAGCTCGTTGCGTCGTCCTCAATTTGAGTAGAACCCTTTTCGTAAGCCTCCAGGTTTCTGCCCCGTAGGTGAGTACCGGTAAGACACAGCTATTATACACTTTTCTTTTGAGGGATAATGGCAACCTGCTGTTCATGATCTGAGAATGCCTGCCAAACGCACCCCAGCCCATTCTTATTCTTCTGATTATTTCCGTCTCATGATCCGGATCCGCAGTCACTACCTGCCCTAAGTAGATGTATTCCCTCACGACTTCCAGTGCCTCGCTGCCTATTGTAAATTGCTGTTCTCTTCCGAGACTGTTAAACATTACTTTAGTTTTCTGCAGATTTATTTTTAGACCCACTCTTCTGCTTTGCCTCTCGAGGTCAGTGAGCATGCATTGCAGTTGGTCCCCTGAGTTACTAAGCAAGGCAATATCATCAGCGAATCGCAAGGTACTAAGGTATTCTCCATTAACTTTTATCCCCATTTCTTCCCAATCCAGGTCTCTGAATACCTCCTGTAAACACGCTGTGAATAGCATTGGAGAGATCGTATCTCCCTGCCTGACGCCTTTCTTTATTGGGATTTTGTTGCTTTCTTTATGGAGGACTACGGTGGCTGTGGAGCCGCTATAGATATGTTTCAGTATTTTTACATACGGCTCGTCTACACCCTGATTCCGTAATGCCTGCATGACTGCTGAGGTTTCGACAGAATCAAATGCTTCCTCGTAATCAATGAAAGCTATATATAAGGGTTGGTTATATTCTGCACATTTCTCTATAACCTGATTGATAGTGTGCATATGGTCTATTGTTGAGTAGCCTTTACGGAATCCTGCCTGGTCCTTTGGTTGACAGAAGTCTAAGGTGTTCCTGATTCTATTTGCGATTACCTTAGTAAATACTTTGTAGGCAACAGACAGCAAGCTTATCGGTCTATAATTTTTCAAGTCTTTGGCGTCCCCTTTCTTATTGGTTAGGATTATGTTAGCGTTTTTCCAAGATTCCGGTACGCTCGACGTATGTACAGAGGTACTGTACAGAGGTGCAACTTTTTTACCGCTCTATTTGGCTGCATTCTCTTGAGGTCGATAGTGCAGTCAAATGACGTCGATTAAACAACGGAGGCAGATAACGACAGCAGCATAACGACGATTAGATCACAATAGTCTAATGATCTCGGTATTATTAGAAGTCATTGCGATGATGATGACCTGCCGGAGAGCATGGGTCTATTCGCGTATAACAAACTTTTTGCGTGACCTTATAACGTTATCGTGCCCTTTGGGCACCTACACGACATCGCTCTGCCAACTCTTCTTTGCTGAGGATCCGTTTTAGCGGCATTTTTAACTGTCCGTTACACGCCGCCGCGATCTTGGGCAAGCCACCGTTAGCTAAGTAAGGGAAAGCGGACCAATCGCAGACGCCGGCACCTCCCTCTTTATCCGGTTATCCATTTTCAGTGCGCTGGCTCGCCCCCATCGAAACCCTCTACACCTGAGCGTGCTCCTCGCCTCTTGTCAGCCAATTAGATAAGAAAAAAACGTTCAAGGTAGGCAATGCTATTCGTTTTGAAAGCGAAGAGAGGTTGTCTCCTACAAACGAGGAGGGCGTTTGATTGGGCTGTTGAGGCAACACTGCCGGTCACCGCTCGATGTTTGCGTCGACGGTTGCGGAAATTAGACGTCAGGAGATTGGACTAAAATCATATTGGAATAGTTGTACGTTATAGGGCCCCTGGAGCGGATGCGTGCTTGTTAAGAATGTCAGCAAGAGGTGGAGCAGAAGCTCGCAGAAAAAGCTGTACAAAGAATACGAACGTAGGACGCCACGTAACTGCTGTTCGCAGTGCTTGAATGTGAGGGTATAGAGGAGCCACCTGAGTACGAACGTTGTCATGGACACTCTGTGATTGTGACTAGAGGTTTTCCTGCTAACTTCGATCCAGTACTCAGCTGAAATAATCCGAGTGCTACAAACATAATCTGAGTGCCATACATATATTTCAAGTGCCGAACATTTAATCCTAGCGCCGAGGTATTTAACCCCACGGCCGGCACGTAAAACGTGTCCCAACTAAGTGACGACACGTTCACGCAAGCGCCAACAGCCCAAATTTAAGTTCCCATCATTTTAATCTGTGCAAGAAGAGGGACAAGATTTGGAATCAAAGTTTGCTGCAATGCTGAAGTACTGTTACCAGAAGAAGACAGCACTATTTTTGTCGTCGCTACTAAGAATTATAATGTGAGTAACTGTGGCATGATGCTTGAGGAGGATAGACGTGATTATCAATGTGCAATTATAGAAAAGAGACAGCGCTAAGGCGGCTGGGTAAAGAGCTTTATGCGTGAAAGTGATGGCTTGTTTTTCCTGCTACATGAAACGGAAGGGCAGGTTCTCGCATAATTTTTATGTAGGTATCGCGAAGTAAGATCGGACTTTTAAGCAAGTTTAATTAAATAGCTTTATACGATCTTAGCGCGAGCCAATTTTGCCTGTAAGACGCGCCAGTGATTTTCCAGCGCTGTAAATTTATTTGTTTGTTTACTCATATGCCCTAAAGGTCTATTCGGGTGTTACACGAGGGGGAGGGAGCCAGTTACAATAAGAAACGTACAAAAAAAGAACAACATTGGTACGATGCGATGATATAATTATATAAAGCGCTGAACACAGAAATAATCAGAAATATAAGAAAATTTTCCTCTCTAAGAAAAAACATGATTTTTGATAGCTACAATATGCCTCGGTAGTTTATTCTAATGGTATATAACCAAAAGTAGTAGTGAATGACGATACAGATTAGTGCGTGCTTTACCTTAAATGGGGGATCTAAACGCTTAGAAATATTGTGGGCTACACTGATGTGAGATTCGCGGAGTGATTTTTGCCGTGTTCCCCCCCCCCCCCCTAAATATGCTGATAGTCGTCCGCTAGTAGACAAAAATTTGTGCCAAAATGCGATCAGCCGTGTACTTGACTATCCGAAATCCTTTATTGGTTACGAATAAATAAATTGACAAGTGCAACGTTTTAAATAAATGCACTTTTGAAAGTCTCTGAATATAAAAAAAAAAAATTTTGAAAACCTTGCCATTTCACACAGAAAAGTCTGACCATTAGGTAACATTTATTTTCATGCGAAATACCGCAGTCATTCATTTGAGAAGTGCTAGAAGCGACTACAAAAATTATTGCGGTTGTCTTCCGGCAACAGTAAGCCACTGTCCCAGTCAGTTTAATTTCCAATACCATTGTTTTTCTTCTATAGATTAAATGGACTAGGACTTGGATGAAAGCTGCGGGCGCTTGAAATAAACATGTTGGCGATCAAATTAAATTCACTGGCACGCGGCCTATTTGCAATGGCGTTGAAGATAATAAATATGATGGTGCTAGGATGTATTGAGTGGCCCATGAAAGAAGATGGTCAGGGGCTCAGTTTATATCTGTGACTCTTGGATTATTTCAGCTGACGCATAGATTAACGAATAAAAACCTGTAGAAGCACTTACTGAAATCGTTCTATGTCGGGTTTGGCTGTTTTCAAAACGTAGCTTAATTACGAACTGTATATTTCGATTAAAATGGGGGAAATACTGGGGGGTATCTGAAAGCAAATTGATATGTAGGTGAAACATAGGTCCAATGAAACTTGCTAAAGCCAAGTTTTCGGCGTGTTTATGGCCGTTGTAAGAAATGCTTGCGAAGTTTTCAGCTGCCTGTGAAGACAAAATATGACAGGGGCCATTCTATGGACGACTCCTAAAAGTTACAAATCTGTAGGTTATTTGCCAGTTTGAAAATAGTTATTCATTATAGACATGTAGTTGGTTTTTCAGGTCTTATTGGTGAACTATGCGAGGCACGTTGTTTATATTTCGTTGAAGTACCATGCAAGTTGTGAACGATGAATAATGAATGTTTGATTTAGGTAGGTTGATTAGTGTCTTTGTTGAAAACTACTTCTTCAAGCATTCTGGACTGTCATACTGCCTTTATCCCAAATGTTTTCGAGAGTCCTAAAAGAACCGTAAATGTCACCGAGTTCCCATCCAGAGATCATTGAGGACATGTTGTTCGTAATGTGTTCGTATACTTTTACGTGACCTACTTAATTAGATGCTGTGCACATAACTAGTAAACCCTCGTTTTTCCTTATTTACATGCGACATACGAGCTCCGTAGTATGTACGTTTCCCGGGCGTGCTTACCTAACTGAAAGAGTCACTTTGTCCGTTTGGAGAAAATAAGTGTCACGTGATGAATGGTGTGCTGGCAAAATTCACAGTGAATGCGTTAATTGCAGTACTTTTGAGGTAATTACGTGCGCAACCGCTGCAGGTCGTAAGGAGCGTGCCTGACGAGTGGTGTAGAATATATGGCATTCTCCCTGACAGAACTACATATGCCGCCAAGATCACATTTAGGGACTGTTGCAGGCGCATTACCGGGACCGACAAGCAAAATACTTGCAGAAAGTGCTCGGACGGGTGTTTCTCTTTGCTTGGGTGATTGTTTCCTTTTATCGCGTTTCCGCGGTTTTGGGCTTTGCTTTGAGACGGCTAACTGCTCGCGAGTCCTCTTACATCCGAACGCGCTCCTCGGAAGGAGTTATTCGTGCCCCAACTTACGTGGTAGTTCGCTTACGTTACTCGGTAATGCTTTGCACCAAATGGCACACCTCTAAGAAAAAGCGCCCTCTGTGATTGACGGCATGCAACTTTGTGCATTTTTCTAGCCTGCATGCCCTCTTCAAGGGTTGCTAAGGTGAAACGCTACAGGAGTTTACATAGAGTAGGCATCCTTTTGTACTCTGTTGTTCATTGTGCGGTATTAGGCCGATAATTTGCGAGGAAGGTGAAGGTCGAAGTTTGAGTTCTTCAACTTGGCGCAGAATCCCCTGTGCCGGTGCGGCGCTGCGGATTCCAACGTATATTTTCTCTATTTTGGCTGCTGTTGCTTAGTAAAGGAACTCGACTCTTGCTAAGGTCAGTCAATGACTTTCTTAGAATACAATTTAGTTAAACGTCAGTGATTTAAAGCAGCTAATGCCGAATTCCGCAAATCGCACCGATGCGCACCGGGGCGCCATTTCATCCAATCATCGTCGCTACAGGGGGCGCGCCGGTGTGATGTGCCTAATTCGCCATTAGTTTCGGGAAGACAGCAATACAATTTTTGACGTCATGGTTAGTCGGGGCGGGAAATTCACGGCGGCGTCGCCAGCCTTCTTTCGTTAACACAACTCTTGTGGCATAATGATCCTCCTTGCACCGCAATTGTGGTTTTTTGTACTGCAGAAGGGGAATTTGTTTATACGGCTCAAATTATCATTTCCTTTATAGTTGTTCCTCTAGGGGCCCAAGTATTTGGCACCTCTTTATTGTCACGCGCTCGCTCATGTGCATGAGACTGATGATTACACGCTCGGCAAGTGCGAACTGATCAGATAGTTCGTAGATCGCTTTGCTAATTTTTGATACACTGCCTCGCTTTTTTTTTTTCGTATCGTAGACAGAAGAGAGCAGATGTGCTGGCCGCCATCTGCGTGGCGTTGGCCCTGCTTTTCCTGATTATCACGGTCATCCTCATTTTTATTCTACTGTCAAACAGTAAGTGTGTACCGTATGCTACCAATGCCTCCTAACGTATTGTGCATTGGCATTAGAAAATTACTGCGAAATGTGGTTATAAGGAAACCACATACATTTGTCACCCAGGTGCGTATCAATGCTCTTCTGAAGTAAAAAGTATCAAGCTTGCAAATGAGAATTAGTTCAATATCTATGCTCTTTTTTTTAGGGCTTCAAGGAACCACCGGGTGCACTTGGCGCTTTCGTCGGCTTGATAAATAAAAAAATAATTGTGGAAGAATGGGGACGCAGTGGAGGCAATAAGGGGCTGGAGAATACACTTGGGACAAGTTCCGTTTGTGCAAGACTTGCTTTCATTTATTGTTCTTTGCGCGTAGATGACACAGAGCAAATGAGTGGTGATTCCTTAACGGTCGGCATTTGCATTGGGTGTTTCGGTTTTGAGTAAAGTCCGATAATGGCTGATTTTTTCACCCAGCGTAAAATTAATCGGGCTTAACCAGATTTTCCTCCGAAGTGCGCTCCAGAGAAAAGGATGATTATAAATGGACGCGTTACAAAACAAATGAATGACGCCCCCTTTTGAGAGCAAGCAGCAAAGATATAGAATTCATACCAATAGCATATAAACACTGTACACACCTCGCTTTCACCTAATCGCCATACATATATAAAGTTATGTGATACTCAGCGATTACCGGCGTTTACGGACGAGAGCTTGTTTATATTTTAGTACCCTTGTCTACATAAAAACATCAATGGCTTGTTATATATCGCTTTACACGCACTTTGCAGACATGTAAACTGCGGTATTGCGATGCATCGCAGGAATAGACGCAACGCTGACGTTGCTCTGCATTGATACTGGTATCTGAGATGTAGAGAGGATGCTTATCGAATTACGCTACTTTCAAAGAAGGGTGACTGATTCGTGTACGTATTCTTCCATTAATTTTACTGCGGGAATATATATTGGGAAACAGTAGAACAGGAGGACGACAGACAAGTACGAAAGGCCTAGGAGGTCCTTCCCCCCCCCCCCTCGCCCACGACATAGATAAAAAAATGGTCTCAACGCTCTACGTAAAAAGCAGCTTGCAACAAAGGGAAAAACACAAATCTGTAAAGCATCCCCGTGTGCAAAAATCTTGTACTCGCTTTCTTTGATAAAAAAAGGCGAAAAGGGCAGAGAACAATGTTTCTTCTCTTTTCTTTTCTTTATTTATTTATTTAAGACATTCCTTACAGAAATGCCTTGGGGGACGCGACAAAAGGCACTGAACGTGCCTGACTGGGCCTCGCCACCCTTGGCAGCAGCAGTCACACAAGAACAATAACAACAAAAGTATTCACTACAATACGCTCAATTTGGAACACGGTAGAACTTAAACATCAATAAGTGTTCCTCATCAATAACATAAATCAGTAACATAATAACATAAATACACATACACATCAATAACATAAATACACATATAATTAGTTACATTGTACAGGTGTGTCGCAACTATCGTCCTAGCACAGAAAAATATATCCGACTTTAACAATAAAAAGCCAAGACACAGAGTAAGAGGAAACCAACTGGGATCAGACCTGCAGGATTTTTAGTCTGTGTTAAGGAAAAAATTTTTGAGCATTTTTCTGAAAATGTGCACTGAGGTAGCTGTAACGAGCGCTTCAGCAATTTCCGGATATTCGTTGAGGTCTAGTATCGTAAAGCTTAGTTTTTGATCGCCATATTTTGTATGAGAACGTGGCCTGGGTATTAAATTCTTTCGTGAGGAACCAATCGCCAACCAATGTGAGGAACCAATCGCCGAATCCATCTTTATTTCTTGTTTTTGATCATTCATTTCTTTTTGTTTGTGTCCGAAAAGGGACCAATGTTGCTTTTGTTTCTCATCTGTATGTTCTGCACTTCGGCCTGCCAGACAACAAAAGCGCCGATTTCTCCACGGTTTTCATGCTAGGCCACAGAGTATCCGAGTTGCCCCAGTGTGCCTTTAAAAAAAAAACACTGAATTTTTGCCCCCCTAAGGTAAAAAAAATGCAATACAGGTCCGTACATAAGATGTACATGCATGTCAATCTGAATGGTGTCGTCGAGTGCATAAGTGAAATTGAGGTTGTGGCGGAACCCCGTAGGGTCGAGATGGAAAATGGTGAAATGAGACACCAACAAGAAAATATTTAGTAAGGTTAGGTAACCTCACGAAGTCTTTTGTGCTCGGTGTTATTTTGATTTAACCAGAGCGTATGTGTGTATGAAAGGTCCTTCGAAAACCAAGAACTCCACGCAGGCACGATCGGGTTCCGTGTAATTTGTTACTGCACGAATTTCATACCCAAAGTTCTAGATTTGTAGACTTTCAGTGGCTTTCAGTGACCGAAAGCTTTCAGTGACCGAAATCAGGAGCACCCGATGTTAGCGAGCTCCCGTGATGCACCAAATTGATGGCGACAATGAAATTATCCATCGTCTCCTTGATTTGACAGGTGCCCCCTACTTTCCTGAGTGTAGCTAAATGGGAGACGGGCACTTGTGTCTCGAATCCGTGTCTCAGCAAACGCGCATGCAGTTTTTGTGAAAGTGCCATCATCATCAGCGTCTTTAGCGTTGCACTATTTTGCTCGCAATAAAGACGTTTTCAAGATCGATATCGCGACTAGTCTCAAGAAAGTAGCCACGGTTCATTTCTAACGTTAAAATTGAGATAAATTACTTTTTAGCGGCGTGCACTTAGTCGTACTTTCTGTGCGCGTTCCTCGTATGCATGGAAAGCTTATGCTATATTCAATTTAGCCTCTAATATGCGTGGCTACACTTCTTAAGAATCAGGTTTACGTTGCGGCCAACCGATTTCTCCTATTCCCAATACATGTAACCTGCAGTAATGCTCCCAATGGGCAACGCACTGAAATGATTTCTAAAGAAAATTTTGAGTTTGGGGCTGAAATCTGAATTCCACTGACTCTGGAAAGCTAAACATCGATTTAGGACCTGGAATGCTCGTAATACCTTGCCGAAAGTTAGAAACGCCCAAAAAACCTCACTAAGGGGAAATTTATGACTCAGTAGCAAAAACTGACATCGCAGTTCTGAGAACCTCATCCGTTAATGAACACGACGCGGACAAATACTGTTGAAGTTACGTACCATATATGTATTTACGAAAGTTTCGCGAAGCTTCTATTTTGATATACGTTGTGTGTGATGCATCCGTTGTCTCCGCTTTGGAGTTTAAATGCCCCAAGGGGTGCAGTTTAAATAATTGTTTAGTAGTGAATGGTCCTTCACCGTCGCTACCTCGTGACAATATCATTGTTTATGAGTGAATTACACAATTATAAACTCAATTGTTCCTTTGTTTTCATATTTTGTGGTTGCGAAAAATACAAATAAATGCGGACTCAGGTAAAAATCTACTTTCTACAGTCGATATATCTTAACTCTTTGTTTTACAGGCAACGGGCCTCATCAAATTTCGGGCATTGAGTGCCAAGCTAAACGATTCCAGCTTTGCTATGTATTTAGATAGGAGGCGCATTGAGGAAAATATTTCCCCTTTAACAATAACAACTCGTCAATGTGGCAGAAAATGAACTGAACGGCTACTGCCACCCAGTCACTGAACAAGAACAGTGATGCGAGAAAATAAATCGTATAAAACGAGCGAACCTCGATGCGCAGTACCTGACCGTGAAAACAGAAATGATGACCTTGGATCAAGAATGCGGGTGCCAAGAATACACTGCGTTTAAATCATAAAAAACGCGTCTCATGGCGTGAAAGATGCTTTGAGCTGCTGAAAGTTGCACATTCTCAGTTACGGATATATTATCCCTATTTATTTTACGTGCACTCCCTGCGAACGAGAGTATTCCCTTCATGTTTAAAAGGAAAAACACGAACTCGCTCGACTCACGGCTACAAACAACAAGATCAACTACAAAATTAGTCAATAATTGTTTTCGTTTAATGTCCTCATTCTGCGAATTGTGCACCATTGTGCCTTATGCAATGACGAGGCGTGCCTGCGTGGCTGTTCGTCTATCCATCTTTTTCAATACCAATTGGATAAAAGCGCCTTCCTTCTATCCTTAGTTAAGAACAACAGTGCCGTCCATCCTAAACCAAAGTGACGTTTTGCTAGCAGGGCCATTCCTCTGCTTTCGCACATTCTTTGTCATCAATTGTGTCCTTGCAGGTGACGACGAAGCGGAGCTCTCTCTAACCGACGAAGAGAGTCCCAATATCGATGGAATGGCGGTTCCACGACGTGTGAATAGAACAACGAATACTGCTACAGGTTCGGCCACAGCAGTCACGGAGCATACGACGACGCCGCGTAAATACTCTATTCTAACCTCAGCAATGGAGAGAAGTGAAAGTCTGTCTTCGCGCATGGGCTTTTACTATGAAAAATGAGCACATCGGCACGACGCATTTGCATTGCAGCCTACTGCATCAGCGGATAAATTGATAACTTTCTGCTTAAAGAAATTCAAACAAAGCGTAAACCACTTGAGACAGATAGAACATTCGATAAGAACTATTTGCATAAATTTATGTGTGGTAGAGTATTTATTGGTAAAATAAATGAAGCTTCAAGTTTTTTTTTTTTGGGTACATGCCGAAGTCGCAGTGCCCGCACGTCAGGGTCACGTCGTGGTTCAAGAGTAATTTTGCCTCATTTGGGTGTTGTTAGATGTTAGAAGGTTTAACCTGTCATATTTCGGGAGAATCATGATGTATTATCTGTTTCATTTTAAATACATTGCAGACAATTTTTACCGAAAGAAAATAAATAAATACGCATGAGCAAAGAGAGAGAGAGAGAGGATAAACATTTTTATTGGGTGAATGCAGCTTTGGAGAGGCGTTATCATTCAAGTATGCCTTGAGCTCGGACCGCGTCCTGGGCCCTCGCAATCAGCCGTTGTTGATCTTCGAGGTCGGAGCTGGCCAAGGCTCTTTCCCAAAGCTCATTAGTGGGGTAAGGGATCGGAGGATTTAATGGTGCCGCTCTGCAGCCTCCTACTATGTGCCTCAGGGACCCGGGCTCTGCGCAGAAGCGGCATTGCGGAGAGAATTGTGTAGGGGCTCTGAGGTGATTTCTGGTTGGGTGGGGCAATGTATTAACCTGTAGAGCTCGGAGAAAGCGCCCCTGCTCTCTACGTAGCGACTTGTGTGGGGGTGCATATGTTCTGTGGCTTAGCTTGTAGTGTTGTGTGATGTCTTCGTACGAGATTCAAGGGTGCATGCGCTCGGGTTGAGATTTCCCAGCATCGGCTCGGTGGGTCAGATCTCGAGCCACGTGGTTGACGACATCGTTGCCAGAAATGCCTTGATGAGCTGGGGCCCAGATAATCATGACTGATCTCGTTGGTGGATTTTGATTGATGATCCGAGAGCGTAGTGCTATGAATTCTACCTCTAGCAAAGTTGCGGCACGCCTGTTGGGAGTCGGTCACTATGACTTCAGCCTCTGTTTGGGAGAGCGCGAGGGCTATTGCCGCTTCCTCGGCTTGGAGGGGATTGTTTCGTGTGAGCAAAAAGGCCGAAAAATGCTAATAGATTGGGGCCAGCTGACGTGGAAATAATTAGAGGGAGTCTCCAGAAAAAAAACGAAGAGAACGTCCGCATCACCATCGACGGGATCACCATAACGCCAACCACGCAAGCACGTATCCTGGATATCATCTTCCAGAACGATGGCAAGGCGGGGGCGTCGTTTGAAAAAATCAAGGATTCAACGGAACAAATTTCGAACATTATCAGAAGAGTCAAAAACAGACAAAGAGGATTGAAGGAGGACGATGCATTGGCGCTCGTCCAGGCCTTCGTGAGGTCGCGCATCGTTTACGCGGCGCCGTACCTCAAGTTACTCAAGAAAGACAGGGACAAGTTGAACGCCATTATACGCAAGGCAACCAAGATGGCACTGGGCATGCCGAAGCGTTCTTCCACCGACAAGCTTCTCGGCATGGCCATGCACAACGTCGTTGAAGAGTTAATAGAAGCTCACCAGTCTAATCAAAGAGTTCGGCTGTCAAACTTCGGTGGGAAGTCGCGTTCTCGCCAAATTGGGCTGGCAAGAAGCAGAGCGGATGGGAACATGGCCGTTACCCAAGTTGTGGACGCATGAAATCGACAGCAAGCCGCTGCCTCGAAACATGAGGTCGGGTCGTAACGACGGCCCCAGAGCGGCTTGTATAGCCGCCTTGACGGAGACTTTAGATCAAATACTAGAAGAGGAAGAGGGGGTCACTCCCTTCACAGACGCTTCTTTCCCAAGTTTTCATGGAAAAGCACACTGACAGTTACGACGCGGCATGTGCTCTTAACCTGCGCGTCCATCAAGACGTCTTTTCCGGAGGTGGCAGAAGAGCCGCGATAGCGCTAGCACACGCGCAGCCCAAGGTTGGAAGAATTGTCACTGACTCGCAAAAGGCGTATAACAGCTACAGAAAGGTGTGGGTGTCTTTTGCGGTACTAGATATTCTCAAGAGTAAATACGACTTACCTGAGAGAAAAGTTGAGTTGATATGGACACCGGCTCACTCTGGGCTGGAGGGCAACGAACTTGCCCACCATTTCGCCCGAGAGATGGAACACCGGGCAGAGGAAGGTGAGCCACAGTCCATAATTAGTTATAAGGACATTACGAACCATTACAAGACGGAGAGGCACCGTTACCCCAATCCTCACAAATCTCTTAGCAGAGAAAGGCAAGCGATCTACAGGCAGATACAGGCAGGATCCTTCGCGCACCCTTACCTTCAAAACAAGATGCACCCAGAAAGACACGAGAAGAAATGTAATTTCTGCAAGACTCAGGCACGCTCAAACACGTCATTGGAGTATGCGATTTCGTCAAGGCAATCCCCCCAACTCTTACCTGCCCCACTACCTTAACCAATCCCTTATCCACCCTTACCGAGTGATGGGAGACCTTGTTAATCAGCCCCGCGCTGGAAGACCAGCTCGTCCTGATCTCCATGGGCCAGGCGGCTAGTGAACCATATGGGTCCCGTGAAGAGGCAACCACTTCCATTGACGGCGTCTAAGAAGATGTCGAGCTTGGCTCAATAAAGTTGTTTCTCTCTCTCTCTCTCTCCAAGCGCCTATAGTTTTTGCCTATTCTAGCTGAGATAGCCTCTTTTATTTTCTATAAAAGATAAGAGTGATACTTTAGGTATCCTAGAAATGTAACCTACTGACAGAGCAGAAATACCCTCTGTCTTTAGAGTCCCTTCGACAACTTTTTTTTTCTAGAAAATCACGTTGGTGTTCACTGAACCGCCTAGTATAGGGAGGTCTTGGTAGTAATAAATGAAATTGAAGGGCCTGACAACGGGCCACGATGTGTTGCGAGACGTGGATAGAAATGGAATGACGATTTACAGTGACAGAACCCAGCCCGCTGTTCGCGATTTAGTTGGAACTATAATTTTAATTGGCAAAGAATATCTGAAAAACCAGGACTTACTGGTTTTTCAGTGACGAAGCCTGTCGGTGAAATGTTGCTACTTCGGATGGAGTTTGCAAGATACTATATGTAAGTCTACTGGTATTCAATACAGCATAAATATTGCCTAAAATTGCTGTTCGTATCTTGTTAGACAGGCGGCTTATTCTACGCTTCGGAAATTAAAATCGCACGCGTGTTTACGGCAGTACGCTGAACTAAGTATCACGTGTAATTCCGTCTTTTCGTTTTCGAACGCATTGGTTTCATTTTGATTAGTTAAATATCAAAGCAGTTGGACAGGAAAACACGAAAACACGTGGCTATTATAGCAGAAATACTTTACCAATTCGAGAAACATGAATCGCAGGAACATCAACTCGATAAACAAAATCATACTTTGTCACAGCTACGGCTACACTCATCGTCAGGCTCCCTCTAATGCCAGCGTATAATCAATATCGCACGCGCCTATCACCGTTTTCAGCATATTTCCAGTGAACGACTAAATTCTCACTGCAGGTCAAGAAATTCGGATAAAAAATGGTCCACTGCTTTTTCCGCGTTAGCACTTCATGATTGGACACTCTGACCAGTAGCTCTCCATTGCACTAAAAAAGTTGGTACCATGAAAGCTGGATGTTTGTCCGTTTAATAATGTACTGCATTTGTGAGAAACTTCTCTGACTTGTGGTGGACGCGATTGATCAGAAATGTCCTAAATGTTATTCGTAAGTAATGCAGTGCGCATCCTGATGGTGTATGGGCTCAGGGTAACAAGAAGTACTCAGAACGTATGGAGCCAGATACAGCAAACACGCAATTATGCTCGGGACAGCAGGAAAAAAAGGACATAACACTAATTCGGACATATAACGTAGAGCACGCATAAACTTGTAAGTATGAAACCAAGGGCCGGGGTGCTATGCAGGATGCGCCGAGTTCCTCGCTCGCCCAAATTTTACCCGAGTTCGCTATATGGCAGTCAGTGAACATAGATAGCATGGAATGCGGAAAAGCAGCCGGCAAAAGATAAGTGTCGAGAAAAACTCACATATTGCCACATAATCACACCCTGCGCGGCAGATTGCTTCCGCGTCTAAGGCTGCGCAAAGAAACGCGACAGAGCCCCGAATTGTTGTCAACGTGTTGTCCCAATTTAGCAATACCATGACTGCCCGGCTGTCTATGTGCATGCTTGCCATGAGCCGCTTGCCCTGCCCTTCCCGGGCGCAAGAGAATGCCTCCACTTTCGGGCATTATCGTTCTGTCCTCCATCGAATGCGAACAGGGCACATGCGGCGCATTCTTGCATCCACAGTGTCCCTCAACCAAGTACGTTAAAACACAACCAAAAAATTAAACATTTTCTTTCTTTAACTATGTGTTTTCTGTTTCGAATGCTATAAATTTCTGCCGACCAGACATCGAGCGAATGATTAAATTTTGCACTTTTTGTCTCGAGTGTCGACAGTGAGGCGGAAACTTACGAACAAATACATTCTTGAGGGTCGCACGCGCGAGGGAGTTCATGCGGCGAGCAGTCACCAGGGGTGCTGCTGCGCACTTCTCAATAAGGTCAGTCTTGACAATAATCTGATCGCCGCTTCTCCATTAGGGGAATGGGAATGCAGCGCGGCGACATAGCTGCTCACCGCAGAACCTTCACTGAGGCAAATAAAGCCGCCGATTTTTCTACTAAAAGCAACGCTCTACCCATAGAGAAGCAAGCAACGGTTGTCGCTTCAAAGCGGCGGTGCGGTATTGTAGGCTCCGCAGTGACGCAGCACCATGCAAATGTGCCAGTTTATCTGTGCGCACGATGGCTCCTCGATGCAATGCGAAGGAGAGCGTGCTGTTCGGCGACACATTTCATCGCACGCCATCCCTTGCCCAGTCAAGGTGTCTCCGTGCGCATGCACGTAGTATTTGAGTATTGCGCACGCCAAGGTGCTTGGGGATTGCCTCGGTCTGAGCTAACAGCGATTGCAGAGGGGTATCATAATGACACCGCAGCCATGACATTTAGGCTTGTGAGTGCTCTTGTGTGGAGTTCTGAAATGTGACTTCGAACGGAGGAAGGTGCTGCAACTGTTTCTTGCGAAGCGTTTGTGACGAAGAAATTCCATCGCACTGGGTTGCGAGCGATTCTCGATGTTGACCATGTTTGTGCCACAGCGGCTCCGAAGCATCACTGCTGACGGAGCAGCCATCTCAAAAGACAGCTTCGATACGTTGTCATTCGAGAACACTACGCACTCCTCAGCATAGTCGTCCACCACGGCGCATGGTTGCCTTGCAAGCAGCTGCAGTAACGCGCCGTTAATTATTTGTTGCTGGCTATGTCGCCAGAATGCACACAATGAAACCGTGCTGTGGGGCCTTCACAGTCCGAGAAGATAGATACAAAGCCAACGACACTCCACGCTTTGTTTTTGGCAGTGGCACTCAGTGCATCCCCGACGACAGTGCGTTGTGCGTGTTTTATTTCGGCTGTGAAGATATGCCTCGCATCTCAGAACCGCATCGCTTTTCCCAAAAGTAAGTTGGGCGTGGCCCAACCATGGTGGGTACGGGCACACGAGTTACATGCCTCGTGCGGAATGTGACGTATGGTATTGATGGACAGGCGAACTCGCGGCACACTCGTGCATTGTGAAACACCCCCCCAGTGGAACTCGGGAACATGGCGGCGACAGCAGCAGCCTGTGTCATTGCATCCAGCGGCACCAAGCGTCAATATAGGTGTCGGGACCTGTCCACCTAAATGACTGACGGAGAGTTTCAGCGTCATTTTCTCCTTTCCAAAACATCAGTGTGCTGAGAGTGTGATAAGTTAGGCGAAGGCCCTCATCTGCGGAGCAGCGTGACAGGCGTATTACGCTTTGTGAGCACAGGTAGGACTGACATTTGTGTGCAACAAGAGTTAGTGCGATCGCTTCGGCTCGCTCCGGCTTCAAGCGCTATGCGTCCACCGCGCTGCAGTGCCAGGCCAGGTCCGACGGCGTCATCGGAGTACTGGAGCATCCGTATGGACCTAGGGTTCAACCCGGACCAACCAACCTGCGAAGGCAAAGTGGTCACAATATACGGGAAGACTCGGAAAGGACGCCGGGCTGCCTTCCGGTGCAATAAGTGCCGAGAATAGTTGTCGTAGTTATACGGTACCGCTGCACTGCACAGGCAGAGAGGTAAAGCAATTAAGTTAGTTCGACAACATGGACCACCTCGGCCGTCCGAACGTCCGCCACTCCAGGCGGCAATTGATGTGGCTCACGCGCTGCGTATGCAAAAAACGTAGACTTGTGGTTGTTATAGGAGATGACCGACCACTTGTTTCTTTTTTCGGGGCGCGCCATCGCGGACTGCAGGAACTAGGCCCGTGTGGTCGTGAGGAACGAGCTGCAGGCGCGACTCCCACTCGTTGGCCCCAGGAAGATAGTGCAAACTGACCAGTGTGTGTTCTTCACGGCAAGCAAAATTACAATCGAGGGCGCCTTATGGCGAGTGACAACGTTCCGCCGAGCCGCCAAATTTGCGGCGGTGTTGCAGACCGGGTACCACGGATCTTCGACATTATCTGCGCTACCACAAGGGAACTGCGACTTTTAGAGGTTGACCGAGGAGGCGCGGCAACGCGAGGCCCCATTTTGGAAGCCCATCTTCAACCGGGGATCATTATTCACTGTGACAAAAAGGCCCCACAGAAGTGTAACGCAAATTTAGTGGATGCTAACGGGGCGAGCTTCAATCTGCATTGCGAGACACGCAACCACAGCGTGAACTTTGTGAGCCCCATCACAAGCATTCACACGCAAAAAAAATTTAGAAGTTGTAACAAAGTGAAGCGCCACCTCGTCAGCGACGAGTACTGCACCGCTTTTGGAGTCCCACCTGATATGGATGTGATGGCGGTCGATTAACGGCCACGTGCGCTGCGAAGACCCTTTCTTGCGTTTCTTAGAAGCCGTGGATCGCTCGGGGCTGCTCAGTACGACGGGTCTTTCTGGCGGATGTTAAAAGCCATCGCTCAGCGCTACCTAGTATAAAGGTGCATCACAAAGTAAAAGAAAATAAACCATAGCTTTCTGACCATTGGCTTGTATCACTGTTTTCCAGCATTCCTGCTTGCTTACACAGTAAGCGCGCGCAAAACTACTTCCGCGTTAGCCAACGCTCACTTCGCTTCGCAGCCTTACTTTAGCGCGAACAACGAGCAATCTGTTGAAAGCCCAGTACGAAAATCAGGCGCACACCATTTTGTGCTCGGAAATGCGAGCGCAAGCAGGTAGGCAGCATACAAGTGGCGTAACGCAAAACTTAATAAATTACAAATTAGTCTAATGCCTGTTGAGTGTACATTTTGTACACATTAAAATGCTCATAAACCACAATAAATATGGATAATAATGCAGTACTAAATGCATTTATTTATGAGCCGCTTGTGCATGTAATGTGCATGCAATACACTCAGTGGAACGACAAATAAGTGAAAGAAGTTACAGAGCAAGCAACGACGGTATGATCACGTGAAGCTCAGTTTGTCGACCAGCTATAAGGCAACACCCAATATATGTCAGCCACCCAGAGTGAATCTACATAAATGAACGGATCTGGAGGCATGCCGAGAGACGAACCTTGTCTTGGTACCATTAGTTCTTTCATCTTGGGGCATTGCCACAGCTCGTGAAGATACCAAGTTTCGCAGACTCAGCCATCCTCATTAGCACCCTAGACGGTTTGAATCACCTGTCCTGCAACTCACATACCTGTTGAGTGTATTAGCAGTCGGTGTGTTGTACCTGCAGTGTTGTGCCATACTACGAGCACCACGTGCCGACCACGAGGCGCGGGAGCTGCCAGGCTACATGCACCACCTGGCTACCACGAGGCGACGAGATATTCCACTTCTCCGCGACGAATCAAGAATTCGATACGGGAGGCGGCTTCAAGAAGCGCCTAGCCATCTCCCCGACGAATCAAGAATTCGATGCGGGCGAGGTCATCACCCTGGCCCGCCTGGTTCCTGCGGATGAGAACTCGCCCAAACCGGTTCCTACTGATGAGGCTTCGCCCAAGGGATTTAAGGGAGAACCGGCCCATTGTGAGAAGAGAAAGTCGCTTGCAGCCGCTCAGTCAGTCTGAGGCGTTCCTACGGCTACTGTACGCTATCATCCACTATCTGTAAATATTGTACAAAGTTTTTCGTTTCTTCTTCGCCTGCGGAAAGAGTCCATCTTTCGTCGTCCACCCCGAAGTCACAACAAGAGGAAGTCGAGGCGGTGTCAGTACGCTTTGAGTAGAGAGGAGTCGAGGTGCGGTTCCTGGACAGCCTCGGTGCAGCAGAAGTCCTGGTGTTCTGATTGAACCCGAGCCCGGAAAACACGGAAACGGTGGTGACAGCCTGTCAGAATGTTGTGGTTAAAGTATAGCACTCTCCGGACATAGGGGATCCGCTGACAAACAAATCTACCCAACGATAACTCAAAGCGTGCCCGAGGCACGGCCTATCACCGAGACTTCCAAGCCAGTTCAGCCGCTCGTTGCGGTTACTTCACCACTTTCGCAATCACGTGAGGAAACTGTCGAGCCAATTTCAAGACAATGGAGAGGTTAATTTGCGATAGTCACCTAAGCAGTACCGCGATTGTCTCCTGTTGTGGCGGCAGCGTCGAGAAGCCCACGCACTTCGTGATTCAAGCACGCGGCCTGGAATTTGTTGCGCGGCGTCATAGCAGTAAAAGGATCCTGCTGACCACCCGCTAAAACTGATCGGTCCCGTTGCTTATGAAACAAGCCATCCGCCACCGTACACCAACGGTACACATTCACCCGAGCACGTTTTCCAGTCGCACGCACATTGAACGTCTTCTTGCCAAATTTATTATTGATGGAGCATATTATGTGTACGTAGAAGGATAGGAATGTATGCACCATACAATTTTTATATTTTACCTGTCTTTCTCGCTATTGCAAGCGTATTTTCCAAAACATGGAAAAGACCGCTGCTGGACATTAATATTGCTACGGCATGAGCCAGACGAGGAGAAGAGGAAGAATACGTTAGCTGGTACAGTCTCGGGACATCTTGACTTCACCGTCAATCTCGTCCCTTAAATAAAGCCGGCTTAACATTACCCGTAGCAGTTTTGTGGTGGAGGTGCGGGGTATTTCCACCAAGACGACGGAGCTGCTGCAGCAAGTGCCACGCCGGAGCCGACGGCTCACTCGACTGCCTCCAACGCCGCTTGAGATCCCGATGTCCCATAGCGGCGACCAGCAGCCTTCTCTGGCTGCTCCAATGCGAACAACCGGCGCCTGGATGCATCAGATGGAGCCCCGCCTTTTCTCAGGAAAACTCGGCGAGGACGTGGAGGAATGGCTTACCCACAACAAGCTTGTGAGCAAGTACAACGGCTGGAACTCCACGGCTCAGCTTGACAATGCGGTTCTGTTCCTCACAGACACTGCGCCAGTGTGGTTCGAAAACCACACTAGCGTGGGAATGTGGGACAGCTTCGTTACTCACCTCGGAGAGTGCTTTGGCGATTCCACCACGAAAAGGAAGCGGGCGGAGAAGACATTGCTTCAGCGCGCTCAGGTCCCAGGCGAGACCTGTACTACGTACATACAGGCGATCCTGAAGCTTTGTAAAACGGTCAATCCTCGAATGTCCGAAGAGGACAAGGTTGGACACCTTCTCAAAGGCATAGCTGAGGATGTTTACGATTATTTAATCGAAAAGGAGAGTCTCGCTTCGGTCGCCGACCTTATCAAGCATTGCCGCACATTTGGGGCCTTGCAGCTGCGCCGTATCACGCCAAAGTTCGGCAGGTTAGCAAATGTCACAAGGGCGGCAAGCGTTGACGAAAGCGACAACTACGGTTTTCAATTTGACCTTGCGGCAACTATAAGGCAAATTCTCCGCGAAGAACTTGAACTACACACCAAAGGGGTGGACGTCGAACAACTTGGTTGCGCTACCAACCAACCTCAAGAACGTGCATCTGCTGTCCGCATTGTCTGCCATGCCAGGCGTTGCAGACTGTCGAGTCGATTAGCTGCGACAGTACCAACGTACCTTTCCCACTGACATGACGCACGATCAACGAACTCGTCGAGCTACCACCACGAATCGGAATTCGCAAGATCGCGTTTATTATTCGCAGCGTCCCAGGGTTGACCCCCAGGCTTACAACGTTGGTCGCGCATCGCCTGTTTGTTACAGCTCTGGCGCCTCAGGACACATCGCTCGTTTTTGTCGCCGGCGCCGACAGACAACAACATATGGCCCGCCACCAACTTGGCCTAATTTTGAACGTGACAGTTATGACGACCGTTGCCCGACAGACTCTGATAGTGCAAACACCACAGGCGCGCCAACCCGGAATACCTTCCGTCAATATATTAGAAGGAGTGGCTCGCCAGCTTCAGACCGCAGCCTGACGCCCCCAACCAGTCGCCAACGCCGTTCAGCGTCACCACGGCGACGTGCTACGTCACCACTGCCGTCGGGAAACTAGCCGGCGCGGCCGATGGAGGTAAGGTCGCCGGACAGTCTGCGTCTCTGCGGAATACTCCTCTGCCTATTATGATGGTGAACAACAAAGTGCGTGTGTTATTTGATAGTATACCTGCAACAGCATTAGTTTATACTGGTGCTACCGTTTCCGTCATGAGTGTGACATTCAAAGAGAGGCTGGGTCGGAAAGTTATGTTCCCGTGGAATGATGGCGTGACGTTTCGTGGTGTCAGTGGAGAGTGCCTAGTTCCCCTTGGTATTTGTGTTGCAAGTGTTTTATTCGGAGGAGAAGATCTTAAAACAGAATTTCTCATACTACCGCGGTGTACTCATGATGTGATTCTCGGGATTGACTTTCTTCAGGATTGTGGTGCATCCATTAACTGTGGCACAGGCGAAATTACTTTGAATAGCACGCTTCTCGCCACCCTTGCCGACACATCCTTACCAGTGCAAAACTATTGTGTTGTTTCGAACGACTTGCTGCTACCGCCTTGGTCGCTGTTACGTATCCCTGTCAATTTCGCTGCTGCCGACCTTTCATCGTTTGACGCGCAAGTCCAGCCACTTATGTCGAGCTGCACAAAGAAAGATGTACTTGTACCACACTCTGTCTTGAGAGTAGTGAATGGCGCCTCAAATTTGTGGGCTTTCAATTGTTCTTGCGTCGCTGCTATTCTCCCGCGCGATATGAAGCTCACTGAACGTGACGAGATTACCTACAGCTCCATTACAGTTTTAAGCGAGGAGAAGCAGTCTCATACTAGCGATACCCACCGAAGTACTTCTGAAGATCAGTTCTTACGGATGATCAACAAGGCGCTGCCCTCACATGAGCATCACGCTCTCGCAGAAGTTTTGTGGGCACACCTTTCTGTGTTCGATTTTACACAAGGCGACAAGCAGGCTTCACTTCCGCGTTATCGTGCTCGCCACAGAATGGACACCGGATCTGCGCACCCCATTCGGCAGAAGCCTTACCGCGTTTCTTCAACAGAGAGGACAGTTATTGCTTAACAGGTGAAAGACATGCTGCAGAAAAGTGTTGTTCAAGAGTCCTCTAGTCAGTGGGCAGCAGTAATAATCTTAGTAAAGAAAGGTGGATCGTGGCGGTTTTGCGTTGATTACAGGAAACTGAATGCGGTCACCAAAAAGGATGTTTAACCGCTTCGTGGAATTGATGATGTCATCGATTGTCTACATTCCGCTGCCTACTTTTCATCAGTGGATTTGCGATCAGGGTATTGGCAGATACCCATGCACCCAGACGATGAGGAGAAAATGGCCTTCGTGACACCAGATGGTCTTTGTGAATTTAACGTTATGGCGTTCGGCCTTTGTAACGTGCCAGCAACGTTCGAACGATTCAGGGATACTACTCTCCGAGGACTTAAATGGTAAATTTGTTTGCGCTACCTCGATGATGTGGTGATTTTTGACAGCACATTGAATGAGCATAATAGCCGTCTTAGCCTTGTTCTGAATTGTGTCAAACAAGCCGGCTTGATCCTAAATTCCAAGAAATGTCGTTTGGGGGAACCGAGACGTTAGTATTTGGGCATCTGGTCGACAAAAACGGTGTCAGGCCAGATCCACAGCAGATTGAGGTAGTCAGCGCCTTCGAAGCACCGAAGTTAGTGGGGGAGTTGAGGAGTTTCTTGGGCCTGTGCTCGTAGTTTCGTCGGTTCGTCCCAAGATTCGCCGACGTGGTGTACCCCCTAACATATCTTCTCCAAAATTCCGCCCCCTACAACTGGACATCGGCTTGCGACAACGCGTTCCGCCAGGTAAAGCTTCTGCTAACATCAGGGCCCATATTGCGTAACTTCGATGCATCCGCACCTACGGAAGTGCATGCTGATGGCAGTGGCATGGGCATCGGTGCTGTGCTAGTGCAACGTCATCAAGGAGCTGAACACGTTGTGGCTTATGCTAGTCGCTCTTTGACCAAGGCGGAACGCAATTGCACTGTGACCGAGCAAGAATGCTTCGCAGCTGTTTTCGCTGTCCACAAATTTCAGCCTTATATCTACGGGCACGCGTTCCCTATCGTTACTGACCACCACGCGTTATGCTGGCTGGTGAATCTCCGTCACCGGAGTGGACGACTGGCACGTTGGGCTCTTCGGCTGCAGGAGTATGACTTCGTTATTTCCTACAAGTCCGGGCGTAGCCACGCAGATGCGGAGTGTCTCTCCCGCCTTCCTCTGACGACTACGGAATGTGACGAAGACAATTGTGATGACTGTTTTGCTCCCATTTCTTCTACATTCCCAGACTCGACGACTTTCAAAGCAGAGCGGGAAAATGATATTAGCTTGGAACTTCTATTTGTAGGCGCATCGCGTCCTGGAGCCACTGTTCGATTTTGTGTCCGTGACGGCCTGCTTTACAAGACTAAAGACTAAATTCGGCTAAAGGCGCACGCTTCCTTCAAGTGGGGCCGCAGAGTCTGCGAACGGACATACTGAGAGCCATGCACGACGATGTGATGGATGATGAGAGCCATGCACGACGATGGCCATCTAGGATCCATCAGAACTTTGAACCGTACACAGGAGCGCTTTTACTGCCCCAGAATGCGGGACACAGTCAAGCACTACGTCGCCAGTTGCGAACAATGTCAACGCTACAAGCGCCCTACGACCGTTCCGCCAGGTCTTCTCCAACCTCTGCCGCCGCCTCGCCTGCCATTTGAACAAGTGGGTATCGATCTTCTTGGCCCATTTCCCCGATCATCTAACGACAACCGATGGGTGATCGTATGTGTCGACCATCTGACCCGTTACGCGGAAGCAGCGGCAGTACCATCTTCAACAGCTGCGTCCATTGCAACGTTTTTGCTTCGATTCATTATTCTTCGATATGTCCCCCCGTGTCATCATTAGCGATCGTGGTCGTCAGTTCATTGCGGACGCCGTAGAAGAACTGCTTCATCTCTGCAGTTCGCAGTTCCGTCATTCAACACCTTATCACCCTCAGACAAATGGGCTTGTAGAACGTACGAACAGAACTCTAACGAACATGCTGGCCATGTACGTATCTTCCGATCACAAGGACTGGGATGACGCACTCCCCTTCATAACTTATGCTTATAATACTGCAAAACATGAGATGACCAATTACAGTCCTTTTATGCGAAGCATATTACGAGAGCTCAACCCAGCTGCTCAGGTGCGGCGGTGTCGCCTTCAATACCACATGACACCGTGATGTCACGACAGAGGAGAAACGGGGCTCCAACTCGCGCCGTCGCTCGCGGCGTCGCCTTCAAGGCTGACCACGCGACACAGTGACGTCACGACAGAGGAGACACGGGGCTCCAACTATATATACCGCCGCCATCGCTCGCGGCGTCGCGGCGGTATATAAGCAGCTGCGCTTGCCGCTGCTAGACACTCACGAGGTGAGATGCCTCCTGCAGAGACAGAGCTGCTCGTTGGAATGAGAAGCGAAGGCTGCGGCGTGCTACAGAGACTGTTTCTAGGTGGCTTTGCTGCGGCGCAGCGACTACGCGCCCCGCATCGGACACGGTGAGCGTCGAGCAACGCAGCGTTCGGCGCGACAATGAAATGTGCGCCTGAGCAAGCGCCGCACGCCTGAGCCGACGCCGACGACACCGGCTTTTCTGCGACACGAGCTCCTTAACGCTGTCGCGTTAAAATAAAGGCTAGTATGCTTCGCATCCTGGGCTTAACCTTAGCTAAGCCACAGCCATTTTTTTTTATCTCCTTTACTGTGGCATCGCAACACCGATCGAAAGAGCGCTATGACAGCCGACACCAGTCCGTCTCGTACGCTAAGGGAGACTGTGTGGTTGTGGACTCCGGAACGTAAACGTGGCTTATGTGAAAAGTTTTTACCCCAGTACACGGGCCCATTCGTCATTGCAGATCGCTTGAGTGACTTTACGTACGTGGTGGCACGCTTGACGTCCGCTGGTCGTCGGTCTAGCCGGACCCAGTTAGTACATGTTGCCCTTCTTAAGCGGTGTCACCCTACGCTTTCCGAGTGGTTTGGACTTGCCTAGCGGGCTTCGTCTGGCAACCGGGGATTGCTACGGCATGAGCTGGGCGAGGAGAAGAGGAAGAAGACGTTAGCTGGTGCAATCTCGGGACGCCAAATTGACTTCGCCATCAATCTCGTCCCTTAAATAAAGCCGGCTTAACATTAATCGTAACAATATCATGGTATTATGAGTAAGTGTTTTTATCAAGGGATAACCTCAAGGATTGATAGTAGCGCACATCCTGTCGTTTTTCATAGAAGTCCATGTAGATCCAGTGCTCTGACTTCAATAGTTGCAACGAACCAACTTTCAAATTAAAATTATTTATTTCTGCCTTGTACAAATACAGACAACGGAGGCGCAGAAAAAAATGTCAGAAACAGCTTGACAAAGCCGCTGCCAGCTTTCGCTTGGCAGTGGCTTCACAGCAAGGCTTTTAAAACAAAAGTAATTGCTAAAAATCTAGCCCCAAAATCTGCACCCGTGGATGATCTCTCGGCGACCATCACTATGATGCGAGGGAAAATTAGAAAGTCCTTTACCCAATTTTTTAAAGCCAAATTATGACTCCAAATGCAAAGTCAACAAAGGCACTCCCAACGGTGGACCTTTCTTGGCCCGGCCTTATCGACCGGTATCCCTGTGGCACGGCGCTCTTGTAAGTTGATGAAGTTGTCGGTTTTGCTTCATGCGTCAGCGGCGTGCCAGCAACAAAGTTTGATTCGTCTTCTATGGAGCAAAAAACGAACGCCCATCGAAATCCAGCAAGGAAATGCAGCTCAGTATGGGTCAGGTGTTTCGCTTTGTGAAGTGCTAGGTGGCGGTGCTGTGAGTTCACAAAAGGCTGCGAAGACTTGCATGACAATGAGCGTTTGGGTAGACCTCACGCGTCGCTGACTGACGCCAACAAAGCGCAGGAGCATTTCAGATTTAGTGCTGAGATGGCACAAATGCCTTGAATCAGTCTGGGGACTATTTGGAAAAATAGTGTAAGATACTGTGAGATACGATGGCAGGATTCATACGCAGATCTGTATTTACCTGTATGTCCCTTATATTGGCTAATGAAAATAGGCGCCAATGCTTTGTTATTCATCCTCGTGCAGTACTTGTTGTGCAGGTGCACAAAGGTCAAGTAGCCATCTACTTTTAAGAATTTCTGCTAGAGCGCATACAGCATTAGTTTTGCGAGGATAACAGCGCTGGCTCGGCGTGGTGGTTCATGCGGGCCCAACACTGGGACAATGTAAGAAGCGTATGAACACAACAAAAGTGATTTGTTTACACTAGAAATAATTACTCTCCAAACGACAAACTATGGTTGCACTACACGCCGACACAAAATATGATTCATCGCGGCCGCCAACATATCTCTTTAACCAACAAGCACGGTTCACGGTGCATATTCGTCTATTAAGCTCCATCTTTAAACTTGGCTCGTCTACCCTCCCAGAAGCACTGCTTGCCGCGCTGCTTCTTGATCTCTGTGTTAGGGTTTCGTCGTCGAGGTGTCACTCTGAAGGTGTAGGTCGATCCTTAATATAGAGGCAGTCTAAAAAGGTGGGCCGATCGCGAAGGCTGTGCGTCTAACCCCATTCATAGTGCTCTTCAACAACAACAACAGAAAGGGAAATTCTCTCAATTTTTTTTTCTTCTCGGACGTAATCGAACCATCGTCACGTGTGATCCGAAGCACAGCAGCCCGATGCTTTAGCGCACTGTGGTTATGAGTGCCAGCTTGAACTGAAGGATTAATACTTCGTGTGCGCAAGCACCTACGTGACACGTATATCGGAGCGAGCGCCCTGACTACACGGATGCAGCACAAGTTGCCGCAGCGTGGCTAAAACAAAATGCGAGAGAGAAGCCTTGTTGTACACGGCTTTTATGCACCAGTGCGGCCCCAGTACAGTCTCGTACATAAAGTTTCATACCATAACCACTAGAGGGAAACCCTAGCGTTGGTGTCTACGGGAGCTGCAATGGGAACTGTTCATCCAGGATGTGAATTATGGCAAGTGCATGAGCTTAGCCTAAAGCTAGTCTTTCAACTGCTTTGTTAACATTTTCAGGAAGGTAATGTGTAACAATTATTATAATAAACATTATTGAAATTCTCCGATGGCAGGATTCGAAGGCAGAACCGATAGCCTAGATGCCGGATATTGGAACTATTACGCCACGGGCGCATGCACCGACAAGCGACCTAAAACGCCTTTATGAATTTATTGCGCGAAAGCCAATGCCTTGAGACGCTTGGCACGTGTCGATTTGTCATACTTCGGCAATCTGCGCCGTTGCAATTAGTAGCGATTCTGCGTGTTAGAAGCGCATTCTGCACTTCTGGAAAAGTATAGATTGCCCTGAAATTTTGGACAATTACGGTATATAACGCGTAATAAACAACCCCGCAAGAACGTTGGAATCCACAAGCACGAAGATTAGACTGATGCGTTTACTTCCCATTATTCTCATGGTGGCTAAGCAATTGCAATTTCTTCTAGAAATTATTGTAAGGACATCAATGGTCTCGGGGGCTACGCCATCCCGGAGGTCATGCAAAGTTCTTCGCAAGCACTTCGAAGAAGTGGCGTTAGATGGCGCAGCGTCTTAAAATAAAAGCGCGAGAGAGAAACCCGGCTACAGTACGTCCCTCATAAGTGAGGTGTTCGGGACTTTGACGCACGAAGTCCTCGCATATGAGTCCCGCTCAAATTTACACATTTATAAGAAACATTCCTCGCTGCGTTCCATGTGAATCAATCGACTGATAGAGTACGTGGTTTAAAGTGGTTTTGCTGTTTCCTTTCGTGGAAAACGTTCAGTGTTGTCTCGGTGCTATTGCGCGGAACACGCTTGATGCAGTAGACACCGTACGTCACACTTATATAAACACGTAGACCAGCCGGCGTATATGTCCAATTGCAATATATGGATGTAGCGAGCTCCAGCATTATCCCGATTGTTGCTGGATCATCCGATAACCCTTGGTGATACTTTACAAATAGACCACTTTTGAACGACCTTATTCTATTTAGTGACTCCTGACCGAGCGTGCTACTTTCACTGCCGCCGAGCTGCTCAGTGTCTTAATAGAGCTTGCAAGATCTTCCGTATGCTGCAAGGAAAACCATTTTAGGTTTAATGATCTTATTATTTTGTGTGTCTGTACGAGAGACCGTACAATTGCGCGTGACAATAAATTGATATTTCCATAAGCTTCAATTTATAGGACACACAACATTTAAAAGGAAATACGTATCGTTAACTCTAGCGCCCGTTTTAGTGGTGGTCGTAATTTGATCACGTAGAAGAGGCACCTGAGCAAACGGCATGCGCTCTGCCGCAACCAATTTACGTATCGCGATTGAGAGCTTGGGGCGCCTGAAGTTCTGCATGCAGATATAGTAGCGCTTGGAATAGCCACCCCGCTCGTCTTCTGTCACCGCTCTTTCACCCGGTGGGGGTTATAGGAAAGGGGAAGGGCATTTGCCGTCCACGCCGGAGTCTGCTCCGCTGGAGACAACGCCAACACGAAAAATCGGCTTATAGGCGTAGCGATGTACATACGATGTTCTCTACGAAATTATGCAATGAAAGAAGAAACGCTACGCAAGATGCTCACTGTAACAAATATATGCCTTCAAGTGCACCATTTTTTTAACGAAGTGAGTAGCTTGAATAATGGAAGGGTTGTAGGATTTTATTACCTTGGCACTCATTATCGATGGTTCTCGCCCAATTTGTTTCATCTATACGAGATTGCCGCCCATTTACGGTTCTTGTTTTGTTTTCCTACACAGAAACACACGCGTTGCCAACCTTGGGGCGTACGAGCCACAGGACACCACTAAGGCCGACGACGACCACGAGTTCTACGGCCACCCCTACGAGCCCGACCACAACCCCGACGATGACACCGCGAACTACCAAGGCACCTCGTGAGCTGCGCAGAATGAGCCAAGTTCCCGTTTTAGCTCGGCATATGCATTCAGCCACACCCATCTCCCTACGTCATACACGTTACGCACTCCTTTCACAGGCTTCACGTAGTGTGACTGTGAGTAACTAAGGATATGAGTGGATGTGAGTGAGTTTAAGCAGGAGTGAGAGCGCTCGAGTGCGAGTGGACGTAGTATATTATATGAGCCACACAGGAGACACACATATGAGACACACAGGAACAGACACGCGAACACACCCATGTGCGTCTTTGTTCGCATGCACGTGACCCGGTTAGCGCGGTGTGAGGTGGATCTTCAGTGGCATCAGACTGCGCATCACATTACAGAATTAACGCATGCAAACCTGTGTTAAGTGAATACCGGTGAGTGGAGGCGAGCACCAGAGGGAATCGGTTTCGGTAAGCGTGGATGGAAGCGACTATGAATGCGAGTGAGTGTTGGCGAGCGTGAGTGAGTATAACTTATTATGCCAACCTATAACTGCCGCTTGCCGCCGCGTCCACTCCTTCCATACGACAAACGACAGTGTGTACTATTCTACAAAGAAAAAAAAGAACGAATGGGAAATTTAAACCAGAACACAAAACTTGGAAAGTTCGGTATACATGAGGCCCCAGCGTCCATGGTTGGTTAGAACAACAAGAAGTGATACACTCGTATTTGCAGGAGTAATCAAACCCTTACGTGGACGATGTATAACAGCGACCCTCGTGCTTCTTTGAATTCATGTTAAATTATTTAATTTCATCGGTATTCGGGGGAATTGATTACCGCTTACCATACTCAGTTTTCTTAAACTCCGTACAAAAAGCCTGCTTGGCGTAAGCGCGTGCTATGATTGGTATGTACAAGACACGTAGGGAAAGAAATATTAGCCGTCAAGGCAGTTCGTTATCTCCGTGTGTTGCCTCTGGGTGACTAGTGTGGTTTCAGCAACCTTCTATTTTGATGTTCCTTTTTTGTCGAACATTTTGCAAACAATCTGCCTGCTCCCAATTACTGTTTTGCATTTGTTTCATGTCGGTGCGCATGCCATACGCACAGAAAAAAAAGGCAAGGCGAAGGCGCACCGCCACAATATCAATATGGAGGAATGCTGGTGGCTTTCGCTTCCTATTCCGACCGCATGCCACTAAAGAAAAAAGAAAGCGCACTTACGTGGTGCACATTGGACAGGAGCCTGTGAATGTGCCACCAAGGAAAGTCAAAATTGCGCACCCGTGTCGCTCCCGGACTACCAAGGCTTATCTGTTAGGGCAGCATGTTCTCGATCAGGGCTGTACTCCGGATTGCTGTCGCTAAGGCAGCTATCGTCGCTGTCCTGAACAGGTGCAACCCTGATCCAGTAGAACCTCGTGAAGCCCATTCCCGGCGAAATGCATCCAATACCTGCACAAAACACACAAGAATGTTCAGGTCTCTGACCACAACCCGAGGAAGAAGTTGGGCACAAATCAGGACGCTACAGACCGAAGATGCGTAAGCACGACAATGCTACGCGCATTTGAAAGAAAAACTATTCTTCAGAAATAAATTATTTACGCAAACTCTGCGTGTTATTCAAGAGAGTACCCGTTATGTAACTTTTGTAAAGAAGTAGACACGCCTCGTGTTTGCGATAGCAAATCGGGGACGATGACGACGACGACCCGTGCTGTGATTTGCAAGACAGCTCGAGCTCTTCGCTGCTGCTAGGCTGCTGTTTATCTGGTGCTTCTCAGCTTTAATTAAACGCCATCACCTTTGCTGGTGATTGCTAGAATCGTTCAAGTCACACTGGAGCTCCCCAATCGTACGTTGCCCACTGTCACCATGACTGATGCGACCTCCGCACCGACTGTACCCATGGCTGGCCCTGTCACTTGCTCTGGCGTTCTCCATCAGCGCGACCCGACGATCTTTTCGGGAACCGGATAACATGATGTGGAAGACTGGCGCTCCTACGAATTCTGAACCTGTAAGCGTTCACACCAAGTGGGATGACCAGTCTTAACTGAATGACGTCATCTTTTACCTTGCCGACGAAGCAAATCTATGATTTAAGAGTCACTAATGCAACATTTCTCCCCGAGTTGGTCCGCATTCAAGACACATTTCACAGAAGAGTTTGGCCTCCCCGCTGTCCACAAGCTACGCGCCGAACGGCATCTACGCCAGTGAGCACAGCAACCGGGCGAGACTTTCCCCAGCTCTATTGAGGATGTCGTGGATCTTTGCAGCCGTGTTAATGCAGCGATGGCGGAGGACGAGAAGATCAACCATGTTCTCAAGGGTATGGAGAACGAAGCGTTTCAAATGCTGCTGTCTAAGAAGGCAACCAGCGTCGCCGTACTCTTCAAAACCTGTGTTATAGTTTCGACGAATAGCGTCGCCAACGTAATATCGACCGCTAAAATGTCCCACAGGCTGACTCGGTCTCGGCCATTGCACTTGCCGCTGGGCCCATACCAATCCTTCTACTCATCTTTCAGCTCAAGGATTTCATTCGCGAGGAACTGACCCTCCAGCTGTCGCTGCTCCCTCGAACCCAGGAGCCAGTCGCAACAATGATTACGGCCGTGCAACAAGCCATCCGTGCCCAAATATCTGACGCACTAGCCCTGGTTATCTCGCCAGCTCCTGTGACGGCATCGCTCTGTTATGTTGACTACCCGCCGCGATTCGCATCTCCGACGGCACTACTCTATTATGCCGACTTCCCGTCGCGGGTCACACCTCCGCCGCTCAACTACGCTGTCGCGCGGCCACCCCCACCGTCATGTTCGTCCGTCCCACCAACAACGCTCCGGGTTCCCCCTGCTCCTGTTCCACGGCAGTCATCCCAGCTTCTTCGTCCAGCCGACACGTGGCGCATGCCAGACAACAGGCCTATTTGCTTCGCATGTGGCAATGCTGGTCAGGTTGCGCGCTTATGTCGTCGTAACATGTCTTCACACCGAGACGTCTTTGACCAGTTTACCTGCGCGCCACAACCGGCTCCCGAGATACGCTGCCAAGATGCTGCTGGCTCGCCGCTGGGACCCTTCAATCGCGACCGCGGTTCAGACAATCGCCGTTCTTCTCCACGTTGATGGTCGCTGTCACCTATGCATCCTCGGCCACCTACTGCTGAGGGAAACCGAGTAGCGCAGTTCCGGAGGCAAGAACTCCAAACTCATTGAACTTTCTGAGACCTCCGTTTTCACCGCAGAATGTCATTGACGTCCATGTGGAGGGAGCATCCGCCCAAGCGCGTATCGATACTGGGGCCGCGGCATCCGTTATCCATGAAAATGTTTCTTGCAAGCTGAAAAAAGTCACGACCTTTGCATCTGGCATGGCACTGCGCACTGCTAGCGCGCAAGACATTCACCCTACAGCTGTATGCACAGCCCGTATAGTCATCCAAGAGGTTTTGCACAACGAGTTTTTTTGTGTTTCGATCCCGTTCTCATGATCTCATCCTCGGGTGGGACATCCTCTCACGTCATACTGCCATCATCGATTGTTCTCACGCGCAAGTGGCCCTTTCGCCGCTATGTGACTCTGCATCAATCGACGCTGACCTCAGTGTCCGCAAAGTCTTCGTTGGTGATGATACTGATATACCTCCGGAGACGTCGGTCCTTGTGACCTTGTCGTGTATTGCCCTGCCAGGCTCAATTGTGGCGTTTACGCAATCTGACATGCTTGCCCATCGCAAGGACTTATTTCTCCCGTTCGCCGGCATCACTGTTATGTCGGAATCCGTTTTGATACCCATCTGTAATTCGCACCGGTATCCCAGTAAGTAGACTTTAGGATTTGCTCAAGCTTTCACATGTATTGAAGACCTTGACATTCACGATGCCGCCACCCGTTTACACTTGGATGCCATAACTTCCGCATCATAAACAACGCCTTCAGCAGTTTTCGACAGCGCCGTCGCCACAGACATTTCACCGACTCATCGCACTAAACTTCCTACTCTACTGAACGAGTTATTTTTTTAGTTCGATGCAACGAATCATCCTTGAGTCGCACAAAAAGTGTCTCTCATGCTACCGACACCGGTTGCCATGCCCCCTTGCGACAGCGTGCGTATCGCGTTTCCGCAAAAGAGCGCCTGGTTATCACGAAACAAGTGGGTGACATGCTGCAGCGCGGCGTCATTCAGCATTCTCAAAGCACTTGGTCGTCACCTGTCGTTCTAGTGTGCAAAAAAGATGGCACCATTCGGTTTTGTATCGATTATTGCCGCCTAAAGCGAATTACGAGAAAAGACGTCTACTCACTGCCTCGGATCGACGATGCTCTTGACTGTCTGCAAGGTGCCAAATACTTCTCGTCTCTAGATATCCGCTCTGGCTATTGGCAGATTCCCATGCCTGCAACTGACCATCCCAAGACAGCCTTCATCACTCCCGATGGCCTGTACCAGTTTAAGGTTATGCCTTACGGGCTCTGCAATTATCCCGCTACCTTCGAGTGCATGATTGATACCATCCTTCTCGGATATTTGTTTTTATGTTAGCGGAATATTTCCAAGGTCGATTCAAATAGGTCGCGAAGCTTCGGGCGAAAAGCGGTTCAGTACAAATTGTCACCGACATCAGCATGGGGGGTTATGGGAGCAGCGGTTGAAGCGCGACTATGTTTGGAGGGAACAAACATTGGGAAAGAAAAACGTGTTTTTTAATTCCAACGAGACACAGTTAGATTCATTCAACGAAAATAAAATTCCCAGTCAATTTTATATGTTCGTGACGAGTTAAGAAAATACAAGTTCAACTTTATTATTAATATTAAATGCATTTCTTTTCAGCGCCCATCGCTGCAGGGGGCGTTGACGCCACTATCACTCGCAATGCAATGAACGTCTTGAAATGGGCAGAAAGGCGCACTCGTATCATATGTTGAAATACGCCCCCCTCACAGTTTGCGCTTTCTTGCTTGTCGAAGTTTGTCTGAATTCGGTGACGCGGGTAGCTTCATTGCTTCTTAATCTGTTCAGTCAAAAGTAGTGAGTTACGACCGCCAGATAATTGTGTAGTTGCTTTCGTGCGACTGCGCTGGCCGACGGGCTTGGCATCCAACAATAGGATCAGCACTCTACACCTAAAGCTTTCGTCAGCCTCCAAAGAAAGTATGTTCTTTGCAGATATGCGATTTCGACAACCGTACGGCTGGCCTTTTCCTGCATCGCTTTACACGCTGAAAGCTCGAAACGCCCATCAAGTCGAATGGCGGGGCATTTGAATATATAGCTCCATAGGAAGAACAACAAAACAAATTTCGCGCCTTCGAAAACAAAATGACGTCACTTCTGCTTTTAACGAACATGGCGTCACATTATTTTTTCTTCCGCCGGTAGTGTTCCCACCACATACAGATGGCGCTAAGCCCCATGGACCGCCGATGGACAGCCATGTTTTGAACGTATGGGCTTCTATGGAAGCTTCGCTACCAGGTACATTTACCTTGATATTTCTTTGTGTTACATAGATGACGTAGTTGTCTTCTCACAGGATTTTCCTGACCCGTCACACTTCAACTGGCCTACAGCTCCACCTCAAGAAGTGCCGTTTCGCTGCCAGAAAATTAACTGTCTTTGGTCACGTTGTCTCGAAAGACGGCATCCTTTCTTATCCCGACAAGCTTCACACAGTCGCCGAGTTTCCGAAGCACCAATCCATCAATGCCCTGCAAAGTTTCATAGGCCTGTGCTCCTATTTTCGACGCTTCGCGCGAAATTTCGCCTTTATTATCGCACCCTTCATGAGGCTAATTACCGCAAGCGAAGGCATTTCCGCGTGGTTATCAGCATGCGATGATGCCTTTACGCAAATTGCTCATTTCACTGCCCATTGTTCACCAATACGGCCCAACTACGCAGAAAGAGTTTCACACCGACGACAGGCGTGTCGGCTTTGGTGCGGTCTTGGCCCAATGGAAAGCCACGAATGAAGAATGCGTCCTGGCTTGTGCCATCAGTACCCTTAAAAAAGCTGAGAATAAAGACACCATTACACAGAAGGAATGCTTAGACATCATTTGGGCTTTGGGCAAGTTTCGTCCTTATCTCTACAGCCGTCCTTTTAGCATCAGCGTCGACCATCACACCCTTTATTGGCTCTCCTCTTTCAAACACCCGTCGGCCCGCCTCGGTCGTTGGGCGCTTCGCCTCCAGGAATATGAGATTCGTGTCGTATACCGCACTGGTTGAAAGCATTCCGACGCTGACGCGCTCTCCCGCTCGCGCATGACACCTGATGTGATTTCTTTTTCCGTTCCTTCTCCGACCTCAGACGCGTCAAAACTGACAACAAGTGACACGTCCTCCGGCCAACTGTAGGACCCATCCCTTGCCCTGCTGCTCAACTACTGTGCGCTCCATCGGTCGTTCCTTCAACGAGGGCACTACATAGTCAAGCAGCCTACTTTGCCCTGCGAGACAAGACCCTGTATAGCTACAACTATATGCCTATATGCAGGCTGGAGACAAGGCAGTGCGGGAATATGGCGTAAGCACTAGGAATAGCAGGGGAGAGTTATTAGAAGAGTTTGCGGAAGAGAATAATATGCGGATAATGAATACCTCCTTCCGCAAGCAGGATAGCTGGAAATGGACGTGGAGGTGCCCGAGCGGCGAGACTAGAAATGAAATAGACTTCATACTCTGCGCTAACCCTCGCATCATACAAGATGTGGACGTGCTCAGCAAGGTGCGCTGCAGTGACCATACGATGGTCAGAACTCGAATTAGCCTAGACCTGAGGAGAGAACGGAAGAAACTTCTGCATAAGAAGCCGATCAATGAGTTAGCGGTAAGAGGGAAAATATAGGAATTCCAGATCAAGCTACAAAACAGGTATTGGGCATTAACTCAGGAAGAGGACGTTAGTGTTGAATCAATGAACGACAATCTTGTGTGCATCATTAAGGAGTGTGCAATATATGCCGGCGGTAACTCCGATAGACAGGATACGAGTAAGCTATCGCAGGAAACGAAAGTCTGATCAAGAAACGCCAATGTATGAAAGCCTCTAACCCTACAGCTAGAATAGAACTGGCAGAACTTTCGAAGTTAATCAACAAGCGTAAGACAGCTAACATAAGAAAGTATAATATGGATAGAATTGAACATGCTCTCAGGAAAGGAGGAACCTAAAAGCAGTGAAGAAGAAACTAGGAATTGGCAAGAATCAGATGTATGCGTTAAGAGACAAAGCCGGTAATATCATTAGTAATATGGATGAGATAGTTCAAGTAGCTGAAGAGTTCTATAGACATTTATACAGTACCAGTGGCACCCACGACGATAATGGAAGAGAAAATAGTCTAGAGGAATTCGAAATCCCACAGGTAACGCCAGAAGAAGTAAAGAAAGCCTTGGGAGATATGCAAAGGGGGAAGGCAGCTGGGGAGGATCAGGTAACAGCAGATTTGTTGAAGGATGGTGGGCAGATTGTTCTAGAGAGACTGGCCACCCTGTATACGCAATGCCTCATGACTTCGAGCGTACCGGAATCTTGGAAAAACGCTAACATAATCCTGATCCATAAGAAAGGAGACGCCAAAGACTTGAAAAATTATAGACCGATCAGCTCACTGTCCGTTGCCTACAAAGTATTTACTAAGGTAATCGCAGATGAAATCAGGAATACCTTAGACTTCCCTCAACTAAAGGACCAGGCAGGATTCCGTAAAGGCTACTCAACAACAGACCATATTCACACTATCTATCAGGTGATAGAAACATGTGCGGAATATAACCAACCTTCATATTTAGCTTTCATTGATTCCGAGAAAGCGTTTGATTCAGTCGAAACTTCAGGAGTCATGGAGGCATTGCGGAATCAGGATGTAGACGAGCCGTATGTAAAAATACTGAAAGATATTTATAGCGGCTCCACAGCCACCGTAGTCCTCCATAAAGAAAGCAACAAAATCCCAATAATGAAAGGCGTCAGGCAGGGAGATACGATCTCTCCAATGCTATTCACAGCGTCTTTACAGGAGGCATTCAGAGACCTGGATCGGGAAGAACTGGGGATAAGAGTTAATGGAAAATACCTTAGTAACTTGCGATTCACTGATGATATTGCCTTGCTTAGTAACTCAGGGGACCAACTGCAATGCATGCTCACTGACCTGGGGAGGCAAAGCCGAAGGGTGGGTCTAAAAATTAATCTGCAGAGAACTAAAGTAATGTTTAACAGTCTCGGAAGAGAACAGCAGTTTACGATAGGTAGTGAGGCACTGGAAGTGGTAAGGGAATACATCTACTTAGGACAGGTAGGGACTGTGGATCCGGATCATGAGACTGAAATAATCAGAATAAGAATGGGCTGGGGTGCGTTTGGCACGCATTCTCAGATCATGAACAACAGGTTGCCATTATCCCTCATGAAAAAAGTTTATGACAGCTGTGTCTTGCCAGTACTCACGTACGGGGCAGAAACCTGGAGGCTTACGAAAAGGGTTCTACTTAAGTTGAGGATGACGCAACGAGCTATGGAAAGAAGAATGGTAGGTGTAACGTTAAGGGATAAGAAAAGAGCTATTGGGTGAGGGAACAAACGCGAGTTAGTGGCATCTCCCTTGAAATCAAGAAGAAGAAATGGGCATAGGCAGGACGCGTAATGAGGAGGGAAGATAACCGATGGTCATTAAGAGTTACGGAATGGATTCCAAGGGAAGGGAAGTGTAGCGGAGGGTGGCAGAAAGTTAGGTGGGCGGATGAGATTAAGAAGTTTGCAAGGACAACATGGCCACAATTAGTACATGACCGGGTGTAACGGTCAGTGGGTGTAACGAGGCTGATGATGACGATGATGATATGCCCCACGGTCGGAAACGGCTTGTGGCTATCCCTGGCACATGTGCTCCGATATGGCACGAGTGCTTCCATGCTGACATTGAAAACGCTCACGCCGGCGTCCTAAAAATTTTCACAAGACTGCGTCAGCGATATTACTGGTGTGGAATGCGTCGGTCTGTGGAGCATTAGGTTCAATTATGCACCGCTTGCCAACAAAGCAAAACCCCCCATTGCGCCGTACTGGCCCACTCCAGCCGCTACCGTGCCCTTCTCGACCGTTCGACTGGCATCGACCTCTATAGGCCGCTCACATACATCTGATGTGAGAATCGCTGGATTATTGTTGGCGTCGATCACCTGATGCGCGACGCCGAGACCGCGGCTCTTCCTGCCGCGATGGTGCGCTACGTTGCGATGTTCGTTCTTCGCAACTTCGTCCTTCGCCACGATGCTCCTCGAGAACTGCTTAGCGATAGGGGTCATGTCTTCTCGTCAGAAGCGATACAATGCCTCCTGCGCGAGTGCCAGATCATTCACCGGAAGTCGACCACGTATCACCCCCAAACGAACGATCTCACGGAGCGCTTCAACCGAACACTGGTTGGCCTGTTGAAGACTTACGTCTTGCCCGACCACACGAATTGGGACAGCCTACTCCGGTTCGTTACTTTCGCTTATAACACCGGGACACATGCGACCACCAATTTTTCACGTTTTTTTCTCTTGTACGGGCGTGAGCCTTCCTGTTCTCGGAATACTATCCTGCTTTACCGAGCTGACGCTTCCGAGCGCATAATTACTTTAGAAGTAGCCCGACACGCTGAAGATTGCCTCCAGCTGGCACGAGCGAGGATCAAGGGCGTCAGAAGGCAAGACGTTACAGTCATCAGGCCACGGCCACCTTCCCTGCTGGTTCCCTTGTTTGGCTTTGGATACCGCCTCGCGTGCGCGGCCTTTGTTCTAAACTACTTGCGTGGTACAACAGTCCGTATCGGATCATGGACGCCTCCTCCTATGTGAACTATATAGTTGAGCGCGTCACACCAGCGCCGGACATTCGTTGTCGAGATCGCCAGACAGTTAATGTTAGCCGACTGAAGCCTTATTTCGATCCTCTCGTCTTCTATGCTCCGTGACTCGACAGCGTGGCTCCGTTACACACGCAGGGCCAATGTAATGAAGCAGACGCGCCTCGTATTGCCGCTAACAGTTCGGTGAAGACAACGCCGACCAGTGCTGTGATTTCCAGGAGAGCTCTGGCGGTTGGTTGCTGCTTGACTGCTGTTGATCTGGTGCTTCTCAGCTTTAATTAAACAACATTACATATTTTTATATTTTCAAAATACTTCAAAATATATTCAAAATATTCAAATATATTTACATAGTCAAATACGCCCCTCGCGACCCGTGTGGTAGGGAGGGACGAGCTGCAGGCGCGAACCCCACTCGTTGGCCCCGGGAAGATGTTGCAAACTGACGAGTGTGTGTTCTTCGCGGCAAGCAAAATTACAATCGAGGCCGCCTGATGGTGAGTGACAACGTTCCGCCGAGCCGCCAAAATTACGGCGGTGTTGCAGTTCGGGTACCACGGATCTTCGACATTATCTGCGCTTACACAAGAGAGCTGCGACTTTTCAAGGTCTACCGACGAGACGCGGCAACGCGAGGCCCCATTATTGAAGCCAATCTTCAACCGGGGACCATTATTCACAGTGACGAAAAGGCCCCACACAATGAGTCCCAAATTCAGCGGATGCTAACGGAATGAGCTTCAATCTGCATTGCGAGACGCGCAACCACAGCGTGAACTTTGTAAACCCCATCACAAGCGCTCACACGCAAAAAAATGTAGAAGTTGTAGAAAAGTGAAACGCCACTCCGTCAGCGACGAGTACTGCACCGCTATTGGAGTCCCACCTGATATGGATGTGATGGCGGTCGATTAACGGCCACGTGCGCTGCGAAGGCCCTTTCTTGCGTTTGTTGGAAGCCGTGGATCATTCGGGGCTGCTCAGTACGACGGGTCTTTCTGGCGGATGTTAAAAGCCATCGCTCAGCGCTACCTAGTATAAAGCTGGAAAACAAAGTAAAAGAAAATAAACCATAGCTTTCTGACCATTGGCTTGTATCACTGTTTTCCAGCATTCCTGCATGCTTACACAGTAAGCGCGCAAAACTACTGCCGCGTTAGCCGATGCTCACTTCACTTCGCAGCCTTACCTTAGCGCGAGCAACGAGCAATCTGTTGAGAGCCCAGTGCTAAAATTAGGCACACACCATTCTGTGCTCGGAAATGCGAGCGCAAGCAGGTAGCCAGCGTATAAGTGGCGTGACGCAAAACGTAATAAATTACAAATTAGCCTAATGCCTGTTGAGTGTACATCTTGTAAACCTTAAAATGCTCATAAACCACATTAAATTCAACAATAATACTGTACTAAATGCACTTATTTATGAGGCGCTTGTACATGTAATATACATGCAATACACTCAGTGGAACGACAAATAAGTGAAATAACTTAGAGAGCAAGCAAAGACAGTATGATCACGTGAAGCGCAGTTTGTCGACCACCAATAAAGCAACGCCCAATGGTTGGTAGCCACCCTGAGTAAATCTAGATAAATCAATGGATCTGGAGGCGTGCCGAGGGACAAACCTTGTCTTGGTACCATTAGTTCATTCATCTTGGGGCATCACTACAGCTCGTGAAGACACGAAGTTTCGCAGACTCGGCCATCCTGCATAGCACCCTAGATGGCTTGAATCACCTGTCCTGCAACTCACATAGCGATGGAGTGTTGTAGCAGCCGGTGCGTTGTAGCACCAGTGTTGTGCCATACTACATGCACCACCTGTCTACCACGAGGCGACGAGATCTCCCACTTCTCCGCGACGAATCAAGAATTCGACACGGGAGGCGACTTCAAGAAGCGCCCAGCCATCTCCACGACGAATCAAGAATTCGACGCGGGCGAGGTCATCACCCCGGCCCGCCTGGTTCCTGCGGACGAGAACTCGCCCAAACCGGTTCCTGATGACGAGGCTTCGACGAAAGGATTTAAGGGAGAACCGGCCCATTGTGACAAGGGAAAGTCGCTTGCAGCCGCTTAGTCAGTCTGATGCCTTCCTACTGCTACCTGTACGCTATCATACACTATCTGTAAATATTGTACAAAGTTTTTCGTTTCTTCTTCGTATGCCGAAAGAGTCCGTCTTTCGCCGTCCACTCCGAAGTCACAACAACAGGGAGTCGAGGCGGTGTCGGTCCGCTTTGAGTAGAGGGGAGTCGAGGTGCGGTTCTTGGACAGCCTCAGGTCAGTAGCAGTCGTGGTGTTCTGATGGAAGCCCGAGCCCGGAAAACACGGGAACGGTGGTGACAGGACGTCAGAATGTTGTGGTTAAACTGTAGCACTCTCCGGACATAGGGGATCCGGCAACAAACAAATCTACCCAACGATAATTCAAAGCGTGCCCGAGGCACGGCCTATCACCAAGACTTCCAAGCCAGTTCAGCCGCTCGTTGCGGTTACCTCACCACTCTCGCAATCACGTGAGGAAACGGTCGAGCCACTTTCAAGACAATAGAGAGGTTCATTTGCGATAGTGACCTAAGCAGCACCGCCATTGTCACCTGTTATGGCGGCAGCGTGGAGAAGCCCACGCGCTTCGCGACTCAAGCACGTGGCGTAGAATTTGTTCCGCGGCGTCATAGCAGTAAAATGATCCTGCTGACCACCCGCTGAAACTCATCGGTCCCGTTGCTTATGAAATAGGCCATGCGCCGCCGTGCACCAACCACACACATTCACCCGTGCACTTTTTCCAGTCCCACGCCCATCGAACGCCTTGCCAAATTTATTATTGATGGATCAAATTATGTCACGTGGAAGGACAGGAATGTATGCACCACACAATGTTTATATTTTACCTGTCGTGCTCGCTATTGCAAGCGCATTTTGCAGAGCATGGAAAAGACCGCTGCTGGACATTATTATCATGCTATAATAAGTAAGTGCTTTTATCAAGGGATAACCTCACGGGTTGATTGTAGCGCACGTCCTCTCGTTTTATAGAAGTGGTCCATGTAGATCCAGTGCTATGACTTCAATAGATGCAGCTAACCAACTAGCCCAAAAATCTGCACCCCTGGATAATTTCTCGGTGACCATCACTATGATACGAGGGGAAATTAGAAAGTCCTTAACCCAATTTTGTAAAGCCAAATTAAGACTCCAAATGCAAAGTCAACAAATGCACTCCCAGCGGTTGACCTTTCTTGGCCTGGCATTATCTGCCGGTATCTCCGTGGCACGGCGCTCCTGTAAGTTGTTGAAAATGTCGGTTTTGCTTCATACGTCAACGGCGGGCCAGCAACAAAGTGTGATTCATCTTCTAGGTAGCAAAAAATGAACGCCCATCGAAATCCAGCAGGGAAATGCAGCCCACGTATGGGTCAGGTGTCTCGATTTGTGAAGTGTTAGGTGGTGGTGTTGTGAGTTCACAAAAGGCTGCGAAGACTTGCATGACAATGAGCGTTTGGGTAGACCTCCGGCGTCGCTGACTGACGCCAACAAAACACAGGCGTATCTCAGATTTAGTGCTGAGATGGTACAAATGTCTTGAATCGGTCTGGGGACTATTTGGAGAAATAGTGCAAGATACTTAGTATTGCACGCCTATCTGTAATTACCTGTATGTCCCTTATATTGGCTAATAAAAATAGGGGCCCATGCTGTCTAATTCGCCCTCGTGCAGTACTTGTTGTGCAAGGGCGCAAAGGTGTAAGCAGCCGTCTCCTTTTAAGAATTTCTGCTAGAGCGCATACAGCATTAGTTTTGCGAGGATAACAGCGCTGGCTCGGCATGGTGGTTCATGCGGGCCCAACACTCGGACAATGTAAGAAGCGTATGAACACAACAAAAGTGATTTCTTTACATTAGAAATAATTACTCTTCAAATGACAAACTATGGTTGCACTACACGCCTACACAAAATATGATTCATCACGGCCGCCAACAAAACACTTTAACCAACAAGCGCAGTTCAAGGTGCACATTTGCCCATTAAGCTCCATTTTCAAACTTGACGCATGTAGCCTCGCAGAAGGACTGCTCGGCGTGCTGCTTCTTGATGTCAGTGTTAGGGTTTCGTCGGCGAGATTTCACCCTGAAGATGTAGATCGATACTTACTATAGAGGCAGTCAAAAAGGTGGGCCGATCGCGAAGGCTGTGCGTCTAACCTCATTCCCGGCCCTCTTTAACAACAACAAAAAAAGAAATTCTTTCAATTTTTTTTTTCTTCTTGGACGTAATCGAACCATCGACACATGTGTTCCCAAACACAGCAGCCCGACGCTTTAGCGCACTGAGGTTGTGAGTGCCAGCTTGAACTTAAAGATTAATTTTTCGTATGCACTAGCACCTACGTGCCACGCATGTCGGAGACTGCGCCCTGACTTCGCGGATGCAGCACAAGTTGCCGCAGCGTGGCTAAAAGAAAACGCGAGAGAGAAGTCTTGTTGTACAGGGCTTTTACGCACCAGCGCGGCACCAGTACAGTCTCGTACATAAAGTTTCTTATCATAAGCACTAAAGGGAAACTCTAGCGTTAGTGTCTACGGGGGCTGCAATGGCAACAGTTCATACAGGATGGGAATTATGGCAAGTACATGAGATTAGCCTAATGCTGGTCTTTCAACGGCTTTGTTAACATTTTCAGCAAGGTAATGTGTAACAATTATTTTAATAAACATTATTGAAATTGTCCAATGCCAGGATTCGAACGCAGAACCGATAACGCAGATGCCTGATATGGGAACTATTACGCCACGGGCGCATGAACCGACACACGACCTTTATGAATTTATTGCAAGAAAGCCAATGCCTTGAGATGCATGACACGTGTCGATTTGGCCTACCTCGACAAGCTGTACCGTTGCACTTAGTAGCGATTCTGCGTGTTCGAAGCGTCTCCTGCACTTCTGGAAAAGTATAGATTGCCCTGAAATTTAGGGCAATGAAGGCATATAAAGCGTAATAAACAAACCCGCAAGAACATTGGAATCCGCAAGCCCGGAGATTAGACTGATGTGTTTACTTCGCATTATTCTCATGGTGGCTTAACAATTGCAGTAACAGAGTTTCTTCTAGTAATTATTGTAGGAACCTCTATGGTCTCGGAGGCTACGCCATCTCGGAGGTCATGCAAAGTTCTTCACAAGCACTTCGAAGTGGTGGCGCTAGATGGCGCAGCGTGTTCAGGGAGAAGAGCGAGAGAGAAACACGGCTACAGTACGTCCCTCATATGTGAGGTGTTCGAGACATTGGCGCACTAAGTCATCGCACATGAGTCCCACTCAACTTTACACATTTATAGGAAACATTCCTCACTACGTTCCATGTGAATCAATCGACTAATAGAGTAGGTGGTCCAATGTGGTTTTGCTGCTTCCTTTCTTGGAGAACTTTCAGTGTTATCTCGGTGCTATTGCGCGGAACACGCTTGATGCAGCAGACACCATACGTCACATTTATATAAGCACGTAGACTGGCCGGCGTATATGTCCGATTGCAATCTATGGATGCAGTGAGGTCCAGCATTATCCCGATTGTTGCTGGATCATCCGATAACCCCTGGTGATACTTTACAAATAGACCACTTTTGAGCGACATTATTCTATTTAGTGACAGCTGACCGAGCGTGCGACTTTCACTGCCACCGGGCTGCTTAGTGCCTTATAGACCTTGCAAGCTCTTCCATATGCTGCAAGGAAAACCATTTTAGGTTTAATGATCTTATTTTTGTGTGTGTCTATACGCGCGGCCGTACAATTTCATGTGACAAAAAATTGACATTTCCATGAGCTTCAATTCATAAGACACACAACATTTAAAAGCGAATACATTTCGTTCACTCTAGCGCCCGTTTTCATGGTGGTCTTAATTTCATCACTTAGAAGAGGCACCTGTGTGAATGGCATGCGCTCTGCCACAACCAATTTGCGTATCGCGATAGAGAGCTTGGGACGCCTGAAGTTCTGCATGCAGAGAAAGCAGCGTTCGGGATAGCCACCCCGCACCTCTTACCTGGACGGGGTTATAGGAAAGGGGAAGGGCAGTCGCCGTCCACGCCGGAGTCTGCTCCGCTGGAGACAACGCCCACACGAAAAATCGGCTTATAGGCATAGCGATGTACACTACGATGTTCTCTACGAAATTATGCATTGAAAGAAGAAACGCTACGCAAGATCCTCACTGTAACAAATATATCCCTTCAAGTGCACCATTTTCTTAACGAAGTGAATAACTTCAATAATAAAATTGTTATATTATTTGATTACCTTGACACTCAGCATCGATGGTTCCCGCACAATTTCTTTCATCTATACGAGATTGCCGCCCATTTACGATTCTTGTTTTGTTTTCCTACACAGAAACACACGCGTTGCCAACCTGGGTGCGTACGAGCCACAGGAGAACACCAAGTCCGACGACGACCACCAGTTCTACGGCCACCCCTACGAGCCCGACTACAACCCCGACGACGACGACGCGAGCTACCAAGGCACCGCGTGAGCTGCGCTGAATGAGCGAAGTTCCCGTTTTAGCTCGTCATATGCGTTCAGCCGCAGCCATCCCCCTACCTCATACACGCTACGCTCTCACTTCACAGGCTTCACCTATAGTGTCTGTGAGTAAGTAAGGTTATGAGTGGATGTGAGTGAGTTTAAGCAGGATTGAAAGCGCTCGAGTGCGAGTAGACGTAGTATATTAAATGAGCACGAACACACTCACACTCGCGCGCACACACAGGAACAGACACGCGAACATACCCATGTGGGTTTTGATCGCATGCACGTGACCCGGTCAGCGCCGTGCGAGGTGGATCTTTAATGGCATCAGACTGCGCATCACATTACAGAGTTAACGCATGCAAACCTTTGTTAAGTGTGTACCGGTGAGTGGAGGCGAGCACCAGCGGGAGTCGGTGTCGGTAAGCGTGGATGGAAGCGACTATGCATGCGAGTGAGTGTTGGCGAGCGTGAGTGAGTATCGCTTATTATGCCAACCCATAACTGCCGCTTGCCGCTGCGTCCACTCCTTCTATACGACAGAAGACTGCGTGCACTATCCTACGAAGAAAAAAAAAGAACGAATGGGAAATTTAAACCAGTACAGAAAACTTGTAAGGCTCGTTATACATGAGGCACTAGCATCCATGGTTGGTTAGAACTGCGAGACGTGATACACTCGTCTTTGAAGGAGTACTCAAACCCTTACCTGCACGAACTCAAACAGCAACCTTCGTGCTTCTTTGAATGCACATTAAATTATTTAATGTCATCGGTATTCTGGAGGGGGGGGGGCGAATTCATGACCGCTTACCGTACCCATTTTTCTTAAGCTCCGTACAAAAAGCCTACTTCGCGTAAGTGCGTGCAATGATTGGTATGTACAAGACACGTAGGAAAAGAAATATTAGTCGTCACGGCATATCGCTATCTCCGTGTGTTGCTATGTTGCCTCTGGTGACTACTGCCATTTCAGCAACCTTCTATTTTCATGTTCCTCTTTTGTCGAAGATTTTGCAAACAATCTGCCTGCTCCCAATTACTGCTTTGCATTTGTTTCGTATCGCTCCCATGCCATCCACCCAGGAAAAAAAAAAAGGCAAAGCGAAGGCGCACCTCCACAATATCAATTTTGAGGAACGCTGGCGGCGTTCGCTTCCTATTCCGGCCGCATGCCACTAAAGAAAAACAGAAAGCGCACTTACGTGGTGCACATTGCACAGGAGCCTGTGAATGTGCCACCATAGAAAGTCAAAATTGCGAAACTGTGTCGCTCCCGGACTAGCAAGACTTATCTGTTAGGGCAGCATGTTCTCGATCAGGGCTGTACTCCGCGTCGCTGTCGCAAAGGCAGCTATCGTCGCTGCCCTGAACAGGTGCAACCCTGATCCAGTAGAACCTCGTGAAACCCATTACCAACGAAAAGCATTCAATAACTGCACAAAACACACAACAATGATTAGGTCTCTGACCACAACGCGAAGAGGAATTTGGGCACAAATCGGGACGCTAGAGACCAAAGATGCGCAAGCGCGACAAAGCTACGTGCATTTGAAAGAAAAGCTATTCTTCATAAATAAATTATTTACGAATACTCTGCGTGGTATTCAAGAAAGCACACGTTATGTAACACCTGTAATGAAGCAGACACGCCTTGTGTTTGTGATAGCAAATCGGGGACGACGACGACGACCCATGCTGAGATTTGCAAGAGAGCTCGAGCTGTTCGCTACTGCTAGGCGGCTGTTAATCTGGTACTTCTCAGCTTTAATTAAACGCCAATACGTTTGCTGGAGATTGTGGGAATCCTTCAAGTCGCACTGGAGCTCCCCAATCGTACGTTGCCCACTGCCCCGCCCCATTCACTGATGCGACCTCCGCACCGTCTGTACCCATGGCTGTCCCTGTCACTTGCTCTGGCGTTCACCGTCAGCGCCGCCCGACCATCTGTTGGGGGACAGAAGAACATGATGTGGAAGACTGGCTCTCATCCTATGAACGTGTAAGCGTTCACATTAAGTGGGATGACCAGTCTTAACTGAATAACGTCATCTTTCACCTTGCTGACGAAGCAAATCTATGGTTTAAGAATCACGAATGCAACATTTCTCCCCGAGTTGGTCCGTATTCAAGACACATTTCACAGTATGTTGGCCGCCCCGCTGTCCCCAAGCTACGCGCCGAACGGCGCCTACGCCAGCGAGCACAGCATCCGGGCGAGACTTTCCACAGCTGTATTCAGGATGTGTTGGATCTTTGCAGCCGTGTTAATGCAGCGATGGCGGAGGACGAGAAGGTATACGATATTCTGAAGGGTATTTAGAACGAAGCGTTTCAAATGCTGATGATCAAGAATGCAACCAGCGTCGCCGTACTCTTTAACCTGTGTTAGAGTTTCGACGAATTGCATCACCAACGTAACATCGACCGCAAAAACATCCCACAGGCTGACTCCGTCTCCGCTATTGCACTTGCCGCTGGCCCCATACCGATCTTTCTACTCTGATCTTTCAGCTCAAGGATTTCACTCGCGAGGAACTCGCCCGCCAGCGGTCGCTGCTCCCTCCCACCCAGGAGCCAGCCCCAACACTGACTACGGCCGTGCAACAAGCCATACGTGCCCAAATATCTGACGCACTTGCCCTGGTTCGCCCGCCAGCTCCTGAGACGGCATCGCTCTGCTATGTTGATTACCCGCCGCTATTCGCATCTCCGACGGCACTAATCTCTTATGCCGACTACTCGTCGCGGGTCACAACTCCGCCGCTCAACTACGCTGTCGCTCGGCCACCCCCACCGTCATAATCCGTCCCACCACCAACGCACCGGGTTCCCCCTGCTCCTGTTCCATGGCAGTCATCCCAGCTTCTTCTTCGAGCCGACACGTGGCGCACGCCAGACAACAGGCCTATTTGCTTCGCCTATGGCAATGCTGGTCACGTTGCGCACTTTTGTCGTCGTAACATGTCCTCTCACCGTGACGTCTTTGACCAGTTTACCTGCGCGCCACAACCTGCTGCCGAGATACGCTGCCAAGATGCCGCTAACTCGCCGCTGCGACCCTTCGATCACGACCGCGGTCCAGACAGTCGCCGTTCTTCTCCACGTCGATGGTCGTTGTCACCTAAGCGTCGTCGGCCGCCTACTGCCGAGGGAAATTGACTAGCACAGTTCCGGTGGAAAGAACTCCAAACTCATCGAACTTTCTGAGGCCTCAGTTTTCACCGCAGATTGTCGTTGGCATCCATGTGGAGGGAGCATCCGCCCAAGCGTTTATCGATACTGGGACCGCGGCATCCGTCATCCATGAAAATCTTTGTCGCAAGCCGAAAAAATTCATGACCTCCGCATCTGGCATGGCACTCCGCACTGCTAGCGCGCAACGCATTCATGCTACAGCTGTATGCACAGCCCGTGTAGTCATCCGAGACGTTTTTTGTGTTGCGATCCCGTTATCAAGATCTCATCTCCGGGTGGGACTTCCTGTCACGTCACAGTGCCATCATTGATTGTTCTGGCACGCAAGTGGCCCTTTCGCCGCTATGTGAATCTGCATCAGTCGGCACCGACCTCAGTGTTCGCTAAGTCTTCGTTGATGATTATATTGATATACCTCCGTCGACGTCGGTGCCTGTGACCTTGTAGTGTACTGCCCTGCAAGTCTCAATTCTGGCGTCTACGCCATCTGACATGCTTGCCCACCGCAAGGACTTCTTTCTCCCGTTCGCCATCTTCAATGTTACGTCTGAATCCGCTTTGAGGCCCATCTGTAATCCGCACCGGTTTCCCGGTAAGTAGACTTTAGGGTTTGTGCAAACTGTCAAGAGTATTGAAGACCTTAACATTCACGATGGCGTCACCCGTTTACACTTGGACGCCATAACTTCCGCCTCATTACCAACGCCTTGAGCAGTTTTAGACAACGCTATCGCCGGAGACACATCGTCTCATCGCACTCAACTTCTTACTCTAATGAAGGAGTTTTTTTTTTCGTTCGATGCAACGAATCATCCTTTAGTTCCACAAAAGTGCCTCTCATGCTACCGACACCGGTTCCTATGCCCCCTTGCGACAGCAAGCATATCGAGTTTCCGCAGAAGAGCGCCGATTTATCACGAAACAAGTGGATGACACGCTGCAGCGCGGCGTCATTCAGCCTTCTCAAAGCCCTTGGTCGTCACCTGTCGTTCTAGTGTGCAAAAAAGATGGCACCATTCGGTTTTGTATCGATTATCCCCGCCTAAAGAGAATTACAAGAAAAGACGTCTACTCACTGCCTCGGATCGACGATGCTCTTGACTATCTGCGAGGTGCCGAATACTTCTCGTCTCTAGATATCCGCTCTGGCTAGTGGCAGATTCCCATGGCTGCGGCTGACCACCCCACGGCACCTTTCATCACTCCCGATGGCCTGTACGAGTTTAAGGTTATGCCTTTCGGGCTCCGCAATGCTCCCGCTACCTTCGAGCGCATGATCATTACCATCCTCCGCGGATATGAGCGGAATACTTGTTTATGTTACCTAGATGGCGTAGTTGTTTTCTCCCAGGATTTGCTGACCCATATCACCAGTCTACCTGACATCCTGACCCAGCTGTCTCACTTCAGTTGGCCTACAGCTCAACCTCAAGAAGTGCCGTTTCGCTGCCAGAAAATGAGCCGTCTTGGGTCACGATTTCTCGAAAGACGGCATCCTTTCTGATCCCGACAAGCTTCACGCAGTCGCCGAGTTTCCGAAGCCCCCATCTATCAATGCCCTGCGAAGTTTCATAGGCCTGCGCTCCTATTTTGGACCCTTCGTGCGAAACTTCGCCTTTATTATCGCACCCTTCACGAAGCTAATTACCGCAAGCAAAGGCATATCCGCGCGGTGATCAGCATGCGATGAAGCTTCTACGCAAATTGCTGATTTCACCGCCCATTCTTCACCAATATGGCCCAACTGCGCTGACAGAGGTTCACACCGACGCCAGTGGTGTCCGTCTTGGTGCGGTCTTGGCCCAAAGGAAAGCCACGAACGAAGAATACGTCGTGCCTTATGCCTGCAGTACCCTTAAAAAAGCTGAGATTAAAGACACCGTTACAGAGGAGGAATGCTTAGTCATCATTTGGGCATTGGGCAAGTTTCGTCTTATTTCTATAGCCGTCCTTTGAGCATCATCGTCGACCATCACACCCTTTGTTGGCTTGCCTCTTTGAAACACCCGTCGGCCCGTCTCGGTCCGGTCATTGGGCACTTCGCCGGCAGGAATATCAGATTCGTGTCCTATACCGCTCTGGTTGAAAGCATTCCGACGCTAACGCGCTCTCGCGCTCGCCCATGACACCTGATGTGATTTCTCTTTCCGTTCCTCCTCCGACCTCAGACACGTCAATAATGACCACAAGTGCCATGCTCTTCGAGCAACTCAAGGACCCATACCTTGCCCTGCTGCTCAACTACCTTCCGCTCCATCGGTCGTTCCTTCAACGAGGACGCTACGCCGTCAAACAGCCTACTTTGCCCTGCGAGACAAGACCCCCTAGAGCCACAACTATGTGGCTGACGGTCGGAAATGGCTTCTGGCTGTCCCTCGGCACATGTGCTCCGATATGTGCGTGTGCTTTTGTGCTGCTCCTGAAAGGGCCCACACCGGCGTCCTAAAAACCTTCACAAGACTGCGCCAACGTTACTACTGGTGTGGAATGGATCGGCCTGGGGAGCATTACGTTCGATCGCGCACCGCTTGCCAACAAAGCAACTCTCTCATTGCGCCCTACTGGCCCACTCCAGCCGCTACCGTGCCCTGCTCGACCGTTCGACTGGCATCGACCTCTATAGCCCGCTCCCATACATTGGATGTGGAAATCACTGGATTATTGTTGGCGTCGATCACCTGACGCGCTACGCAGAAACCGCGGCTCTTCCTGCCGCGGCGGTGCGCTACGTTGCGATGTTCGTTCTTCGCAACTTCGTCCGTCACCACAGTGCTCCTCGAGAACTACTCAGCGATAGGGGTCGTGTCCTCTTGTCAGAAGCAATACAATCCCTCCTTCGCGAGTGTCAAATCATTCACCGGAAGTCGACCACGTATCACCACCAAACGAACGATCTCACTGAGCGCTTCAACCAAACCTGTTGAGGACGTACGTCTTGTCCGACCCCACCAATTGGGACACCCCACTCCCGTTCGTGACTTTCGCTTATAACACCGGGACACTAGTGACCACCGGTTTTACACGTTTTTTTCTCTTGTATGGGTGTGAGCCTTCGTGTCCTCTGGATATTATCCTGCATTACAGCCCTGCGCTTCCTAGTGCATAATTGTTTCAGAAGTAGCCCGACACGCTGAAGATTGCCTCCAGCTCGCTCGTTCGATGACCAGCGAGGATCAAGGGCGTCAGAAGGCAAGACGTGACAGTCATCAGGCCACGGCCACCTTCCCTGCTGGTTCCCTTGTTTGGCTTTGGATACCGTCTCATATTCCCGGCCTTTGTTATAAACTACTTGCGTGGTACAATAGTCCGTATCGGATCATGGACGCCTCCTCCTATGTGAACTATTTAGTTGAGCGCGTCACGCCATCGCCGGACCTTCGTTGTTGAGATCACCAGACAGTGAATGTTAGCCGACTGAAGCCTTATTTCCACCCCCTCGTCTTCTATGCTCCGTGAGTCGCCAGCGTGGCTCCGTTTCACACACGGGGCCAAAGTAATGAAGCAGACGCGCCTCGTATTGCCGCTAACAGTTCGAGGACGCCGACACGGACCAGTGCTGTGATTTGCAGGAGAGCTTTGGCTGTTCGCTGCTGCTTGGCTGCTGTTGATCTGGTGCTTCTCAGCTTTAATTGAACAAGATTACATATTTTTATATATTGAAAATACTTCAGAATAAATTCAAGATATTCGAATATTTTTATATACTCAAATACGTCCCTCACGACCCGTGTGGTCGTGAGGGACGAGCTGCAGGCGCGACCCCCACTCGTTGGCGCCGGGAATGTAGTGCAAACTGACGAGTGTGTGTTCTTCGCTGCAAGCAAAATTACAATCTAGGCCTCCTGATCGTGAGCGACAACGTTCCGCCGAGCCGCCGAAATTCCGGCGGTGTTTTAGATAGGTTACCACGGATCTTCGACATTATCTGCGCTGCCACAAGGAAGCTGCGACTTTTCGAGGTCGACCGACGAGACGAGGCAACGCGAGGCCCCATTTTTGAAGCCCACCTTCAACCGGGGATCATTATTCACTGTGACGAAAAGGCCCCATACAAGTCTATCCCTAATTTAATGGATGCTAATGGGGCGAGCTTCAATCTGCATTGCGAGACACGCAACCACAGCGTGAACTTTGTGAACCCCATCACAAGCGCTCACACGCAAAAAAATTTAGAAGTTGTAAAAAAGTGAAGCGCCACCTCGTCAGCGACGAGTACTGCACCGCTATTGGAGTCCCACCTGATATGGATGTGATGGCGGTCGATTAACGGCCACGTGCGCTGCGAAGAGCCTTTCTTGCGTTTGTTAGAAACCGTGGATCATTCGGGGCTGCTCAGTACGACGAGTCTTTCTGGCGGTTGTTAGAAGCCATCGCTCAGCGCTACTTAATATAAAGGTGCATCACAAAGTAAAAGAAAAACCATAGCTTTCTGACCATTGGCTTGTATCACTGTTTTCCAGCATTCCTGCGTACATACACGGTAAGCGCGCGCAAAACCAGTTCCGCGTTAGCCGATGCTCACTTCGCTTCGCAGCATTACTTAAGCGCTAGCAACGAGCGATCTGTTGAAAGCCCAGTGCGAAAATCAGGCACACACCATTCTGCGCTCGGAAATGCGAGCGCAAGCAGGTAGCCAGCGTATAAGTGGCGTAAGGCCAAACGTAATAAATTACAACTTAGTCTAATGCCTGTTGAGTGTACATCTTTTAAACCTTAAAATGCTCATAAACCACATTAAATTGAATAATAATACTGTACTAAATGCATTTATTTATGAGTCGCTTGTGCACGTAAAGTGCATGCAATACACTCAGCGGAACGACCAATAGGTGAAAGAAGTTACAGAGCAAGCAAAGACTGTATGATCATGTGAACCCCAGTTTTTCGACCACCTATAAGGCAACGCCCAATGGATGGGGACAACCCAGAGTGAATCTAGATAAATGAATGGATCTGGAGGCGTGCCGAGGGACAAACTTTGTCTTGGTACCATTAGTTCTTTCGTATTGGGGCATCGCTACAGCTCGTGAAGATTCCAAGTTCTGCAGACTCGGCTATCCTACATAGCACCCTAGATGGATTGAATCACCTGTCCTGCACTCACATAGTTATGGAGTGTAGTAGCAGTCGGTGTGTTGTACCTGCAGTGTTGTGCCATACTACGAGCGCCACGTGCCGACCACGAGGCGCGGGAGCTGCCATACTACATGCACCACCCGGCTACCACGAGACGGCGAGATCTCCCACTTCTCCGTGATGAATCATGAATTCGATGCGGGTGAGGTCATCACCCTGGCCCACCTGGTTTCTGCAAACGAGAAGTCGCCCAAGCTGGTTCCTGCTGACGAGGCTTCGCTGAAGGATTTTTAGGGAGAACCGGCCCATTGTGAAAAGAGAAAGTCGCTTCCAGCCGCTCAGTCAGTCGATGTGTTCCTACTGCTACCTGTACGCTGTCATCCACTATCTGTAAACATCGCACAAAGTTTTTCGTTTCTTCTTCGTCTGCGGAGAGTCTGTCTTTCGTCGTCCATCCCGGAGTCACAACAAGAGGGAGTCGAGGCGGTGTCGGTCCGCTTTGAGTAGAGGGGAGTCGAGGTGCGTTTCCTGCACAGCCTCGGTGCAGCAGCAGTCGTTGTGTTCTGATTGAAGCCCGAGCCGGGAAAACACGGAAACGGTGGTGACAGGGTGTCAGAATGTTGTGGTTAAAGTATAGCGCTCTCCGGACATAGGGGATCCGGCGACAAACAAATCTACCCAACGATAACTCAAAGCGTGCCCGAGGCACGGCCTATCACCAAGACTTCCAAGCCAGTTCAGCCGCTCATTGCGGTTACCTCACCACTCTCGCAATCACGTGAGGAAACGGTCGAGCCACTTTCAAGACAATAGAGAGGTTCATTTGCGATAGTCACCTAAGCAGCACCGCGTTTGTCACCTGTTGTGGCGGCAGCGTCGAGAAGCCCACGCACTTCGCGACTCAAGCACGCGGCCTGGAATTTCTTCCGCGGCGTCATAGCAGTAAAAGGATCCTGCTGACCACCCGCTAAAACTGATCTGTCCCGTTGCTTATGAAACAAGCCATCCGCCGCCATGCACCAACCATACACATTCACCCGAGCACTTCTTCCAGTCTCACGCACATCGAACGTCGTCTTGCCAAATTTATTATTGATGGAGCATATTATGTGTACGTAGAAGGACAGGAATGTATGCACCATACAATCTTTCTATTTTACCTGTCTTTCTAGCTATTGCAGCGCATTTCGCAGAGCATGGAAAAGACCGCTGCTGGACATTAATATTGCTACGGCATGAGCCGGACGAGGAGAAGAGGAAGAAGACGTTAGCTGGTGCAGTCTCGGGACGACATCTTGACTTCACCGTCAATCTCGTCCCTTAAATAAAGCCGGCTTAACATTAACCGTAGCAGTTTTGTGGTGGAGGTGCGGGGTACTTCGACCAAGACGACGGAGCTGCTGCAGAAAGTGCCACGCTTGAGCCGACGCCTCGCTCGACTGCCTCCAACACCGCTTGAGATCCCGATGTCCCACAGCGGCGACCAATAGCTTTCTCTGGCTGCTCCAGTGCGAACAACCGGCGCGTGGATGCATCAGATGGAGCCCCGCCCTTTCTTAGGAAAATTCAGCGAGGACGTGGAGCAATTGCTCACCCACTACAAGGTTGTAAGCAAGTACAACGGCTGGAACTCCACGGCTCAGCTCGACATCGTGGTTCTGTTCCTCACAGACACTGCGCTAGTGTGGTTCTAGAACCACACTAGCGTAGGAACGCGGGACAGCTTCGTTACTCACCTCACAGAGTGCTTTGGCGATTCCACCACGAAAAGGAAGCAGGCGCAGCAGACATTGCTTCAGCGCGCTCAGGTCCCAGGTGAGGTCTGTGCTACGTACATAGGGGCGATTTTGAAGCTTTGTAAAACGGTCAAACCTCGAATGTCCGAAGAGGACAAGATTAGACACTTTCTCAAAGGCATAGCCGAGGATGTTTACGATTATTTATACGGAAAGGAGAGTCTCGCTTCGGTCGCCGACCTTATCAAGCATTGCCGCACATTTGGGGCCTGGAAGCTGCGCCGTATCACGCCAAAGTTCGGCAGCTTATCAAATGTCACAACGGTGGCAAGCATTGACAAAAGCTACAACTACTGCTTTCAATTTGACCTTGCGGTAACTATAAGGCAAATTGTCCGCGAAGAACTTGAACGACACACCAAAGGGGTGGATGTCTAACAACTTGGCTGCGCTTCCAACCAACCTCAAGAACATGCATCTGCTGTGTCTGCATTGTCTGCCATGCCAGGCTTTGCAGACTGTTGAGTCGATCAGCTGCGACAGTACCGACGTGCCTTTCCCAATGACATGACGCACGATCAACGAACTCGTCGAGCTACCACCACGAATTAGAATTCGGAAGATCGCGTTTATTATTCGCAGCGTCCCAGGGTTGACCCCCAGGCTTACAACGTCGGTCGCGCATCGCCTGTTTGTTAGAGCTGTGGCGCCTCAGGACACATTGCTCGTTTTTGTCGCCGGCGCCGACAGACAACAACATATGGCCCACCACCAACTTGGCGTAATATTTAACGTGACAGTTATGACGACCGTTGCCCGACAGACCCGGATACTGGAAACACCACAGGCGCACCAACCCGGAATACCTTTCGTCAATATATTAGAAGCAGTGGCTCGCCAGCTTCAGACCGCAGCCTGACGCCCCCACCCAGTCGCCAACGCCGTTCAGCGTCACCACGGCGACGTTCTACGTCACCACTGCCGTTGGGAAACTAGCCGGCGCGGCCGATGGAGGTAAGGTCGCCGGACACTCTGCGTATCTGCGGAATACTCCTCTGCCTATTATGATGGTGAACAACAAAGTGTGTGTTAATTGATAGTATACCTGCAACAGCATTAGTGGATACTGGTGCTACCGTTTCCGTCATGAGTGTGACATTCAAAGAGAGGCTGGGTCGGAAAGTTATGTTCCCGTGGAATGATGGCGTGACGTTTCGTGGTGTCAGTGGAGAGTGCCTAGTTCCCCTTGGTATTTGTGTTGCAAGTGTTTTATTCGGGGGAGAAGATCTTAAAACAGAATTTCTCATACTACCGCGCTGTACTCATGATGTGATTCTCGGGATTGACTTTCTTCAGGATTGTGGTGCATCCATTAACTGTGGAACAGGCGAAATTACTTTGAATAGCACGCTTCTCGCCACCCTTGCCGACACATCCTTACCAGTGCAAAACTATTGTGTTTTTTGGAACGATTTGCTGCTACCGCCTTGGTCGCTGTCACGTATCCCTGTCAATTTCGCTGCTGCCGACCTTTCATCGTTTGAGTGAATGGCGCCTCAAATTTGTGGGCTTTCAATTGTTCTTGTGTCCCTGCTGTTCTCCCGCGCGATATGAAGCTCGCTGAACGTGACGAGATGACTTACAGCTCGATTACAGTTTTAGGCGAGGAGAAGCAGTCTCATACTAGCGATCCCCACCGAAGTACTTCTGAAGAGCAGATCCTACGGATGATCAACAAGGCGCTACCCTCAAATGAGCTTCACGCTCTCGCACAAGGTTTGTGAGCACACCTTTCTGTGTTCGATTTTACGCAAGGCGACAAGCAGGCTTCACTCCCGCGTTCTCGTGCTCGCCACAGAATTGACACCGGATCTGCGCACCCCATTCGGCAAAAGCCTTACCGTGGTTCTTCAACAGAGACGACAGTTACTGCTGAACAGGTGAAAGACATGCTGCAAAAGCGTTGTTCAAGAGTCCTCTAGTCCGTGGGCAGCACCAGTAATCTTAGTAAAGAAGAAGGATGGATCGTGCGGTTTTGCGTTGATTACAGGAAACTGAATGCGGTCACCAAAAAGGATGTGTATCGGTTTCCTAGAATTGATGATATCATCGATTGTCTACATTCCGCAGCCTACTTTTCATCAGTGGATTTTCGATCAGCGTATTGGCAGATACCCATGCACCCAGACGATAAGGAGCGAACGGCCTTCGAGACACCAGACGGCCTTGATAAATTTAACGTTATGGCGTTCGGCCTTTGTAGCGTGCCAGCAACGTTCGAACGATTCACGGATACTATCCTCCGAGGACCTAAATGAGAAATTTGTTTGTGCTACCTCAGTGATGTAGTGATTTTTGACAGCACATTGAGTGAGCATAACAGCCGTCTCAGTCTTGTTCTGGATTTGGTCAAACAAGCCGGCTTGATCCTAAATTCCAAGAAACGTCGTTTCGGGGACACCGAGACGGCAGTACTTGGGCATCTGGTCAACAAAAACGGTGTGAGGCAAGATCCATGGAAGATTGAGGCAGACAGCTCCTTCGAAGCACCGATGTCAGGGGGGGAGTTGAGCAGTTTCTTGGGCCTGTGCTCCTATTTTCGTCGCTTCGTCCCAAGATTCGCCGACGTGGTGTACCCTCTAACACGTCTTCTCCTAAAAGCCCTCCCTTTCAACTGGACATCGGTTTGCGACGACATGTTTCGCCGGCTAAAATTGCTGCTAACATCAGGGCCCATATTGCGTCACTTCGATGCATCCGCACCTGCGGAAGTGCACGCTGATGCCAGTGGCATCGGCATCGGTGCTGTACTAGTGCAACGTCATCAAGGAGCTGAACACCTTGTGGCTTATGCTAGTCGCTCTTTGACCAAGGCGGAAGGCAATTACACTGTGACAGACGAAGAATGCTTGGCAGCTGTTTTCGCTGTCCACAAATTTCGGCCCTATATCTACGGACGCCCGTTCACTATCGTTACTGACCACCACGCGTTATGCTGGTTGGTGAATCTCCGTGACCCGAGTGGACGACTGGCACGTTGGGCTCTTCGACTGCAGGAGTACGATTTCGTTATTTCCTACAAGTCCGGGCGTCGCCACGCAGATGCGGACTGTCTCTCCCGCCTTCTTCTGACGACGACGGAATGTGGCGAAGAGAATTTTGATGGCTTTTTTGCTCCCATTTCTTCTACATTCCCAGACTCGACGACTTTCAAAGCAGAGCGGGAAAATGATATTAGTTTGGAGCCTCTATTTGTATCCGCATCGCGTCCTGGAGCCACTGGTTGATTTTGTGTCCATGACGGCCTGCTTTACAAGACCAATTATTCGGCTAAAGGCACACGCTTCCTTCTGGTTGTGCGGCAGAGTCTGCGAACGGACATACTGAAAGCCATGCATGGCGATGTGTCCTCTGGCCATCTAGGATTCATAGGACTTTGAACGGGACCCAGGAGCGCTTTTACTGGCCCAGAATGCGGGACACAGTCAAGCACTACGTCGCCAGTTGCGAACAATGTCAACGCTACAAGCGCCCTACGACCACTCCGCCAGGTCTTCTCCAACCTCTGCCGCCGCCTCGCCTGCCATTTTAACAAGTGGGTGTCAATCTTCTGGGCCCATTTCCCCGGTAATCTAACAACAACCGATGGGTGATCGTATGTGTCGACCATCTGACCCGTTAGGCGGATACGGTGGCAGTACCATCTTCAATAGCTGCGTCCGTTGCAACGTTTTTGCTTCGATTCATTATTCTTCGATATGGTCTCCCCCGTGTCATCATTAGCGATCGCGGTCGTCAGTTCGTTGCGGACGCCGTAGAAGAACTGCTTCGTCTCTGCAATTCGCAGTTCCGTCATTCAACGCCTTAGCACCCTCAGACAAATGGGCTTGTAGAACGTACGAACAGAACTCTAACGAACATGCTGACCATGTACTTATCTTCCGATCACAAGGACTGGGATGACGTACTCCCCTTCATCACCTATGCTTATAATACTGCAAAGCATGAGACGACTGATTACAGTCGTTTTTATCTCCTTTACGCACGTTCACCGCTAAGCTGCATTGACACTATACTACCGTTTGACACTCACAGCGAGTACTCTGTTGCCAAGACGCTTTGTCTTGCCGAAGAAACCCATCGTATCGCTCGCACGTCGGCGTAGCGCTCTTTCGATCGCAACACCGATCGAAAGAGCGCTATGACAGCCGACACCAGTCTGTCTCGTACGCTAAAAGAGACTGTGTGGTTGTGGACTCCGGAACGTAAACGTGGCTTATGTGAAAAGTTTTTACCCCAGTACATGGGCCCATTCGTCATTGTAGATCGCTTGAGTGACTTGACGTAGGTGGCACGCTTGACGTCCGCTGGTCGTCGGTCTAGCCGGACCCAGTTGGTACATGTTGCCCGTATTAAGTGGTTTCACCCTACGCTTTCCGAGAGATTTGGACTCGCCCAGCGGGCTTCGTCTGGTAACCGAGGATTGCTACGGCATGAGCCAGGCGAGGAGAAGAGGAAGAAGACGTTAGCTGGTGCAGTCTCGGGACGCCATCTTGACTTCACCATCAATCTCGTCCCTTAAATAAAGCCGGCTTAACAATACCGTAACAATAGCATGCTATTATGAGTAAGTGTTTTTGTCAAGGGATAACCTCAAGGGTTGATAGTAGCGCACGTCCTGTCGTTTTTCAAAAGAAGTCCATGTAGATCCAGCGCTATGACTTCAATAGATGCAACGAACCAACAAGCCCACAAATCTGCACCCTTGGAAAATCTCTCGGCGACCATCACAATGATACGAGAGGAATTTAAAAAGTCCTTGACCAAATTTTGTAAAGCCAAATTATGACTCCAAATGAAAAGTAAAAAAAGGCGCTCCCAGCGGTAGACCTTTCACGGCTCGGCCTTATCTGCCGGTATCTCCGTGGCACGGCGCTCCGGTGACTTGTTGAAGATGTCGGTTTTGCTTCATACGTCAACGGCATGCCAGCAACAAAGTGTGATTCATCTTCTATGGAGCAAAGGACGAACGCCCATTGAAATCCAGCAGGGAAAAGGAGCCCACGTATGGGTCAGGTGTTAAGCTTTGTGAAGTGTTAGGTGGCGGTGTTGTGAGTTCACAAAAGGCTGCGAAGACTTGCATGACAATAAGCGTTTAGGTAGACCTCGTGCGTCGCTGACTGACGCCAACAAAGCACAGGAGCATTTCAGATTTAGTGCTGAGATGGTACAAATGTCTTGAATCGGTCTGGGGACTACGTGAAGAAATAGTGTAAGATACTTAGTACTGTACGCATATCTGTAATCACCTCTATGTCCCTTATACTGGCTAATAAAAACAGCGGCCAGTGCTTTCTAATTCGCCCTCGCGCAGCACTTGTTGTGCAGGTGCACAAAGGTCAAGCAGCCGTCCACTTTTAAGAATTTCTGCTAGAGCGCATACAGCATTAGTTTTGCGAGGGTAACAGCGCTGGCACGGCCTGGTGGTTCATGCGAGCCCAACACTCAGACATTGTAAGAAGCGTATGAACAAAACAAAAGTTATTTCTTTACATTAGAAATAATTACTCTTCAGAAGACAAACTATGGTTGCACTACACACCGACACAAAATATGATTCATCGCGGCCGCCAACATAACTATTTAACCAACTAGAACTGTTCACGGTGCATATTTGTCTATTAAGCTCCATTTTTAAACTTGGCTCATCTACCCTCGCAAAAGCACTGCTTGGCGTGCTGCTTCTTGAACTCTGGGTTAGGGTTTTGTCGTCGAGGTTTCACTCTGAAGGTGTAGGTCGATCCTTATTATAGAGGCAGTCTAAAAAGGTAGGCCGATCCCGAAGGCTTTGCGTCTAACCTCATTCACGGCACTCTTCAACAACAACAAAAACAAAGAAATTCTTTCAATTTTTTTTCTTCTCGGACGTAATTGAACCACCGACATGTGTGCTCCCAAACACAGATGCCCGACGCTTTAGCTCACTGAGGTTATGAGTGCCAGGTTGAACTGTAAGATTGATACTTTGTATGCGCAAGCACCTACTTGCCACGCATGTCGGAGGCAGCGCCCTGACTTCGCGGATGCAGCACAAGTTGCCGCAGCATCGCTCAACGAAAACGCGAGAGAGAAGCCTTGTTGTTGTACACGGCTTTTACGCACCAGCGCGGCACCAGTACAGTCTCGTACATAAGTTTCATACCATAACCACTAGAGGGAAACCCTAACGTTAGTGTCTAAGGGAGCTGCAATGTGAACTGTTCATCCAGGATGTGAATTATGGCAAATACATGAGCTTAGCCTAAAGCTAGTCTTTCTGCCTTTCAGTGGCTTTGTTAACATTTTCAGCAAGGTAATGTGTAACAATTATTATAATAAACATTATTAAAATTCTCTGATGGCAGGATTCGAACGCAGAACTGATAACGCAGATGCCGGATATTGGAACTATTACGTCACGGGCGCGTGCACCAACAAACGACCTAAAACGCCTTTATGAATTTATTGCGCGAGAGCCAGTGCCTTGGGACGCTTGGCATGTGTCGATTTGGCCTACCTCGACAAGCTGCACCGTTGCAATTAATAGCGATTCTGTGTGTTCGATGCGTCTTCTGCACTTCCGGAAAAGTATAGATTGCCACGAAATTTACGACAATGGAGGCATATTAAGCGCAATAAAAAAACCCGCAACAACGTTGGAATCCACAAGCACGAAGATTAGACTAATGCGTATATTTCCCATTATTTTCATGCTGGCTTAACAATTGCAGTGACAGAGTTTCTTCTAGTAATTATTGTAGAGACCGCTATGGTCTCGGAGGCTACGCCATCTCGGAGGTCATGCAAAGTTCTTCGCAAGCACTTCGAAGTGGTGGCGCTAGATGGCGCAGCGTGTTCAGAAAGAAGAGCGAGAGAGAAGCCTGGCTTCAGTGCCTCCCTCATATGTGAGGTGTTCGGGACATTGGCGCACTAACTCATCCCATATGTGTCCTGCTCAACTTTACACATTTATAAGAAACATTGCTCGCTGTGTTCCATGTGAATCAATCGACTGATAGAGTACGTGGTCCAATGTGGTTTTGCTGTTTCCTTTCGTAGAGAACTTTCAGTGTTATCTCGGTGCTATTACGCGGAACACACTTGATGCAGCAGACACCGTACATCACATTTATATAAACACGTAGACTGGCCGGCGATATGTCCGATTCCAATCAATGGATGTAGTGAACTCCAGCATAATCCCCATTGATGCTGGATCATCCGATAACCCTTGGTGATACTTTACATATAGACCACTTTTGAGCGACATTAATCTAGTGACACCTGACCAAGAGTGCTATTTTCGCTGCCGCAGAGCTGCTTAGTGTCTTAATACGGCTTGCAAGCTCTTCTATATGCTGCAAGGAAAACCATTTTAGGTTTTATGATCTTATTCTTTGTGTGTCACGCACGGCCGTACAATTACACGTGAGAATAATTTGATATTTCCATAAGCTTCAATATATAGGACATATAACATTTAAAAGGAAATACGTTTCGTTAACTCTAGCGCCCGTTTTCGTGGTGGTCGTAATTTCATCACTTAAAAGAGCAACCTGAGAAACGGCATGCGCTCTTCCGCAACCAATTTGCGTATCGCGATTGAGAGCTTGGGACGCCTGAAGTTCTGCATGCAGAGATAGTAGCGTTCGGAACAGCCACCCCGCTCGTCTTCTCTCGCCGTTCTCTCACCCGGTGGGGGTTATAGGAAAGGGGAAGGGCAGTCGACATCCACGCCGTAGTCAGCTCCGCTGGAGACAACGCCCACACGTAAAATCTGCATATAGGCGTAGCGATGTACATAGGATGTTCTCTACGAAATTATGCAATGAAAGAAGAAACGCTACGGAAGATCCTCACTGTAACAAATATATGCCTTCAAGTGCACCATTTTCTTAACGAAGTGAATAGCTTCAATATTAAAACGGTTATATTATTTGATTACCTTGACACTCATCATCGATGGTTCCCGCAGAATTTTTTTCATCTATACGAGATCGCCGCCCATTTACGATTCTTGTTTTGTTTTCCTACACAGAAACGCACGCCTTGCCAACGAGGGAGTGTACGAGCCACAGGACAACACCAAGTCCGACGACGACTACGAGCTCTACGGCCACCCCTACGAGCCCGACTACAACCCCGACGACGATGACGCCAACTACCAAGGCACCTCGTGAGCTGCGCAGAATGAGCGAAGTCCCCGTTTTAGCTCGCCATATGCATTCAGCCGCACCCATCCCCCCAACCTCATGCACGCGACGCTCTTATTTCACAGGCTTCACCTAGAGTGTCTGTGAGTAACTAACGGTGTGAGTGAATGTGAGTGAGTATAAGCAGGAGTGAGATCGCTCGAGTGCGAGTGGACGTAGTATATTATATGAGCACGAACACACACACGCACACGCGCATACATAGGAACAGACACGCGAACACACTCATGTGCGTCTTTGATCGCATGCACGGGACCCGGTCAGCGCCGTGTGAGGTGGATCTTTAATGGCATCAGACTGCGCATCACATTACAGAGTTAACGCATGCAAACCTGTGTTAAGTGAGTACCGGTGAGTGGAGGCGAGCACCAGCGGGAGTCGGTGTCGGTAAGCGTGGATGGAAGCGACTATGAATGCGAGTGAGTGTTGGCGAGCGTGAGTGAGTATCACTTATTATGCCAACCTATAACTGCCGCCTACCGCCACGTCCACTCCTTCTATACGACAGACGACAGCGTGCACTATCCTACAAAGAAAAAAAAGAACGTGAAATTTAAACCAGAACATAAAACTTGTGAGGCTCGTTATACATGAGGCACTAGCGTCCATGGTTGGTTAGAACCGCGAGACGTGATACACTCGTCTTTGCAGGAGTAATCAAACCCTTACGTGGACGAAATAAAACAGGAACCCTCGTGCTTCTTTGAATTCACGTTAAATTATTTGATTTCATCGGTATTCGGGGGGGGAGGGCGAATACGTGACCGCTTACCATACCCATTTTTCTTAAGCTCCGTACAAAAAGTATACTTGGCGTAAGTGCGTGCAATGATTGGTCGGTACAAGACACGTAGGAAAAGAAATAATAGTCGTCACGGCATTTCGTTATCTCCGCGTGTTGCTATGTTGCCGCAGATGACTACTGCCGTTTCAGCAACCCACTATTTTCATGTTCCTGTTTTGTCGAAGATTTCGCAAACAATCTGCCTGCTCCCAATTACTGTTTTGCATTTGTTTCGTATCGCTCCCATGCCATCCACCCAGAAAAAAAAAGGCAAAGAGAAGGCGCACCGCCACAATATCAATGTGGAGGAATGCTGGTGGCGTTCGCTTCCTATTCCGACCGCATGCCACTATAGGAAAAAAAAAAGCGCACTACGTGGTGCAGATTGCACAGGAGCCTGTGAATGTGCCACCATGAAAAGTCAAAATTGCGCACCCGTGTCGCTCCCGGACTACCAAGGCTTATCTGTTAGGGCAACATGTTCTCGATGAGCGCTGTACTCCGGATCGCTGTCGCTAAGGCAGCTATCGTCGCTGTCCTGAACAGGTGCAACCCTGATCCAGTAGAACCTCGTGAAGCCCATTACCGGCGAAAAGCATTCAATAACTGCACAAATCACACAACAATGATTAGGTCTCTCACCACAACACGAGGAAGAAGTTGGGCACAAATCAGGACGCTACAGACCGAAGATGCGTAAGCGCGACAAAGCTACACGCATTTCAAAGAAAAAGTATTCTTCAGGAATAAATTATTTACGCAGACTCTCCGTGTTATTCAAGAAAGTACCCGTAATGTAACATTTGTAATGAAGCAGACACGCCTCGTGTTTGCGATAACAAATCGGGGACGACTACGACGACCCGTGCTGTGATTTGCAAGAGAGCTCGAGCTGTTCGCCGCTGCTAGGCTGCTGTTAATCTGGTGCTGCTCAGCTTTAATTAAACGCCATTACATTTGCTGTAGATTGCTGGAATCCGTCAAGTCACACTGGAGCTCCCCAACTGTACATTGCCCACCGCCACCATGACTGATGCGACCTGCGCACCGACTGTACCCATGGCTGGCCCTGTCACTTGCTCTGGCGTTATCCGTCAGCGCGTCCCGACCATCTTTTGGGGGACCGGAGAACATGATGTGGAAGACTGGCTCTTCTCCTATGAACGTGTGAGCGTTCACACTAAGTGGGGTAACCAGTCTTAATTGAATAACGACATCTTTTACCTTGCTGACGTAGCATATCTAAGATTTAAGATTCATGAATGCAACATTTCTCCCCGAGTTGGTCCGCATTCAGGACACATTTCACAGAAGTGTTTGGCCGCACCGCTGTCCCCAAGCAACGCGCCGAACAGCGCATACGCCAGCAAGCACAGCAGCCGGGCGAGACTTTCCCTACCTCTATTGAGGATGTCTTCGATCTTTGCAGCCGTGTTAATGCAGCGATGGCGGAGGACGAAAAGATCAACCATATTAGGAAGGATACTGACAAGGAAGCGTCTAAAATGCTGCTGTCCAAGAATGCAACCAGCCTCGCCGTACTCTTCAGCCTGTGTCAGAGTTTCGAGGCAATGCGTCGCCAACGTAACCTCGACCGCTAAAACGTCCCACAGGCTCACTCAGTCTCGGCCATTGCACTTGCTGCTGGCCCCATGCCGATCCTTCTACTGTCACCTTTCAGCTCAAGGATTTCATTCGCGAGGAGCTGGCCCACGAGCTGTCGCTGCACCTTCCCGCCAGGGAGCCAGCTTCAACACTGACTACGGCCGTGCAACAAGCCATCCGTGCCCTAATGTGCCCCTGGCACTTGCCCTGGTTCGCCCGCGCAGCTCCTGTGACGTCATCGCTCTGCTATTTTGATTACGCGCCGCTAGTCGCATCTCCGACGGCACCACTGTCTTATGCCGACATCCCGTCGCGGGTCACACCTCCGCTGCTAAACTACGCTGTCGCACGGCCACCCCCACCGTCATATTCCGTCCCACCACCAACACTCCGGGTTCCCCCTGCTCCAGTGCCACGGCAGTCATCCCAGCTTCTTCGTCCAGCCGACACGTGGCGCATGCCAGACAACAGGTCTATTTGCTTCGCATGTGGCAATGCTGGTCACGTTGCACGCTTTTGTCGTTGTAAGATGTCCTCTCACCGAGACGTCTTTGACCAGGTTACCTACGCGCCACAACCTGCTGCCGAGATACGCTGCTTCGATGCCGCTGACTCGCCGCTGCAACGCTTCGATCGCGACCGCGGTCCAGACAGTCGCCGTTCTTCTGCACGAAGACGGTCGTTGTCACCTATGCGTCGTCGGCCACCTACTGCCGACGGAAACTGACTAGCGCAGTTCCTGAGGCAAGAACTCCAAACTCATCGAACTTTCTGAGGCCTCTGTTTTCACCCCCGAATGTCATTGACGTCGATGTGGAGGGAGCATCCGCCCAAGAGCTTATCGATACCGGGACCGCCGTTTCCGTCATCCATGAACATATTTGTCGCAAGCTGTAAATTGTCATGCCTTCTGCACCTGGCATTCATCGCATTCATCCTACAGCTGTATGCACAGCCCGTGTAGTCATCCGAGAGGTTTTGCACATCGAGTCTTTTGTGTTGCGATCCTGTTCTCATGATCGCATCCTCGGGTGCGAATTCCTTTCACGTCATAGTGCCATCATCAATTGTCTTCGCACGCAAGTGGCCCTTTCGCCGATATGTGACTCTGGATCAGTCGGCGCCGACCTCAGTGTTCGGAGATTTCGTTGATGATGATACTGATATACCTCCGGAGACATCGGTGCTTCTGACCTTGTCTTGTGCGGCACTGCCAGTCTTGAAGACCTTGACATTCACAATAGCGCCACCCACTTACACCTGGACGCCATAACTACCGCCTCATAAACGCCGCCTTCAGCTGTTTTCGACAACGCCGTCACCGCAGACCTTTCACCGTCTTATCGCATTCAGCTTCTTACTCTACTGAGCGAGTTCTTTTTTTCGTTCGATGCAACGAATCATTCTTGAGTCGCACAAACAGTGTCTCTCATGCTACCGACACAGGTTCCCATGCCCCCTTGCGACAGCGTGCTTATCGCGTTTCCGCAAAAGAGCGCCAATTTATCAGGAAACAAGTGGATGATTCGGTGCAGCGCGACGTTATGCAGCCTTCTCAAAGCCCTTGGTCGTCACCTGTCGTTATACACTCTAAGAACAGTTTACACCCTTTGGCTTGCCCCTTCTACCACACAAAAATAATCGTCATCTGCCTTGATGCGTTTCCTTTCTTTATCGCTGCAAGCCCGGAATTTTCCAGTGACGAACGGCACGCGCGTTATCAGAAGGGGCACTCCAAAGGGTATAAACTGTTCTATGCTGATAACGCGCGTGCCGTTCGTTACTGGAAAGTTCCGGGCTCGCAGCGATAAAGAAAGGAAACGCATCAAGGCAGATGACGATTATTTTTGTGTGGCAGAAGGGGCAAGCCAAAGGGTGTAAACTGTTCTTAGAGTGTAGTGTGCAAAAAAGATGGCACCGTTCGGTTTTGTATCGGCATTCCCCGCCTAAAGAGAATTACAAGAAAAGACGTCTACTCACTGCCTCGGATCGACGATGCTCTTGACTGTCTGCAAGGTGCCGAACACTTCTCGTATCAAGATATCCGCTCTGGCTTTTGGCAGATTCCCATGGTTGCGGCTGACCACCCCAAGACAGCTTTCATCACTCCCGAGGGCCTGTACGAGTTTAAGGTTATGCCTTTCGGGCTCTGCAATGTCCCCGCTACCTTCGAGCGCATGAATAATACCATCCTTCTCGGATATCAGTGGAAGACTTGTTTATGTTACCTAGATTACATAGTTCTTTTCTCACAGGATTTTCTGACACATCTCACCCGTCTACGTGACATCCTGGCCTGCCTCACTTCAGCTGGCCTACATCTCAAGCTCAAGAGTGCCCTTTCGCTGCCAGAAAATTAACTGTCTTTGTCACGATGTCTCGAAAGACGGCATTCTTTCTTATCCCGACAAGCTTCGCGCAGTCGCCGAGTTTCCGAAGCCCACATCAATCATTGCCCTGCGAAGTTTCATGGGCCTGTGCTCTTATTTTTGACGCTTCGTGCGGATCTTCGGCTGTATTATCGCACCCTTGACGAAGCTACTTACCGCAAGCGAAGGCACTTCCGCGGGGTGATCAGCATGCGATGAAGCCTTTACGCAAGTTGCGGACTTCACCACCCATTCTTCGCCAATATGGCATTACTGCGCCGACAGAGGTTCACACCGACACCAGTAGTGTCGGCCTTGGTGCGGTCTTGGCCAAACGGAGAGCCACGAAGAATACGTCGTGGCTTATGCCAGCAGTACCCTTCGAAAAGCTGAGAATAAAGACGCCGTAACAAAGCAGGAATGCTTAGCGATCATTTGGGCATAGGGCAAGTTTCTTCCTTATCTCTATAGCCGCCCTTTGAGCATCATCAACGACCATCACACCCTATATTGGCTCTACTCTTTGAAACGTCCATCGGCTCCCCCTGGGCCGTTCGGCACTTCGCCGGCAGGAATATGAGATTCGTGTCGTATACCATTCTGGCGAAAGCATTCCGACGCTTACGCGCTCTTCCGGTCGCCCATGTCACCTGATGTGATTTCTCTTTCCGTTCCTTCTCCGACCTCAGACCCGTCAATGCTGACCGCTAGTGACACGCCCTCCGAGAAACTCAAGGACCCATCGCTTGCCCTCCCCCTCGACTACCTTGCGCTCCATCGGTCGTTCCTTCAACGAGGACGCTACACTCTAAAAACTAGGAAGGGTATCGCAGGAGTGAAACGGCCGGTTCACTCTTCAAAGCGTCGTTTTACTCTCGCAAAATGTCGAGGAGAGTGAAAAGCATTGTTCACTCTCTCACCAAGGAGAGAGTAAAATGCGCTTTTCACTCTCCCCTTCAGAGAGAGAGTAGAATGCCCGTTCTATTCTTGCGGCAATAGAGAACAATATATTTCGCTAGAATAGCAGCTTGGGCTTGTTGGTTTTCCATCCTGCTAGTAACAGCGCAAAATGTCGACAAGGGACGAGACAAGAAGACACCACAAGCGCTTGTGGTGTCTTCTTGTCTCGTCCCTTGTCTACATTTTGCGCTGTTACTAGCAGAACAGAGAACAAAACGTAGCGTAATCTTCTGCTTCAACTGTAGGTGGCTGGCCCCGAACATGGCAATGTTTCATTCATGCACGCTGAGCAAAGAACAAATCGTTTTGCTTCTAAGAGAACAGGCCGCCGCAGTTCAAATGGAACGCGTAGCGAGCGCTTTACTTTTTTCACTCGGATTTGCTCCACCGCGCGCTCGCGCGCGCGCGCTCAAGATCGCGGAACAACACAGCACCGGAGAAAGGTGATCGCAGCATAGGAGCTGCGATTGCCAGCCAACGGAGATCGTGTGGCAGCCATCTTGCGTCGCCACGAAAACACGACAGTCGTTCGTCATGCCTTGGATATAACAGCAAATCCTCCACGGTAAGTGAATTCTAACTTAGGTGTACATTCTCCGTATATGTCAAGCTATCGCCAGGAAGTCGTCGCTGCACTTAGCCGACGCGATTGACAAAGGACTAGGCATACGCGCTGTGTCTCTCGATGTCAATCGAAAAAGCCAGTCGTCGCGATAACTGCATGTGATTTTATCACTTTGCCGTTGTCCGTAAGAGCTTTAAAAATCGCAAACGCTGCCAGAACTATGGTATGTTCAATAAGACACCGGGCGAGAGGACGCTTAAAATGGTTCGTTCACCAGTCCGTGATTCCGAGCCTATGCGGAGCGTGATTAGCGTGCGTTTTGTGTGTTTGAATTTATTCAGTTTGGCAGTCTACTGTGTACGGAACGCTTTTGAACTAAGGAATCCCATAACAGAAGGCGTCATTTTGCTGGCAGCATGCTTTTTTATAAGTAAACCGCGCGCTTGACGGTGTCTCGCGCAGGGGGAATCTGCGACCACCGAAGTTACGTGCAGCACCAGTGCTAGTTAGAAACTTTGCCGCAGGCATTCAGCTGCATGCTGCAAGAGGTCAGTTGGGCGCGTTATCTTGAACTTAACTGAAAACGCATGAGGAATCCATTTTTATGCTGAAAAAAGTATAAACCACATATAAGTGATCTTGCGCGCGGCAGGTACAAGCGACGCGATGGAGATGGCTGTCGCGTTCGCTTGTCGCCTACAAGTCGTACTCCGTGCGAGCGACGATATTGAGCGACGCATCCCCGGTGTTGCCGGCATGAGGGCTGCAATCATGCGTGACGCGTGCTTTAGTAATTTACGTTGATGTATTTTACGATAAAAAGTAGCATAAAATACTTCCGGAGGTATTGCCGTACGTTCTCATCCTTGGACGTATAAAAATTGAATCATTTGCTCGTTCCGCGCGACAATCGGTAGTATTTGAGCGATGTACATCCAGTTCCGGCTTCGCGCTATTGGCTAGTCGCTCAGAGCACTTTCGGGTGACGAGCGATGATTTATAGATTTCCAGAACCGAGCCATCTGTTCAAGCGACGGCCCGTTTTGTCGCTCGAAGCCGTCGCTCGTCGCCGTCGCGCACTAAATCGCTCTCACAGTGTTTATCCCTAAGACTGAACTGTTTTTGCTCATGTATTGAAATGGTGTGATTATAGGTGGGTCTGGTTTTGTCTCCTGTTGCGGTTTTCGTGCACGGTGCGAAACTGAAAGGATGCTTATGTCTACGAACTCGGTGAATTGTCGAGCAGCTAGTTATGCATCGGCATCGAATATAACGGCTGCTGTGTGGAATTACAATTGCAAGGGCGCTTTGCATACGCTTATTGTTTTGGACATGCCTGTGCATTTGCTAATATGAGTTGGCGTGTCAGAGTTATGTCATTTGAATAGCTAAATCAGCCTTCCTCAGGGGGTTACAAGCGTAATGTGTGCATTTTGCTATTGCATGGCAGATCAAAATGTGTTTATCGCTTGAAAATTTTAGTATAGAAATAAAATATCAAAATAAAATGTTGCTTTATTTCCATGTTACCAGTCTGTCGTGCACAGAACAATAGGTTGGTTTAATAAACTAATAACTGCGGTTTAACTGCAACATTTACATGCCTTCAAGAATCTAAAATGCTAGATTTCAAACTGCAGCAGTAGTCGGCTCTGTCAAAAATGAACTCCATTGCACACCTCGTACATGAAAATAAGTTCACGCCTTTTATTAAGCTTAGATGCAGGCCGCAGTGAACTTTCTTGTTAGTATTGAAATGTGGGTAAGCTTGCCATAACAAGCCTTGTTGCCCTTTTTTTATAGGCACATCCATATATCCATTGAACTGAAAAACAATATTTTCATCCCTACTGAGCATCATGTTTGCAGCTATAATACTCAAATTATGGCTTCAGCAGTGGCACAACCAGGGATGGTGCGGGGGGCACACTGGGCACGTGCTTAGGATGTGTCACAAGTAGTGTTTGTGATACACCAGACTCGTGACAGACCTATGATGTCTGAAAATGACCAATATTCTATTCATTAGCAGGAGTATTCTAACATTCGTGCTGAACGAGGATGAACTGTCCGTTATTTCTTTTTTGTGTAAATCTAAAATTGAAGTTAATTTAGCAGTTGACTGTTGCAGTCATTTGGATGTTTTGCATGCATTTCACTAAGAAGACTAAGAGCTAAGACTTTCTTTTATTGCCATGGCCTTGACTGTCTTGATGTTGTTTTGCACCATGCCCTTGTGTTGACTTTTGCATACGATATTTTTCAGGCACCCGCTTTATAGAACACAAGAAGGCCGCTGCAAGGACACGAGGATGTGAAAGAGCCATTGCAGCATGACTTCACGTAGTGCAGAGGAGCCAATGCCAAAAAATCTAAATACATTGGCATGCAATTTGGACAAGAAAACTAGTATGTGGGTATATTGGGTGTACCATTTGACCAAATGTAAACAAAATCAAGATACAGTATGTTACACCAAGATGAAAATTCTCACGTGCTCCAGGCAGTTAACATGGTAATCCATGGTAATCCATCTTCATCTTAACATGGTATACTTATGTAATGTCTCCGATAGGAAAGTCAAATCAAGTATGCTCTCTGGAGACAAACACATAGCAGCAAGTGTCATTGAAAAGTTAGAGATGTGTTTTAAAAAAGCTGATTAGTTCTGAGAAGTGACTGCTTTTTGTCTTGCCTCTCAACAGATAGATCCATGTGATAAAAAAATAGTTGTACAATGAAATTGCACATTTGCTTAGTGACATGATACATACTTGCAATGAGCACGGTGCCTGTGTTTACTATAAAAAGCAACAGCCCATGCTTGGTTAGGTTAGGCCCACTACAACATACAGGCATGGGTGATTGGCGCTTTTTTTTTATTTCTGTGTCGTGAGGTTTATTGACATGCATATAGGTGCAATGGCACGCAGTATGGCTAGTACAGAAAGGGGGTGGCAGATATATGTAGCTCACTGTACACGACACAGGGCAAAGGAAATCCGTGTTCAGCAACTATGTTAAATGCCATGTGCGTAAATTTTACAACGCTACTCATTCGAAGGGTGCACAGGTGCATATTGAAGAAAAGTTTTCCAGGGTACATAATTTAGTGCGTAATTTACACTAATTTTGCTCTAACCACAAGACCTAATAATTTGAATATACTGCACGGAAAAACCTAGAGCGAATTAAATTGTGTGTCAGCTTCGTGTGTATACATATAGTCTTTCCCATGCGTTAGGTTTTTCGCGTAATGCATTGCTAGTTGACAGCCTATCTTATCATGTGTACTCTGTTTACATTACAGTTGTTTATTAGTTTACTCATAGTTTTGCAACTTATGAAATGCCGGCGTATATATATTTTCAACATTTGACATAACCCTGTATGTTTTGTAGGGACAACCCAGGACGTGCATTTCTCAGCACCCCGTCAACTGCCAGAAGTGACTCGAACACAGGCCACCAGTAAGTGGACATCAGTTGCAATTTCACATTATGCAGTTGGCTGCTGCCTTGTACTGAGGCTTTTTTTTTAATGAGATGGTGGTGTCGTTCTAATGTACATTTTGACCACAAAGGTGCGATCATGTCTCACAGAGGCATATATGGTTGCTATTCTCTGCGAGGGACGTGTTCTCATGTTCGTGAAATATTTGTGTTTGGCAGTATTGTCGCCCAATGAGTCAGATATAAACACTGTTACTCGCCACTGCCGGCAAGTAGTTGCGAGAAACACAATATATTATGACGCTGTAAAGTTATTTCATTAATTCGAAGGAAAATTTTGCAGCAGTAAGAAAGGTTGCTATTCCAGGTAAACATGTCTTTTTCTCACAAATTATTTAACCAGACTGTGGATGCGTGAAATTCGTGACTTATGAATAGATTTTAATTCATCCTTTAGTCATGCTTCTAAAAGAGACTAGAAATAGCATGTGACCATCTCTTCAATCAGCAGATCATACACTTACAGTCATAAGTGGTAGTTCCGTGCAGTCTCGCACTCTATATAACCTTTCCTTTCAGCACCATTGGAACTGGCGGCTGCGTTTTCAGAAGGAGTGCACTTGGCACTGTATATGTGTGTGTGAATTCGGTTTTCTTTGCATGTGTCGGCTCATTGACACAGTGCAGGAATCAGTTGTACCATGAGGCTGACGACGCCTTCTGCTGCTAGAAATGCGGCACTTCATATTTTATAGTACTGCATGACATTTAAATCAAAGCTTGCACATCAAATGATCAAGAAAACTAACCGCTGTTATAGCTGTTTTCCTCAAAGAAAGCTTGTCGTTTAAGGGCTGTGTTAATCTGAGCTCTCCACCGATGTTTCTGTAGTATTATTCCATAGTGAGTGAGAGATCGGGGGCAATTAATCGTGTTAGCCTTTAAATGGTGTCCTAATTATGTGTATTTGTTCCAACAAAGTTGTCTAGATTACTTTATTGTGTAGTGTAAAGCTTATGAAACCATCAGCAACTAGTGAGTTGCTAACATGCATATGCATTTGTCATTTTTCAGGTGGCACTCGGCTGTACCACTGCAGTGCTGAGGAAATTGCCAGCACCAGCGGCTTTGCAACAGCTGTTTCACAGCATGTCGGTATGTGCCGATATATAGTTATGTTGGGATGGGTTAGTAATATGGACCACTGCTACTCTGCATTGTGACAGATCCATGTGATAAGTGATGTAATGGGCTCAGCGAAAACCTGTGAATGTTTTACTATGGTACATAAAAAGGCTCTCCTTTTCGTCACTGGAGCAGGGGAGAAGAGCATGCAGGCACTCCTGAATGTACATATATTTCAAAACATGAGAGACGTATATATATATATATATATATATATATATATATATATATATATATACATACAAACACATACAATTGAACTAAAGGCAGAGACATTCCATCTTTCATTTTGAATTGACTTGTACAGCACAAAAATACAAAACAGACCACAGAGAAGCCCGCATGTTAACAGGTTTGATGCACACAATAATTCAACAGATTTGATACTTCAGGTGTGCTATTTTACGCAAGGGGGATGGGAAAGGGGAGAAAACCAGAAAAAAAGAGTGGAGTGGAAAAGAAAGGAATCGTGCCAAAAAGCATGAGAACCATCGTGCAGCCAGGATCGCCAGCAGGACATTTAAAAAGCACTCTGATAAATTTACATACAGGGCAACCTTACGTATTGTTTGTTTCAATCAACTCATGTCACATGCAGCCATTACTGCAATCAAGTTGTTTCCTTATGTCATGAGGGAATGATGTGGGCCCAAAAAACTGTTTAGAGCTGAAGGATTATGTTCCATGCTAGCCTCATTACCTGCTTTTTATCATATTGTTATCAGCTGCTTATGTTAGGGACAAAAAGTAAGAGTACGAGCTTTTTCCTGATTCGCCATTCCACACAACATGTCTTTGTGACTAATGTACATGCAGATGATCCATAGATGAAAAATATTCAGTACAGTAGAATCTCATTACAAGATACACTTGGTTGTAAGAGACATCTGAAAATGGTTTGGTTAGTTTTCCAATGCTTGCCACTTTAACAACACTGTACACAAGAGACACCTTTGTTACCAACGACTTTTTAAGTATTCACTACTTCGAAGGGACACAACCCCGACACATTCACTTCATGCACCTTGTGTGCTGTGAAGGGCGTAAAGATCACGCAATTCTCACACAAGTCAATTGCGCATGTCTCTTAAGCATGAACTAGAAAAGGAGGGCAACGAGGACAGTGCAGGGCAGAAAGTGTCGACAGTTGAAGCTGACGAGCGTCTAAGAGCACCTCAAAGGCACTGCGAGCAACAAGGCTTGCAAAGTGAAGTGTTTAACTTCCAGAAGTTAGGAAGGAAGCTAACACAATCTGCAGTCACTAAAAAGCTGTGAATGGTTTCTTTAAAGGGCCCCTAAACCACCCAGGTTGAAATTTAGTTGCGGTGTTGCAGTTGTACATGTTAAGGCAACGAACACGTAGCTTATAACGACAGAAAGCTGAGCTAGTTGGTAAGGATTCATTATGCAAACTAGAAGTGAGGCGTGCAGACAGGACACAAGAGTAGAGAAGTGGACAACACGAACGCCGACTATCAACTGAAGGGAGCACTGAGGCGAAAAATGAAAGAAGACACAAAACTCATCTGCGCATGCTCAGGAATGGTAACACCACGTGTCAATCGGGTACACGTGCTGGTCTACGTGAGAGATAACTGTTAAGGCACTTAATCTCTTCCTTATGTAAAGTAATCGAAGGCTGACTCACGCACGCACTTCCACCATAATAGATATGCCAAGCCTCTACCATAAGACGCGTATCTTCATTCTTCTGCCTGTACAGTATCGCGCATTCATCTAACTTTGGCTTGCAGTTACAATCTCGGCAATGTAGCGAAAGATTAGAAGGCGATCCACCGGTTAACGACCTTTTATGCTCCATTAGCCTCTGATTGATACACCGTCCCGTTTGCCCTACGTAGAACTGGCCACAGCTAAGGGGAATTTGATATACCACACCCATACGACATTCTGTAAAACTGTTGTTCTTATTGTGCTTCAGTGGACAAATATCTGTTTGTTTTTTGCCTTTAACCCGCTCCTTTTTATTCTGTACGGCAGCGCATATCTTACCTAGCTTATTGGGAGCAGTGAAAGCAACATTAACATCATATCTACTAGCAACTTGTTTAAGCCTGTGCGACACTGAATGAATATACGGAATAGCCACTACTCTTTTTTTGCGATTACTGCTTTCTGTGATTAGGTCCGTCCCCCTGGAAACAGACTTCTTTAGGCGCTCAGCTACAGTGGCCACCGCTACATTAGGATAACCTGCTTCTAATAGGCGCCGGACCTGCGCATTAAAACTGGCGCTCATTTTGTGCATGCAGGATCTTGTGAGGGAAGACTTAAGGCACGACATGGCGATTCTGTTTTTTACTAATTTAGAATGCTTGGATTGAAAGTTTAGCAACGGCTTCGAAGATCTTGGGGAGTACTGCCAACAAACATGATTTTGTTCGAAGATCAAGGAAATGCCAAGAAACTGAATTACGCGTCGCTGAGGTAATTCCTTGGTAAACTTTAATCCTCCCCCATAAAGTTTAAATTGCTCACTTACTGAGGTAGCAGCCGAGTCTAATTCTTCCCTATTGCAGAAAATCAGGTAATCATCAACGTAACGAAATATCTTGATAACGCTATCACCTAAGGCTTTCTCTAAGCAGTTGTCAACCTTACTCAGGTAAATGTTGCTAAGAATAGGGGCAACCTTTGAGCCAATGCAAATGCCTGATTTCTGCAGAAAAACGCCATCTCTCCACCCAATCAGCGTCGACTTCAAGTACATTGAAAGAATTTCTAGAAAAGCTCCCGTGGAAACACCGCATCTGTCAATAAAAGCCGACTCTTGCACTTGTTCTTTAATGCACTCATTTACGGAATTTAGCAACCCGTCATGCGGCAAGGAATAATACAGGTCTTCGATATCCATACTAAAAGCTGTACAATCACCCGGATTCTCCTCTCTCAAATAGTGAACTAGCGCCTGAGAATTACGTAGGCAAAAGGGATCTGAAAAAATTAGTGAAGCTAGGTTAGTGAAGCAAAGGTTAGTGAAGCAAATTAGTGAAGCAAAGGTTGCCCCTATTCTTAGCAACATTTACCTGAGTAAGGTTGACAACTGCTTAGAGAAAGCCTTAGGTGATAGCGTTATCAAGATATTTCGTTACGTTGATGATTACCTGATTTTCTGCAATAGGGAAGAATTAGACTCGGCTGCTACTTCGGTAAGTGAGCAATTTAAACTTTATGGGGGAGGATTAAAGTTTACCAAGGAATTACCTCAGCGACGCGTAATTCAGTTTCTTGACATTTCCTTGATCTTCGAACAAAATCATGTTTGTTGGCAGTACTCCCCAATATCTTCGAAGCCGTTGCTAAACTTTCAATCCAAGCATTCTAAATTAGTAAAAAACGGAATCGCCATGTCGTGCCTTAAGTCTTCCCTCACAAGATCCTGCATGCACAAAATGAGCGCCAGTTTTAACGCGCAGGTCCGGCCCCTATTAGAAGCACGTTATCCTAATGTAGCGGTGGCCACTGTAGCTGAGCGCCTAAAGAAGTCTCTTTCCAGGGGGACGGACGTAATCACAGAAAGCAGTAATCGCAAAAAAAGAGTAGTGGCTATTCCGTATATTCATTCAGTGTCGCACAGGCTTAAACAAGTTGCTAGTAGATATGATGTTAATGTTGCTTTCACTGCTCCCAATAAGCTAGGTAAGATATGCGCTGCCGTACAGAATAAAAAGGAGCGGGTTAAAGGCAAAAAACAAACAGATATTTGTCCACTGAACAATAAGAACAACAGTTTTACAGAATGTCGTATGGGTGTGGTATATCAAATTCCCCTTAGCTGTGGCCAGTTCTACGTAGGGCAAACGGGACGGTGTATCAATCAGAGGCTAATGGAGCATAAAAGGTCGTTAACCGGTGGATCGCCTTCTAATCTTTCGCTACATTGCCGAGATTGTAACTGCAAGCCAAAGTTAGATGAATGCGCGATACTGTACAGGCAGAAGAATGAAGATACGCGTCTTATGGTAGAGGCTTGGCATATCTATTATGGTGGAAGTGCGTGCGTGAGTCAGCCTTCGATTACTTTACATAAGGAAGAGATTAAGTGCCTTAACAGTTATCTCTCACGTAGACCAGCACGTGTACCCGATTGACACGTGGTGTTACCATTCCTGAGCATGCGCAGATGAGTTTTGTGTCTTCTTTCATTTTTCGCCTCAGTGCTCCCTTCAGTTGATAGTCGGCGTTCGTGTTGTCCACTTCTCTACTCTTGTGTCCTGTCTGCACGCCTCACTTCTAGTTTGCATAAAGGAACACGTAGCCACGAGAATTTTTCGAAACGGTGCAGTAATAGTGGAGCTACGTGTTTGATTATCGAAAAGTAGTCCCCGCTCATTTTACTCTTTCATCTGGTACACGCCATCTGGACAGTATCGTCTTTTCCTCGCCTAGTACACCTCCAAATGTTACGGGACAGGCCATCACCAACGAGCTCTGTTGCTGCCACGCAGGCCCGTCGTCCTGCGAGGGGTGGCGCTAATGACCTCGCCAATACAATGGAACTGTATGGTGACTCTAGTTGAAGAGCCTCATAGGGAGACCCTCCTGTTGGCGTTTCTGTTCTTTGCCCCCATTGGCTGCCCACAATGGCATTGCGAGCAACGCGACGAGAAAGGAGTGTGTATTTGCTTGCAGGCCTTGCCGGCAGTCGTACACTTTCGTTCGACCACTCGACAGCACCGGAAACTGGTGACATCATCAGAGACAGCCTGGTGATGTCAGGACAAACTGGGGGGTGCAGGATAGGTCCAGAGAGGCGCACGGGGTCGTTTTCTTCATTTTGTGGTGCTCCCACAGGTGCTACACACTGTGGCATTTGGCATCGTCAATTGTGACGGCATTCTGATTTTGATGCGTGTGTTTACTTGAAATGTTGAAAAAATGTGTTCAAAAGTGTTTCGAAATTGTCAAAATGTTCGAAATGTTCAAAAGTGTTTTAAAATTTTTGGTTTCAAGAGACATGTTTCCCGTGCCTCTTGAGTATCTCTTCTAATGAGACTTAACTGTAATGTACAAACACAATTGTGTAACTCCTCCTGCAAGTATTATTCAATAAGCCTGGTCACTGATGTGCAAAGCTTGTGGTTAAGTTTTGATGTCCATACTGTTTAGAGCTATGTTTATTAATTCAGGCTGTTCTTATTGATTCTTCGATGCAGGAGACAATGCCTACGAAATTATTGGCCCTGATGACGAGAGCCCTCAAGGGGCAAACGACATCTCTGTTGCAGATGTGAGCCCGATACCACCTGAAGTTACCATGACAGGTGGCACGGCAGCAATAGATACAGAGACGGCCATGTCTACTGCAGCTGCAACAGTGTACGAGGCAATCAGCAGTGTGTCAGCATCAGCAGCAGTGTCAGAAGGAACCGCACCAGGCCTGGTAGAGCAACATGTGTGTTATCAATGTGACTTTTTTGTAGTGCATACAACTCATTTGCTCAACATACAAAAGCTTTTCACCACGACTGTGAGCCAGTGTTCTTGTGCAGCAAGTGCAAGACTAAGTTAAGTGTTATAACACAGTACAAGCATCACTTTAATATATGCAAACATATTACAGTTGCCTCCCCAGCCAGCCCACATAGGGACAACAATGTGGAACACATGGTGGGACACACCTCTTCCCCATTAGAAGATAGTAGAGACTGTCAGTGTTGTTGCTAGATTAACTGGTTTTTGTAGGCAACTAGAAGGACAACACAGGTGTCATAAGATTGTTGTTTATGTTGTTGTTGAAGAGGTAAAATAGAAGTTTGACGCAGCTGAAGTGCCAACTGATATTCAGCAAATCAAAAACAACCACCTGAGAAAGCAACACTATCGGAATTTGGGTATCTATGTGCCGCCAACTCTGGTTAGGATGGCATAGGACAGAAGTGTGACGAAAATCACACAGACACTGCTGTTCCAGCACTGGTCACAGTGAGCAGTGACTTGTAGGGCAAGAGAGTCAAATGAAAGGAACATTATGGCATAGTGTCATGCTCCCATTTGACCACTTTCCATGTTATTTTGCATGATACAGCTCAACCTTCAGAAACGAGACTGCAACTTGTCTGTAAAAAGCTTTCACAAAAAATTACTCATAGCACTATTAAAACAGCAGTATCTTCCTTTTTTGTGGGTTCGAGGTTCCCGGGTGTCCATTAATGCAACAATTCTGGAAAAAAAGAACATGTGTCGTACTTACACCTTTTTATTAAGTACGAGGGGGACAGAACTTTTGTAGTCATGCATCTTCATACTATCAAGTTTTTAAATGACTTTTATAATTATTATTACCAGTTATACCTGCGTGCATTGTATGCATTTAGCAGGTGTAAAATCAGGTCAGTTGGATCAAATGACTTATCTGCAAGGGAGCCCTATATTCAAGAAATGTGAATTAAAATAGGTACGTTAGAGACGCAGTATTTCAGCACTTTATTGCGTGTGGTTTAAGCATTGCTCAATACTTTTGTGGATGGCAGTTTCAACCGGCACAGCACTGCGATTTGTCACGGTCACGTGTCTTCAAAGTGGTGTTTACCATTTGTGTTGATCTGTTTGTGTGTTCATAGAGCAAGTTTTTAACTTATTTTTTCCGCATTCTTGTGCTTGCACAAAGCTTGTATAAGGCAGTTACAAAATGGGCGTCACTATAACGAACTGTTCTGTTGAGCTTACACTTGCAAATAATAGTGTTCAGATGGCCGCACTTCTATGTAGGTGCACCGATAGCTTTGTGTATGTTCTCATGTTTGTATAAAGCTTATATAAGCTAGTTACAAAATGTATGTCACTAAGCATTGTGATATTCTTTAAAGAACTGCTTGGTTGGTTTTACACTTGCAAATTAGTATTGAGGCGGTAGTATTTCCATGTAGGCCCACTGCTAGCTTTCTGTGTGCTCACGTGTTTGTATTGAGCTTTTACAAGGGAGTTACAGCGTGTACGTCACTAAGCACTGTGATATTTTTAAAGAACTGCTTTGTTTGTTTTACACCTGTGAGTAATAGTACTCGGGTGGCACTAGTCATGTGTAGGTACACAGGGCCCATTTGTATATATTATGCTCATGTAAAGCAGTTGCAAAGTGTATGTCACTAATCACTGTGATATTTGTTGAAGAATTGCTGTGATGGTTTTACACATGTGAATAATAGTGGTCAGGACACAGTACTTGCGATGTATAGTTGAATTTATACAGTGCCAAGACATGGGCTGTATACGTACCAAAAGAAATGTATGTCATTATATTGTTGTGATCATTACTGTTTGGATTTTATTAAACTCTAATAACGTTTTTTCTTGTATCTGTTGAGGTATGGCAATTTGTCATGCAGCCAAACTGAGGACCTGAATTTGTGCATACAAATAAACAGCTAATTTAAGAGTATACTGCTCATATTCTGCGAAACCAGTTTAACAAATCTTGTACTACAATGCTGCAAAAATGACAGAGCTGACAGGGATGTACAGAAAGTTCTGCACTGGCTGAAGGACTGCCCCACACTGGAGTTGGTAATGTTGCGTTTATTGGAGTAGAACAGTAAGTGCACTTATATTAAAAATGTGACAGTCAATGCAGAAACATAAGGCAGACGAGCAGATGTGGCACATTTTGTTCAGGGCCCTCCATGCCTACTACTGCATTTCTAGTCTTCCTGTGCTCTTCGTATAAGCCCCTGTTCAGCCAAGGTTTTTACTCCATGACAGTTCCACTGGGTTCGTAGCAATATTGAAGAAAAAAATGCAATGGTTTTCAAGAACTTTCGACGCCCCGACACAGTAACTTCAAGGACCTCGTGCGATTTTTTTAGTAGTTTGGACAGGCAATAACTTGTTCAACAAAATCGTTAACTTTAATGCAAACAAAAGAATACAAAACAAATCGCATTTCACTGATTTCAAACATTTGAAAGACTGCTAATTTGCCTTTCACCGCCCACCACTAAACGCACACAAGGAAGCATTTCAAGAAATTGCTAAAAGTTTTTCTGCAATAGCACAATTAACTACTTGGACCTGCAACATTTGCAGTTTTTGAATACTGTTTGGTTTGACAGTGTATGTGATATCATCTGTTGCCTCAGCTTTTCACCACCAAATAAGCAATAGTCATTTGTAAATTCCTTTTATTGTGTCTGTAGCTCTCGATTTACTCATCACGGCTTTTCTTTGAATGCCTCAACTGTTGAGCTTCCTGCTTCTGCTCCTCCAAGTACATTTGTCGCCGTTTCCATGTGCCTAAAACTGGTATCTGCAGCTCCTTTGTAATTTCAACTTTAAGGATGTCGCTTTCCTTCTATTACCTCCACAGACAATTCTCTGTGACATGCGAAGAGTGTCACAGAAAGGGAAAAAAACGCTTGGCAATGTCTGCTAAGTCTAGCCAAGTGTACAAATTTAAGGACTTTCCAGTACTTCTAAAAATTCCAGGGTTTTCAATGCCTTGAATGTGGCATTTTAGAAATAAGGGGTTCTCAAGGATCGCTACAAACCCTGGATTCTAGCACCTAAATAATTTTAGAAGCTTATTTTGGCATGGAGTTCGGAAATTCATGCTTTTTAGCTAACGCTGCACTATCTCTGTGCATTGAAGCCACGAGAGCGCAAGCATATTGGAGTAAAGAAAAATACTGAAAGCTTTTAATACCACTCTTTTTCCATGGAGCTTCGTATTGCCTAGTTAAGTTTACGAATGTGCCTGGTTTTGGTGGGCGTTTCTTCGACATTTTCTTTGAGATAGAAATGTATCTTAATACAAAGCTCATGCTTGACTTTATATAAACGACGCCTGGTGCGAACGTCCCCTAGACGCTCACTGCCTTTCTTTTGGTGCGTTCACGACTTGCGTCATTTAGATCAAGTCAAGCATGGGCTTCAAGTTATGATGCATTTCTGAATATGGGGGTAAGCGTGCGCAATTCAGGGCAACGCATTGTGCCATTGACACTGAGAGGAAACGGGGAAAACAAAGTTAACGCCCTATGCTCCTAAACTTTCGCGTACCTGTGGTATGCGTGTATCGTGGAAGAAGAAACAGCGCAAACACCAGAACGAAAAAAATCATCAACCACACCAGCGCTTAGTGGTGTGGTCCATGTTTTTGCGTCATGCTTGTGTTGCGCTCTTTCTTCTAAAATGCTCAACCAAATAGCCGGCAAGTCCATCCTGTGCATATATATTGAACACACATATGAATGTAGATGGTCTTCAAAGCTTTTAGAACGAGCACTGCCACAGGGTACGAGCAGTGCACGCCTAACAAGTGGTCACATTAGTCATTTAAACATGCGTGCCAATGCATGTGACGCAGCTATCGGCATAAGCAGTCTCCAAATGCTGGAATGCATGCTCTTCAAAACGCTAACGATCCGCTGCTAATGCAGGACAACAGCTCACAACGGACTGAACCAAACTCTAAACTAATGCACTTGAAAAGAACGCCTACACGGCAGCGTGAGGCACGTCGAAATGCCTGGTACTGGCGTCACAGTTGACTACATACGAATGGAACTGGTGGAAAAAATAAACAGAAATGCTCACCAGTATACGCGCGACTTAAATTCACATACGTGGTTGGTTGGCACGATACTTTGTATCCGCGTATTTTCGGAGAACATATAATGCATGGACTGGAAAAGCACTCGATCGTGAGCTGAACGGCACATTTGTTATTTTCCTGGGGTGACGACAAACCGTTAATAGATCTCACGTCGTCGTCTACGTTGTATTCCTTCGTTAGTCGTAGCAAGGAATGGAAATGATGCAAACGCAAACGTATTTCAGTACACAACAGTACAGCACACTGCAGAGAAACTCAACCCACCGCAGCCGATTCCTCAAATACATTTGTTATATATATAACCTCTAAAAGAACACGATTGAGTGTGGTGTAATGGTTAGGATGCGTGCTTTGAATTGTATAAATGCGAGTGTACGCGGGTTCGAATCCACGTGATGCATAGAGCAACGTGGTTCTTCATAAGTATGTGATGCCCTTGACTATCATGTTCTAATTAGATTATGTGACTCCTGATTGTGAAATTTGCGGAGATATTTGCGCATTACATCTCCATTAGCTTATTCTTTTCTCCGCAGTGGCGTTCGGGACGCATACGCATAGGCCGATTCCGAGCAGTCACGCCTCATGGTAGGCAGCAAATAGCCAGGAAAAATGACTTTAAAATCCTGCATAACTTTGCTCACGCCTATTCTGAAGGCCGCTTGGAATTGGGCCACTGACTCTGAGGAGCCGCCTAGGGAACGGTATATCAGCGACCCTAATTTGATCTGATTTCCTGCCTGCATGCGTGGCCAGGACTTCGCTAAGAGGGTATTGGGAAGAGTACTAGCACTCTGTTTGGGGGAGTAGAAGTACTCGGTCTGGTGGAGTGCCATTTATTACCCCTGCGGTGAGAGTATTAGCACTCTACGGAAGAGTACTAGCACTCCCTGTGGGAAGAGTATTATCACTCTGCGGAAGAGTATTAGCAATCCCTTGCGGTGGACTAACAAAACTCTGTCAACAGGAGTTGACCTACTCTCTCTCAAAGAGGGTGGATCTACTCTCGAAAAGAGAGTGAAATATGGGACAAGCCGCTACTCCCTCAAAGGGAGTGTCCGGCACTCTCTTAGTTTTTAGAGTGTACGCCGTCAAGCAACCTAGATTGCCCTGCGAGACAAGACTCTCTACAGCCACAACTACACGGCTTCTGGCAATTCCTGGGCACATGTGCTCCGATATGTGCGTGTGCTTAAGTGCTGACCCGTAAAGCACCGACGCCGGCGTCCTAAAAACCTTCAGAAGGCTGCGTCAACGATATTACTGGTGTGGAATGCATCGGTCTGTGGAGCATTACGTTCGATCATGCACACCTTGCCAACAAAGCAAAACTCCCCCATTGCGCCCTACTGGCCCACTCCAGCTGCTACCGTGCCCTGCTCGACCGTTCGACTGGCATCGACGTCTATAGCCCGCTCCCATACAGCGGATGTGGAAATTGCTGGATTATTGTTGGCGTCGATCAGCTGACGCACTACGCCGAGACCACGGCTCTTCCTGCTGCGACGGAGCGCTACGTTGCGATGTTGATTCTTCGCAACTTCGTCCTTCGCCACAGTGCTCCTCGAGAACTACTCAGTGATAGGGGCCGTGTCTTCTTTTCAGAAGTGACAAAATCTTTCCTTCACGAGTGTCAGATAATTCACCGGAAGTCGACCACGTATCACCCCCAAACGAACGATCTCACGGAGCGCTTCAACCGAACACTGGGTGGCCTGTTGAGGACGTACGTCTTGTCCGACGAAACCAATAGGGACACCCTACTGCCGTTCGCTAGTTTCGCTTATTACTCCGCGACACAAGGGACCACCGGTGTTTCACGTTTTTTTCTCTTTTATGAGCGTGAGCCTTCGTGTCCTCTGGATGCAATCCTGCCTTACCAACCTGACGCTTCCGAGTACACAATTATTCCAGAAGTCGACCGACACACTGAAGATTGCCGCCAGCTGGCTCGTTCGTTGAGCATCGAGGATCAGGGGCGTCAGAAGGCAAGACGTGACAGTCATCAGGCCACGGCCACCTTCCCTGCTGGTTCCCTTGCTTGGCTTTGGATACCGCCTCACATGCCCGGCCTTACTTCTAAGCTACTTGCGCGGTACAACACTCCGTATCGGATCATCGATGCCTCCTCCTATGTGAACTATACCGTTGAGCCCGTCGAAGCATCGTCGGACCTTCGTTGTCGAGATCGCCAGACAGTGAATGTTAGCCGACGAAAGCCTTATTTCGACCACCTCGTCTTTTATGCTCCCTGAGTCGCCAGGATGGCTCCGTTTCACACACGGGGTCAATGTAATGAAGCAGACGCGCCTCGTATTGCCGCTAACAATACGAGGACGACGACGCCGACCGGAGCTGTGATTTGCAGGAGAGCTGTCGCTGTTCGCTGCTGCTTGGATGCTGTTGATCTGGTGCTTCTCAGCTTTAATTAAACAACACTGCATATTTCTGTATATTCAAGATACTTACTTTCCAAGTGTGGAGACGGATGTCAATGGATGTCAACAGATGAACGCTGTTCGTCAGCATCAACTGGAGAAACGGCAGCAGTCAGCACATTACTGAATGCAACGTAGATGGCGCCTTGGAAGAAGTAAAAATATAGGAGAGAGGAAGTCGATGAGGATAGCAATAGGGGCTTGTTGGTACGGCATATCTTATTTTGTTATAGCGCAAGCTTGACAAGGACAAAAGAAGGCACATCAGACACACACAGCGCTACTTTCAACAACAGGTTTATTTCTCGTTCTCGTCGCTATATATACACCCTCGACCCGTCATACACCACGTGTAACACGTGTAAAATGTTACACGTGGTGTATGACGGGTCGAGGGTGTATATATAGCGACGAGAACGAGAAATAAACATGTTGTTGAAAGTAGCGCTGTGTGTGTCTGATGTGCCTTCTTTTGTCCTTGTCAAGCTTGCGCTATAACAAAATAAGGAGAGAGGAGTACGCCACGCAGCCAGGCAAGCGAACACCTTGTGATGCCATAGCCATGGTCCAACACGTGACCTCTTGCGTCGAGATCGCGGAGGGAGAATCAGATTTGCTGAGATGTTTGGTTCCCAGTAGTAATTCTAGTACTCATTATGTGGCGCATGCTTGTTCAGGTGCGCTGCTGCGGCTTTGCCTGCAGAACGGGAACACGAAAACTAACCACGAACTTTGGCGTGCGATCACGTGTTGGGCCGCCATGTTGGCTTCAATCATGTTGCTGTATGCTCACTCCTATCAGTTTCCTTTCTCTGTTGATGGCGCTACTTAAACTTAAAGCGAAAGCTTTACTGGACACGTCAAGCCGAGTTTCGCAGTCTCCAGCGATTTCACCTTTATTTGACCTCAGCTGCGCCGTAGCCTTGGCAACGCATCACGTGACTCGCTGCCACTGGCTTGGTGCATGCGCTCTCCGCAGCTGGGCCGCCGCCTGACCACGTGACTCACTGCGCGCCTGGCTAAGAGGAGCGCCGCGCTGGTCTAGTCAGTGCGAGCTTGGCTATGGATGAGAGCGAAGCGTTGCGCGGGAGCGTGCGCCTTTGAGCCGTCGTCGCCAAGTCGCGTCTGGTCAGCCCGCGGATATCGCCGAATGAGCTGCTTCACTGAAGAGGTTCCGGAATGCGTTCGGTGTCGCACCGTCGAGATCAATGTAATGACCGCGTTCGCGCCCTGTCCGTTTATGCTTCGACGCTGCGCATGTTCGTGACGTCTTCTTCCATGTCTAACACTTGCCTTTTCCTGTGGCACAACAGGTGTCACACTGTCGAACGATGTGTGTCTACCAAAGCCTACTCACAGTCATCGACCTAAGCACTGCGGCAATACCTGGCTTAACGATGATTCTATACCTAAGTGTAATAATTACTGCTAAATCAAAGGTTACCGAAGTGAAACAAAGACTTACCCAGACTAAACCAAGCTTAAACTTTGCAGATCCAGAGTTAGCTGAGCTAAGCCACAGCCAATTTCCCCCATAAGTAGCCAGCCATATGTGGCTGAGACCTGAGCGTGGGCGTAGCGGGTACCGATTCTTTGTTCTGGTTGCGCGGCTTATAACGATTGTGATTCTGGTCATAGGTCACAGGTCAAACAGGTCATAGGAGGATATATAAGTCGTCCTTGTCTGTTAAAAACCTGCAGTGAAACTATACTGGACACTTTTTTGTATTCTAAGCAAATCATTCTCCTCCTTTGAAAAAATATGTTATGTACCTGTATATGCACGAACATGTCTGCGTGAATGTACAACATGCTTTCTTATAGCGTACGCCGATGAAGTGGACATTCCGTTAAAGCATAGCTCAGGTAATAGGGAAAACCTTTGCTTTTAAAAAAGTGTTTGTTTATAACCAAAATTATGTAAAAAAGCAAATAAATACGATATCATGAACAGAACTCAAACACGTCCCAAAGATATTATAGGTAATATTTTCACTTGATAAGTTATTTAAGGAGGAATTTAGACAGCTAAGTGCTTGCAGTTTTTATGAAAGGAACGGTATCCGTATCTAGCGTTGTAAAAAAGAAATGAAACTGATGCATGAAAATGTTCGTATCTGAATTAAATAATTCTACGGGGAGCCAAGCAATGTAGAATGCCTTGTCTCCTGCGGAACATACTCCGTATATATGTCACAGTGTTTGTGTTAACGCAGAGAGATGCAGATGAAATGTTTATATATGCATAGCTAATAAGAAAAAGAACGACCTTTTCAAATATGTATTGCTTCGTCGTCACAAGCACATCAGATATTCTTCCTGTATGTTCAGAATTATTTGTCCGAATCACTCCTGGACCTCTGGGCGATCGTCTTACCTGGAAGGAAAAACAAATTCACTCAATCTTAGACAATCTAGCAAACAGTTCCACCTTCGCTCTGTTGGGGCTACCTTTCGTTCAATAGTTACTCAAAGTCAGTGATTAGTGACTTTGCACGAAAGAGGTCTCAATGTTAACTGTAAGCTTCTCAGGATGCGACATAGCGGCCCGAGGTAAATTATGCGACTGCCCTCATTTTGGAGTGGCTAGAAAACCAAATTCGACTGCGCTTAATGGCACCTGGTTGGTTGAGAGAGCCATTGTCCAGAAATATCAATCCTCTTGCGTTGCTCTGCTATTTGACATGCGGGCTGCTGATGTAGTGCACGGAACATTATTCATGGGCACACATTAGTTTCTTTTTTTTAAACGTAGCTGTCTTGTTTTCATTCATTCTCTTTATACCCTCTCCCCAGCGCAGAGTAGATTGCTTGCATCTACACTGATTAACCTACCTGCCTCCCTACTTTTCTTCCTCCATCCTTTAAGAGCACGTCGCAGCGCTATAAAACTAGATATCAATAGTTTGTTACAGAAAGCAGAACATTCCCTATGACACACCTCACATGCGCCTAACTCAGAAAAGATTGTGAACGATATGCGAATGTGGTTAACTTTTGAATTTACACCATTCTATTTGTAATTTCATTGCCATTATTAGCACAAAAGTTCCTCACTACTTGATCTGCATACAGTGAACACATACCCAGTGTAAGCAAACTAATGAAGCCATGAAAATATACGAAAACCGGTAATGCTCAGAGCACGCAACTAAGAGGTGAAAAATACGTTAACTTACGGTCTTCACCTTACGCACAAACTAATTTAACCTATGTTTATTAATTTACATTTTTTATTTGAAATATATCATATTTAATTTCTCCTCGTGAAAATTAACTCCACCTGCTTGGCCTTACGGATTATTTCAAAGTCATGTTTCTTCACACTTGCAGCGATTAACTAATAGGCCCACGTTGTCAGCTGGCACTCAGGTACATTGCACTTGCGTTCATTTACATTCGCCTAAACTAACCCAGTGGCTTCCCAATCTTGTGAAATGGGCAGAAATGAGTGAGAGGGCTCTCGACTTTGTGTTTGCCTGTAATAATAGTACAGTGTGCGTAAGTGCTTCAACGTCATCCGCGTGCGAGTGATATTGTAACCACGTGTCTCTTTCTGAGACCCACCCGACTTTTTTGCTGGCGAAATATCACGTTTTTCTGCTCGCGGTTAGGAAATTCGAAGCATTTGTTCTTTGCGCACTGCACTAAACAGCCATTCTGGACCTCATTTTCGCTTAGCCGGGCTATGTATCACATTAAATTTACGCTGGACAGGCACGGGTTCTGCATTCTTTGGTGGTGTTCTTATTAGCCATTCTGGACCTCATTTTCGCTTAGCCGGGCTGTGTATCACATTAAATTTACGCTGGACAGGCACGGGTTCTGCATTCTTTGGTGGTGTTCTTATTAGCCATTCTGGACCTCATTTTCGCTTAGCGGGGCTATGTATCACATTAAATTTACCCTGGACAGTCACGGGTTCTGCATTCTTTGGTGGTGTTCTTATTAGTGTCGGAAACTCCCTCTTTAACCCTGTACAAAACAAAAGTTAGGTTAGGTATTAGGGGAGCAAAAAATTATAGAACTTTGATCATTTGAGAAACATAAGCTCATAATGAAAGTCCTAATAAAGCCTATTGTGGGAATAGTGGCTACCTCAAAGCCGAAAATCCACACTACATAGTTTCACAAAAGCTAAATTTCCATCTTGTTGGCATGTTGTTTCGGTTCTTTTATCGTTTTTTTTCAGACAAGCAGCTCTCCAATGCTATTCACTGCGTGCTTGGAAGAAGTATTCGAGCTATTAAACTGGGAAAGGTTAGGAGTCAAGATCGACGGCGAATATCTCAGCTACCCTCGGTTTGCCGATGACATTGTTGTGTTCAACAATGCAGACGAGTTACCACAAATGGTTGAGGGCCTTAACAGAGAGAGGGTAAGAGTGGGATTGAAGATTAATATGCAGAAGACAAAGATAATGATAAATAGCCGGGCAAAGGAACAAGAGTTCAGGATCGCCAGTCAGCCTCTAGAGTTTGTGATGGAGTACGTTTACCTAGGTCAATTAATGACAGGGAACCCTGATCATGGGAAAGAAATTCACAGAAGAAAAAAATGTGTTGGATCGCATATGCCAGACATTGCCAGCTCCTGAGTGGAAGCTTACCGTTATCATTGAAAGGAAGGTGTACAATCAGCGCATTTTGCCAGTGTTGACATATAGGGCAGAGTTTTGGACACTGAAAGAAAGCTTGAGAACTGGTTAAGGACCGCGCAAAGATCGATGGAACGAAGATTGTTAGGCATAACGTTGAGAGACAGAAAGAGAGTGGTTTGTATCAGAGAGCAAACGGGTATAGACGGTATTTTAATTGACATCAAGAGAAAAAAATGGAGCTGCGTAGGTCATGTAATGCGCAGGTTAGGTAACCGTTCGACCATTAGGGTTACAGAATGGGTACCAAGAGAAGGGAAACGCAATCGAGGGCGACAGAAGCCTAGGTGGAGTGATGAAATTAGGAAATTCGCGGGTGCTAGTTGGAGTCGGTTGGTGCAGGACAGGGGTAATTTGAGGTCGCAGGGAGAAGCCTTCGTCCTGAAGTGGACATAAAACAAGCTGATGATGATGATGCGATAAACAGTGTTGCTTTCGGCAACATTATGAATCGACACAAGCACTGAAACTAAGATTTTAAAGTCTGTAATAAAACTTCAGACGGCTACGCTCGACGCGAGATATGGCGCCGTTGAAATTTTGCAAGTGGCATGGAACTTCGCCACTTGTGCAAGTGACCAGTTTACTTCTCATTGTGGCAAATTTTGCGTCTAGCACGAACTGACACTTCGGGGCTACTGCGTCTTCTGAGTTAAATTATTATTTGTGCGGGAAGCTTGATTGGACTTTGAATTCCAGTAAACTTGAATTGAACAGGGAAGTCATAAACATATGCAAATCCACACACAGTACAGAGGAAATTGCATAACAAGCCAGAAAATTGTTCAAAACAAAACAGTCATTCGACCAACCTCAACTACGAAATGTGTAGCGACCGTCCGTCACTTCGCCGTGATTCACCGTGGAGGCATTGCCCCGTGCTCCGAAAATACAGTTTACCTCGTCATGCCTCGCCGTACGGGGTGATTGACCACGGCGTCTTCTTGGAACCGAAGCGGCTGCCTGACTGGGGTGCCAACAAAACCACTTGTCAAACCTGCTTTAGTTTTGAATAAAGTCAGTCGGCTCTCCGCTCTCAAGCTGTTGTCCGTTCTCACGCCAAACGAGCTCCCAGCAAGTGGTTACCAAGGACATTTACGTTTCCTTTCGAACACTAGCCAAGGACGTCGCTGCTCCCACTCCTGCTGACAGAGGCGACGCCACGATTACACTTCCAGCCATCGCCGCAGACTTTGAACTTCCCAACCTTTGGCTCAAGACTCACCGGATTAGGTTTATGCAAGTAGTCTGTTTTCAACTCCAGTGCGTCACTTCACAGACAGCGGAGTACATGTACGTCGTGACCGCGTTACCCTCCCACATCGCCGATGCCACAGACGACTTGCTTTTTAGCCTTTGGCCACACCACATGACGACCTGAAACGCATGCTCCTGCAGCGCCTCGAGCCATCGCAAGAGTAGGCTCCAACAGCTCCTCTCCGAGGAACTCGGCGACGAATGACCGTCACATCTCCTGCACCGGTTGCATCAGTTACTGGATGAGCACTTCGCAAATGAGCGCTAGCGTTAAACTTTGCACGATTTCTTCTGGCAACACCTCCCACAGTCCGTACGCATGCTACTAACAGGTTCCGACTAGACGAGTCGCAATTGGCTAGCTGCACTCGTTGAACGCATATGCGACTGCTCGTCTGCGGTACAGCAACCTATCGCCGCTGCTAGCCTCAGAGCCAGGAGACCAACTCTCGCGCCTCGAGAAAATAGTCAACTGCCTTACTAGTACACTGCTGAAGGTGACAAAGGGTGGGATCACTGGCGACCCACTTCGGCGTAACCATTCGCCTTCACAATCCCACAGCTCACCTGGGGACTCGCTGCAGCAGTTGTGCTGGAATCATCGTCGCGAACAAGCAACTCGCTGCACCCAGCCCTGTTCGTCGATGGCAAAGGCAACGGCCAGTGGCTAATGGCGGCATGCGACATCAGCCCTTGCACAAGCCCCCTGTTTTTCGTAGTTGACCGCATCACCGGCACCCGCCTCAACATCGACACCGGAGCGAAGCTGTCTACCGTTCCCGCCACGGCCGCAGATTGCCAACGCGGCCAGTCTACACCCACGCTTCACGCAGCGAACAACACTGCTCTCGCGTCATATTGGCTCCGGTCAATTACGCTAGACATCGGACTCCGGCGCTTGCACAGATGATTGTTCGTGATCGCCGACGTCAGCTTGGCCATACTGGGAGCGGACTTCCTCAGCCATTTCAACCTAGATGTGAGCGTTTGCGATGGGCGCCTAAAAGATAACGTCACATTCCTCGAGTTACTTGGCCTGCTGTCCAACCTCACCTTCTATGGAATCCGTACGTTTTGACCAGTCTCAACGTAGGACAACATACTTACTTAGTACCCGCAAATCATGAAGCCCCGAAACTATGCGACTCCGGGGAAATACAAGGTGACGCATGATATCACCACCACTAGCCCACACGTCGCCGCCCGGTCACGGACACTCGCTGCATGGAGCTCGGAACTCGCCCACCCTGAGTTATAAATCATGCTTCTGCTCCGTGATTTGTCTTTCCTCCAGCAATGCGTCTTCACCTCTACAACCGGTTTCAAATCAGGACAGTGGCGACTGGCAGCCTTATGATGATTACCGAGCTTTGAATGCCGTCACTATTCTGGATCAATATCCCCTTCCCCGTATACATGACTTCGGCGCTCATCCGCAGTAACTAAAATATGCAGCAGGATTGATTTGATGAGCGCCTACCACAAAATTCCTGTCGAACCCAGTGACATTCCGGAGACAACAATCACTACTCCATTTGACCAATTTGAGCTTGTCCGTATGCTTTACGGTTTGAAGAATGCGGCGCAAGCTATTCAAAGGTTCATGGACGAGGTTACGTGTGAACTCCCGTTCATTTTCGTCTACCTTTACGATATTCCTGTTGCAAGCCGCGCAGACGAACAGCGAAATGGTCATCTGCACCTTCTATTTGAGTGACTGAATGATCACGGCCATCTTCTAAAGCACCAGAAATACATTTTCAGAGTTGAAGCCCTACATTTTCTAGGCCATCGCACTTCACCTCAAAGCTCTCAAACCACTGGAATCACGGGTGCGGGCAATCGAGGAATTCCCCTCTCCAACTTGCGTCCAAAAGATGCATGTGTTTCTGGGGCTGCAAAACTTTCACAGGTGCTTCATATCATCCTGTGCGCAAGTTTTTCAGCCGTTTACCGACCTACTGCGCCACGACAAAAAAAAAATTACCGACGATTACGTTACTTCCTAATGCGAAATTTGAGCGCAGCAAATAAGCTGTTTCACCTTTTCGATAGATTGAGGCAAAGAAATCGAGCAACACATGTATGCGCTATCACAGAATTTTTTTTTATTTTTCACACGTATTCCTTTAACAAAGACTCCACTAACAGTTCTTGACAGTCATGAAGGAAGCTTTGTGGTCGGAGAAATAGACTGATATATGTTCGACTTGGTACACCAATGCTTGATTCTCAAAGACGAGATCTATACAAGTGCCTCGCGAGGTTTTCACAGCCGTGGGACGTGTTACGAGCGAGAGGAACGGGATGTTCTCCCGCATAAGTGTTAGGAAATTGCTGTTTGTCTTTATGTCAACATTAAAGTCCCCCACTACTAACATCGGTGTGGATCGATGGACGGTTAATGCGAGTTGCAGGAAGTGCACGACGTCTTTCGTGAGTGCGGTAGCGGACTCACGAAAGCGGTATCAGTCGGTCGCTGCTAGCGCTGGGGGGATGAAAGGGGGGCGGAGCTGGTTACGAGGCCGACGACAACGCCGACGCGAAACCCAGGAACGGACGCCAAAGAGCCATTTGTGTAGCCAGCCCTCCTCCACAGTCTCTCCTCCTCCCTTCCATCATCCTCCCTCGCCTGGAGAGCCGACAGCGCGCATGCGCGGCGGCGGAGCAGATTCGTCGGCGAGCTGGTTACGAGGCCGACGACAACGCCGACGACGACGCGAAACCCAGGAACGGACGCCAAAGAGCTGCGCTCTAAAAAACGCCTCCCTTTCACTGGTCCTCGGAGCAGAAACGCGCCTTGCAGGAAGCTAAAGCGCGGTTGGTGACTGCAGTGTTGCTTATTCATCCGTTTCCCGAAGCGCCAACTCGCCTTATGATAGACGCGTTGACTACGGCAGTGGGAACAGTACTGCAGCAGCACAGCGGCACAAACTGGAAGCCTCTCAGCTTCTTCTCAAAGCGGTTTAAATCTACAAATGCTCGCTACACCACCTTCGGGAGGTTGATGTTGGCCGTCTATTGTGCTGTGAAACATTTCCGTTTTTTTCTTGAAGGCTGTAGCTTTTACAGTCTCACCAACCACAAGCCGTTAACCTTCGTTTTCAAGAACAGTTCTTCCTGCGCAAAACGTGAGCTTCGGCAACTTTCCTTTATCTGCGAATTTTCTACGGACATCCGTAATATCTCTGGGGCGGAAAATCAGGAAGCTGTCGCGGATCAGCGCTGTGCCTGCTGGCTCTGTCGATTTTCAAGCTCTAGACACCACCCAGAAAAATAACCCCCAGCTGCACCAATTGCGGAAAAAAGGCTCGTTGCTGCAGCTTGTGCAGGTTCCTTTTCCCTGCACAGCAACGTTGGTCACGTGCGACACATCGCAGACAGCTGCTCGCTTGTTCGTGTCCCATCGGCTCTCGCGGCCAACATCAGATTGTCTCCATGGGCTAAGCCATCCCGGAATCAGAGGGACACAGAAGCTTATCACAGACCGCTTCCTCTGGCCAGTGATCAAGAGCAATGTTCGAAGATGGGCAAGAAACTGCCAAACCTGTCAAGCCGTGAATGGGACCTGGCACACGCATTAAGTGGTGCACTCGTTTCGACCACCAGAGAGCCGTTTAGATCACGTGTGTTTAGACTTGGTGGGGCCTTTTCTACCCTGCCAAGGTTTCGGGTATCTCCTCACGTGTCTCGACCGGTACCCCAGGTGGCCTGAAGCGGGGCCTCTACAAGCCATCACGGCCGAAACATTTGCACCAGCATTTGTCGCCACCTGAGTGTCGTGGTACGGTGGCCCTTTGAGCTACCTACTGACCGAGGCCGAAAATTCCAAAGTTCAATTTTTCAGTCCTAGCGAGACTGGTCAGCACGCACCTTCATAACACCACGGCTTACCAACCACAAACAAGGGCATGGTCGAGCGTCTTTACCGACAACTAAATTCTTCATTGGCCGCCACGAACCACATAGAGCCCTCGGTGTGAAGGCTACTCCTAGCACTACTGGGGATGCGAAGAACAATAAAGGACGATCTCGGAATCAGCGCAGCCGAGATGCTCTATGGTCTAGCAATCCGCGTTGCAGGCGAGTTTTTCAGCACCCAGCAAGACAATGTGCCAGCGGCCGCGCAGAACTTACAGCGGCTACATTCCCGGCTTGACCAGTTTCGACTTACATCCCCTCGTATCGCCTGCGGTCAGCCTGTGTTTAGTTTGCGACCAGTGGACACAACCACGCACGTATTTCTGCGGCGTGACTGCGTCAAACCACCATTCACTCCTTCCTATGAAGGCCCCTTTCGTGTGGTTTCGCGGGCTTCGCGTTCAGAGAGAACCTTGAAGTTTGATGTTGCCGGCAAAGAAGAGACAGCATCGTGCGATCACGTGAAACCAGCCTATCTTGAACATTACCTTTTCATTACTTCTGCCATTCACACCTGAACCTCCGGTATTCTAGGTGACAGCCCTTGTATCGGCCTTCCGTCACTTCGCCGTTATTTGGCGATGGGGTCATCGACCCTTGCTCCGGGATCCAGTTTACCTTGCCGTGCCTCGTGGTAGGAGTCATTGCCCCCTGGTCTTTCTTGGAACCGAGGCGCAGGCCGATTGAGGCGCCACCCCAGCGACTCAGCAAACTTACCTTTTTATTTAATAAAACCAGTCGACTTTCCGTTCTGAATGTCTGCACGTGTATTCCTTGGGCTCGTCAAAAAATCAATCAATTCATTGCTCAAAACCCATGAAGGGAACAAAACACAAAACAAAGGCGGGAGATTTAATGGTTAGAACGGTACATGCGATTACTAGGACTGGTATAAAACGCAAGCAGCAATGAAAATTTATGAATGAAGTTTCAACAAATGAGACACCCGGCTACGAAAGCAAAAGATCGTCAGAAATAATGTAATTGGATCACAGCGAAACCGAACTACGCCCGCAGGTATAGCTCGCGCACACGTCTAGCCTCCAAGGCGCATGTCCGCATTAGTACAACACTTTCAGATGTTTTGATCACCCAGGTTGGTTGTCCGGTGTCCCATAATAATACAATGGCAGAAATTACGCATTTACTTAGCTTATCGTGTGGGAAGCAGTAAATCGACCTATCGAATCGACACTGCTTCACAGTTCACAGTTGCGATGCAGCCGATCTTGTTTACCCAACGTGCGCTTGAGAGCAGCGCGATACCACTGCGCAAGCGCTCCGTCACGCGGCTTTGTTTTTCATATTTTGCGGGTTTCTTTGAAACCCGGAAGAAAGGACTACGTGAGGCGTATCTCAAAGGACAGAACTCGATCGGTGGTTTCTGAGGGCGCTACAAATCTGCTTATCACACTTGGGGTCCTCAGTCAATAATTAAAAAGTTGGGTATCAAACAACGAGTGAGGTATTTGTAAAACAAGAAAGTTGCCTGAGTTACCAGTGGAATGGCCAATGGAATAGTATGCGCTCTATTCAATTCGCTTCCGACGAGCTTCTCATTTTTAATGTATCGGCTCAAGTTACGTGGGACACCCTGTACATAAACACATGAGGTATGTACTATTAGTAATATATGAGAATGTTAGCTCGCTCCGTCTAGGCAGGCAGAACCTTTCTTTATTCGGGTGAGAAAAGAGTCCGTTGGCTTATGTCGTGCTGATGGTATGTCGTCCGCAGGAAAACCGCTGCTGGTGGGCAGGCTGCTGTGCACGCTGCGTTTCGGCTTCTCCCGCAGAACATTCGTCTTTCCGGCCGACGGAGTGTGCGCCATCACCACGTTCAACTCGCTCTTCGTGGCTGGAGGCAACACGCTGAGTCCCCCGTACCATCCCGACTTCGAGTATTTCTTGAAGACAGCCACTCAGCACCGCGAAACGGAGTACGGCATCGGAATCGACCACGAGTGAGTGCACCAGCGATGGTATCGCCTCAGCATCACACAACATGGCCATCGTAGTGTGTCACTTATTGAGCTTTCGATGCATTTTTTTTATTAGCAAAAGCCTCGTTTCCTCATTGCCCATTACCTTGTAATAGTCAGCTTACTTCTATCAGATGCCCGTACTTAAAGTAGACGGCAGTATGACCAGAATCAACACACCAACATTCAAAGGAGTGCTTTCACTTACTGCAGAAGCTGTATAAATTACGTAACGTGATTTTCACCAGCTAAATGACAGCGCTTATTGAGTAGGAATGATGAGAAACCTATAAAATACACTTTAATGTTATGCTACACTATTGGTCGAAAAGCTAGACTAGAAGGCATCAAAATTATCTTCTTGTTTCGTCCTTGAAAAAAAAGATGTGCTGACGTTACATTGCAGCAAGACGGGGTATGGTGATGTGATCTTGCTCGCAAAGAAATATATAGATATGAAAATCAAGAGCGATGCCTGCTTTTCTTCGGCCTGCAGTCGCCTTGAGGCAGAGGAAAAGGTTGAACCAAACAGATAATCCAGCGGCTCGAGTAACGCACCGAGTTCTTCAGGGGCCACTAGGCACTGTGGCATTGCTAGGCACTGTATGGAAAGTCAAAATGGTGCCATGTAGTACACCTCTAATTGCAGCCAGTCGCCTATGTGGCTGGGGTAAGGCAATCGATAGTTAAGGAAGATACTTCAAAGTGCACCGCGTTGCGTGACTCGCAGGAGAGCATTCTATCTTTTGTTAGGGCTGGGCTCTCTAAAGCGAAATTCTACTCGGGATGAGTTGGCACTGTAGGATATAGAAGATGTCCTACGCAATTTTTGCCGAGATAAAAAAATATACAAGTGCAACATAGGTGGAGAGAATCAAGGTGACGTTGTTGACCATCGCTCGGAGCAAGTCAGAGTATTTTTTTGTATTTCGCCATTTTGCCCAGTTACGTGATTATGTGTTACAAATATTTAACATCTCAAATGCGAGCGAAATTGCCCAACTGAATATTGGAGGCCATCATGAAAATTCCCGATCGCCGCTTCATCTTTCAGTTGCTGTACACCTCCAACGTAAATGTTTTATTCAAGGCCTTAAAGAAGCCCACAAACGCACCAGATAGGGGCCGCACGACTACTTAGCAATGTTGGGCAGTTAAATGGTGTTTTTCAGATTTCGCCAGCTTTCTCTAGTCGTCGGAAATATCTAAAAAAAAAAATAACACGCGATGTTCGCCTAGCAGGAAATCCCTAATTTTGACGTGTCTTACGATTCCGTTCAATGCCCCATTTGACATCTTGGCAATCGGACGAACAAAATAAAAATTAGATAATTAATTTCGATCAAATATTGTATGTAGGGTCTAAAATGTTATTGGAGGTTTTCGAAATGACCCTAAAAACATGCCATTGGTCCTATGTACGTAAAATGATTCATGTTTTTAGTAGGTGGGGTGTGTTAGCTGAGATACCCAGTATGTAATGCAGCCTTAGTCTATAAGCGTCAAATGCATGACAAACATTTTTGTCCAGGAAGCACAGCTATTTAAAAGCGGCGAGGTGGACATACATAAGCATGCGTGCGTGCGAGCATGCACCTTGCCAGGAAAACGTGGTGAATGTCAGGTGAAACGTGGTGGTGAACACACACCTTGTTTCACCTTGCCAGGTGAAACGTGGTGGTGAACACACACACACACAAACACACACACACACACACACACACACACACACACACACACACACACACACACCCGGACACCCGGACACTCGGACACACACACACCCGGACACGCACTCACACATGCACCTGCGTCCGTGCGTTTGTCTTTGTTGTCATTCAACTTCCGCCTAGCCTGTGCTGCTGCTCGCCGTGTAAGCTCCCTCAGTGTCCTCCCTTCTCTTTCTCCTCCCACTCCCTCTATCCTTTAACGCACATTTCGAAGACTGGTGCACAGACATCCCCCTTCGCACGCATATCTTTTTCTATTGTAGTCCGCCTAATGCTGCTCAATTTGATATTGGTAGGGTTTGAAGTTTTGAAAAAGCTACTTGCAGAGTTTTGAATCTCTCGAAAGTGTTAATTTTTCTTGTTTGAACATACCACTAGCCTCACATTTGAGGCGGCTGCAGGAAAGGGGCAGGATGCATATTCAAAAGAAGACAGTTCAAGTAGGCGCGGACATGGATTAGTTAAGCGACAAGATTCAGCAGGCATTTATATCAGGGCAGAATACAAGACACTGAGAAGTGCATTAGAATGCCATTGTACGACACAGCTTACCTATGTGCAGGTGGAAACTATGTATTGTCCCACGAGAATCCGACACAACTGACCGTGCCGAATTCACGGTAATAATTCATGGGCACCAAGTCACGACCTTAGTGAACACGGGTGCAAACTGCCTCAAGAGAAGTGTTTGTATGGAAACAGGTGCATGAAGCACCAGTCAGCGAGTTACGGCAACACCTACAAACACCACCTGTGGTCGCGCTATTTGAGGAGGATGCACCGACAGTGATCCATAGAGATGCCAGCACCAAGGGCTCAGGCACCGCTGCCGTTCGGTGGCAAGACGTTGCCAAGCGATTGGTTGTCTATTCGAGCAGAACGCTGTAACGTGCAGAGCCCAAGTACTCCACCCCACAGAAGGAATGCCTGGCTGTAGTATGGTAAACCACTACGGTCCTCTCGTACTTATACGGCCACTCTTTCCAAGTATTAAGGAACCATCATTCCCTTTCCCGGTTGACCAACACGTACCCGCCGTGATAGCATACCTCGCGGATACCACTAGTATTGAACCTAAGCCTGAGGGCTCGCGATGAATTCCCGGCCACAGCAACCGCATTTTGGTGGTGGTGAAATGCAGAAAAGCCCATGTACCGTGTATTGGTTGCAGGTTAGAAAACCCCAGATGGCCGACATGAAACTCGAGTCCCCCGCTGCAGCATGCCTATTACTTATGTTATAGTTTGGGCAAGTAAAACTCTAGATCTTTTCTAACAAACATGAAAGACCGATCCGCACGTTTGGCATGCCGAGCCCAATACATTAAGGGTATTACATGGAAGTAATCAATAAATCGGAAAAGCAGTCTCTCAAGTTCACCGATTGATTCCCAAATCCAAGATGGCGGCTCTCGATGTGATGCCATAGCCGAGATGGCGGCCACTAAAATTAGTTGTGCCCGCATATATAGATAACCACGATAGTACAGATAGCCACGAGGGACTATCTCACCAGATGCGCGAAAGCCAAGGCACTTCTGCGCAGTGCGGTGGCTGAGGCGGGACGGGCCTTTTATTGAGAACGTCGGCCTTAGACCCGGAGTTCCTAATGTGGCCATAAGACAGAGGAACCACGTTCACAGATGCGGTTCTGCGGACGGCACTCACGCTCAGTGGCCCGGCGCATAGGAAGACGACAGTCTGTCACCCGGAAACGATTGGCTTACGTCACGCCGCAGCAAGACCATCGCAGGCACGCTTAGTATGTCCGTCGACGTGCAGCTCAAGAATCGATACCTAATTTTACCATGCGTCCCATTGGCGGTGCAATACGGCAAGCAGGAAGCGACAAGAATGAAGCCGTTTGGTCTCCATAATCAACAAGTAACACCGATGCTTGATACTATGCTGCCCCATGATTGCAGCGATCCAGTATGTGACGTTGCTGATTTCACTCAGCTCCCCGATGAAGCAATCGAGCTGGAGCGCGGCGGAATAATCAAAGCTCGAGACCCCTACGCCCGATCCTATAATCTCCATCACCGATGCGTCGTTTATCGGCAAGACGACAGAATACGGGTTCGTACACCTGTACGAAGGCGATGCTTTTAGGACAAGCTTATACATCGACACTTCGGACCCAATAAAGTTCTGCGTTGCTTTAGCGACGCTACCTACGAACTAATTCCTGACACACCATGTCTCACGGGCGACCGACAGCATGTCCCTGAGAATGAACACGTGGTGCACATGAAGCCCTACCTTTCCGAATGAAGCGAACACTCTCTACTTATGCACCGATTGATATCGGTGAGCACCGGGACGGTGCTCGTTCTGGAGGGAGGCCATTGTCGCGTCTCCATCAGCATCACGCCACTCTGGCGACGATGAAGACAAAGACGTGCTGGACAGTGCGAGCTGTAAAAGAAGAAGGCTGCTTTCGTTGTTTGCATGTGCTTGCAGAGTACAAGGACACTTCCCGCATTCGAATAACCTGTGTTGAATGAACTGCGGCGATAGGTTCTGGAGAGCTTTATTAGACAATTTCATTGCAGGCGACATAATAAACCGAAATACGGCGTGTACGCAATGCTCGTAACGTATTGGGGTGCACCGGTACACTGGGCAACGCAGCGTAAAAAAGTTACGTAACAGCTTCCAACACATGTTAAGCATTCCTTATACAAAAACTTGCGTTCAATTCACAAGCATTGAACATTGTATCAAATTAGGCAGATGTTTTTCTACATCTGTGCTTCTATTATTCTTGGTGACGTGTGCAGTTATGTCACGGCTGCTGCATAAATTTTGCATATCTCGTAAAATGCACCCACATTCCACCAGAGGTCTTGCGTTATTAATGTAGCTTAAGCGCTGCCATAAACGCATCCACTTGGACCTTTTCCTACATGTCACCCTCTACCAGGCCCTTAGTTTCACCAAGTATAAAAACTGGAATTCCTGTATTTCACCGAGAACACCGGACGAAATTCATATCACGCGTGGAAAACCGTAATAAGAAGGTTCATAATTCTTTTTTCTAAATTTATAAAGAATTAGACCAGTTACAAGCAAGTTATAGGCTAGTGATAGGAAAGTAAGGTTAGCGTTCATTCATGGGTAGCTCTCATACACAATGAAAGGAAACTTGTTTAAGTTAAAAGAAGTTCGAAGGAAAAATTCACCGTTGATTACGGAACTCCCTAATGCGAAATTTGAGCGCACCTCTTCAGGTGTTTCTAACTCCACCTGTTGCGTCGCTCATTATTCAGAAAGAAATGCGCGAACACGGAAACGCTTGTCTCGGGCGGAGCACATTGTCATGCTGAATCTTTAGCGGCGGCAGCACCGGCGAAGTAGCACATGAAATGTGCGTCCGAAAGACACGTCAGCGCTTTCTTTCCATGTACTGTATCGCTGAACGCGCTCCCACAGCGCTCTCCACATGGCCTAGCATTGACGTCATCCGTGCATGACGGCACACGCTACTACAGCATGACCTCGTAGACACGTACGGCATCTGCTTTTTCTCCTCACCATTTCACCATACCTCCGCTTTCTGCCTCATGATTTCGCTGTAGCTTCCTCCTCCACTTTCGGCTTCGCGTTCTCTTCGCTATCGCCGTCTCTTATTCCTCCGATGCTCTCTGCGTTCGCTCTTTCAACCTTCACTGTGCTGGTTCGCTCGGCTACGCCGATGCTAAACGCAGGAACAGGGGATGAAAGCTGTGCTCCAAAATAATTCGTAACCACGCATTCCAAACACAACATACAAATTCGGGTGTTATCAGTAAGCGTTTGTGAAATGAGGTGGGCTCGAATCACCTAAATCCACGCAACTCAGTTGAAGCACTTAGTCAGTTTAGTGAATTTAGCAGATTACAACAATATAGAAGGGCGGAGAGGTTCGAGGACATTGTGTCTGCATCGTAATGGATGTTTTTAAGTGGTGGAGCAGCTAGCTGGAAATGAAATTTCGCACTCTTGCCACAAGATTGCCAAGTGTTCGCGTTAAGCGTACTGATTTAGCTGCGACATATTTATTTAATATTTATTTATTTATCATTATACTCTAAGGGCACAATGGGCATTAAAGAAGGAGTGAGTATATGGTTTAAAAACAATGGAAAACATTCAAGTCCATAAAGGCAAAATAACATAAGCAGGCAGAAACAGCAGGAAATAAAAAGATAAGGAAAAAAACAGGAACGTTCGAGTCACTTCCAAAGACGATCGGTTACAGTGGTCTTGATTGATGATGCATAGGCTGAGGTGGCTATAGAAGAGGCAGGATGCTTCCACTCAGAACAGGTTCTTGGAATAAGAGAATGCAGGGATGTGTAAGACGGATAGTGAGGAACAGCGACCTTACCGCTGTACTCGCTACGGTATGACACGTACATTGGTTGTTAAATGAGTTGCTGGTTTAATGAACGGTGACGGAATACTTTGTGGAATAAAAAAGACGTGAGATGTTGCGCCGAGTTTGAAGGTAAGGAAGGTTAAGTGATAATTTCATCTGCGAGACACTGGTGGTACGTGAATAGGCAGACGTAATAAAACGGGCTTATCGATTCCGAAGGGATTCGATAGATTGAATGAGAGTGCGGTGAGCCAGATCCAAAACTGCGCGCGTGTATTGGAGTTTCGGACGAATGAAAGCATTAATTTTAGGCGCTATGGAGCTTGAAAAATTGCGTCGGATATAACCGAGAGTGTGATTTGCACCACGTATGATGTAGTCAACGTGAGTATAGCATGACCAGTCATCAGATATGTAAACGCCGAGGTATTTCAGTGTAGATACGCGCCTGAGTCCAATGCAATTATTTCTGTATTCTGAAGGCACTGGGGTATTATTGTGCTTCGCGAAAATGCCATGCACTTGCATTTAATGATGTTAAGCGACATTAACCACCTACTGCACTATTTAGCAACGTTGGTTAGATCAGATTGAATAACGAGTCTATCATTAGGGTTATTTATCTCACGATACCTAACTCACTCATCTGCAAATATATCATTTAGACAACCAGATGAACGTATTCCTATTGAAACAAGCAACTTTATCTCTTCAAAATGACGTCCTTTTTGGGGTTGCAGCTTTTGCAGAAATGACATGCGGATGACTGCTCTGGTTGCGAATCAGACAACGAAGACGTACTTGAATGAGCTGTGGTCCAAACGGGTCTACCACTACGGACAGATCAACACACCAGCGATAATTGCGAAAGGCAATACTATTGAGTACGTCACGCAATCAGCAAAAGGCCTTCAGGTTTGTACAAAACTCATACCTATGTAATTTCCATAATGTGATCAACAAATATGTATTTTGCTTCACGGATAGGTGAGAAACGAGGAAAGTGAAGTTGACTGGGACATGGGCTGGAACATAGGGACATAAATTGCACTACCACACCTTACCTTGAAAACTGGTCTAAGCTTTCTATTTGAAGTTTCTCTTGAGAAACTTCCATTAAATTTGCGAAAAGTGCTTCCTAAGGGATTACACTAAATGACAGATTTATTTATGCAGACACTACTTGAACTGTTTGCATACTAAACGTTATTTTGCTGGCGCTCAAATACCGCCTGTCGGCTGCTCAATAGTGCTTGCACTGTACGTCACGTTTCTTGCACTGTTTTAATGATAACATTTAAATGAAATAATCATGTCTGTTTGTTCATTCGTCCACAAAATTATTGCCTGCTCCACTGAGTGAACACTTGTTACCGCAGAGGCACTGAGCGCAGAGTAGAGTCAGATCCTGGGCTGTGCAGAATGATGCAGAGTAGCCGAAGGGAGAGAAATGATTCATGTCTTAGGCAAGAAGAGCCTATGAACGCTTGCGCAGAAGTGTTGGTAAAAATTCTTGGTGAAAGTGGGCAGGGCGAGACTCTCAAGAATAAATTTGTGGCAGAAGGTGTGTTTGTAATGTTGATAACTTGTACGTAACTCTGTATTTCTCAAGCCTTAATCCCCCTCTAGACATCTTACTTTCTATTTGCTAACTATAGCTGTATGAATATTGAGGAAGATGCAGTGTCGGCGTAGGCGGAACAATTGAGGTAGCGATGCGGGGCGATCACAATAGCAGAGTGTGAAATCCCTAGTAATTTGAGGTCTCCCTGAACTAACGAAACTCCATTGTGATTGCAGGTCTTGATACTTAACAAACCGTTCATGCAGTTCTTAAATATTATGGTGAGTTCCGTTGCGGCAGGGGGTGCAGTTATTCGTTCGTTATACAGTTTTTAACCATAGTAATATTTAATAAGAAAGGCTATGAGCGTAGGGAGCGTGGCGCTGTTCCAGGTAGATCCTTCGGCAAGGCCGATATACCTTGAGTGCTAATAAAGTAAGTGTTAGAAGAAGAATAAACAAGAAATATTGAATAACCTTTAGATAGAGCCTTGGAAGAAGTTGGTTTTATGACAAAGTTGGAGGCAATCATATTTTAACGCATCCTTATTTCTTTCCTACTTTGAATAATACACCTACTTTGTGATATTCATAATCGAATTTCAATGCTCAAGCAATATGTAAACCTGGCTAATGTGTGTTCTAGCTAATCTTAGAATTCAAATACTGTAGATTGCAATGGCCCCGAATCGAGGCAGCAATATTGTTGCATGCGGAGCCAGAGCCGAACTTTCTTGTTGGATGCGTCATGCGCGCGGCGTTAAGTAACGGAGAAAATAGTGTTTCGTAGAACGCCTTTCAGTTTTAGAACTTCTTTGGAATACTGACGTGGAATGAGAAGTGAACTGCTTCTTTTGAGAGTTATATAGCGCGCACTTCCGATCATGGTTGGAAGGTCGCACTGCAACAACACACTAGCATGCAAAATTCAAAGTTCCTTGTGATCGGTGGACTCAGCCCTGCTTTGCGAATCAACAAGCGTCTATGAAGGCATGCGTCGGATGATGTTTGAAATTTTCTCCCATGTTCTCAGAAGTCCAAATGACTATGCTCACCAAAAACGTGAATTGGACAACTCAATTTGTCGTCTCTGTCTTTCTGTGAGCATTTTATTGCGATGAGTTCTTGACGTTCGCATTTCCTCGGCCGTAGTTAGAAATGTGGTCGAAAGTGTTACAATGCGACATCATGCGGACAAGTGAAAAATGGTGTTCATTTGCTGCCGAAGGTTGCTTAAAACAGAGGGAAACACACGTGAAGCACCCTATGAACGCTACCGCATTAAACGAAAGGTTCACCTAGGAGCATTGACACCTTACAAGCGTACAAGAAGTGGGTAAAGCGCTACTGTAACGTTTTCTACTTCGCCCAAGTTCGCAATATTTGATTAAAGTGTCAATGACAGGAACGTCTTCGATCTAACCTGTTCTGTTTACCATGGAAGAGAAATGTCGGACGGTTATCTTGAAAAAAAATCTAAGCAGCACCCATATCATGATGAATGTTGACGTCAATGCGATTAGCATTGAGCCAACGTAGCGAGATCCCGTATGGCCACCGCCGAAATGAGTCCTGTATAAGATGTGTAAGTAGCAGCGTTTCTCTCGGGCCTCCCACTAAACAAGCTGCGCCATGTAGCGCTGACGCTGCCAAATTGGTGCATGGTTTGGATTGCATTGCACGCGTGGAGTGTTCATAAATTGGACTGCGCACAGCACCGGAGTAATGCAAGGGCTTTTTTTGCCAATACGGAATGGTACATTACAGTGACACCTACTCAGTGACCGAAGTTGGCGTCAAAAAGGTTAATTGTTGTGAGGAACAAACGTAGTGGCACGTATCCAGCGACCCAGGTTGGCGTGAAAGAGGTTCTGCAAGCTCTGAGAAACACTCAACAATTGCTAGTGGCATTAATACGGCATGTGCTCTCAACATATAGATTTGGTAGTACTAGGTGCACTGTCGTTAAGTTGAAATCCGTGTAGAGTGATGCGTCGGGTTTAACGTTGATATTCATGCAATTTTGTTGGCTAGCCATATATCTCCCGCATACGTTTTGTACACAGTCAACCATGGACAAGCTGGGCTATTCTGCAATAAAACGTGCCTATCTTTTCTTTAAATATTTCACCAAAGACGATTTATGTGCGTCCACGTGTCTTGTTCCTTTTTCCGGTGAAAAAAAATTCACATCTCAGCGGAAGCGATTTTAAGAGTTCACGACAAGAAAAATGGTGTTGTCGTCGTCGGACGGCACACTCTGTGAGGCCGCACTAAATAAGACCAGACGAAGCGAGGCCTTCGAATTTGACTAAGTGGCATACCAACTGACAGTCGACTTCGTCACAAATTTATTGGATGCGGAAGTTGTGTTTGGGACGTTCGCGTTTTTTTTTTCTTTATTGGCGCTGTAAAACCCGACTCTGAACCTGAATCAAAACATTCTGTGTTCACTAAGTGAATACGGCATTCTGAATGTATTCCTTGCCTTCATTTAATGTGCCGATTCCATCAAGAATTTGATAATATCGACATTTCAAGACTGAGAAGCATTTTTTTGAATAAATTAAGGTGCAAGCCATCCTTAGCGATTACCTATGCCATGCGAAGCATTTTGAAAGGAATAGACAACGCAAACGTGTGCAAGGAAGGAGACGACGGTATGACAACTACCACATAACGATCATGGGATGATAATGCTCAAGCGTTGACAACAGTGGGTGACCACCACATTATGACAACGTTGTTGCGGCCGTGACTGTATTACAACCTGAGATGAAGACGTGTCAGTGATGGTGATGATGTTACAGCGACAACGTGAGGACAATGTGATGCAGATGGGATCACAATGTCAAAATGATCGCAATGATATGACGATGATGGCATGACCACAACTTTGTGAAAACAACGCAATGTCTACAATCGCATGACGACGATGGAATATAGGGCAACTGCATGGAGATGACAGAAGGTGGAAAGCAAGGTAAACCAGATGAGCGTCTGGTTTGCTACCATTCCCTTAAGGTATGGGACGGATTCAATAGAATGAGGAAAGAAGGAGAGAGTAAACACTGGGTTTGCACGCGGCACTGCGTGGACCGAAGTGCCTTGACACCAAAGCCAAGTGCAGTAGCTGATGTTGTGCATTTTAATCAACTGGGATGTCCTAGGGACCAGTGGTCATTATGCGAATAGGCGGCTGCTGGTGAGCCATGGGATTGCAAGTACCAGATTAAATGCATCCAGTACTTGCGCTGCACTTCATGCTGACGGATTATGTAACTTGCTCGAGAGAATCCAAAGGGCATTCTTGAAACCTTGAAGCATAATATCCACTTGGCGGTCTTCCTTGGGCAATTAGTCCGGAGTCACTCTGGACTCCATCGCGAGGCGCTGCATCTTTTGGTGTGGCTGTTGCTCCGGCTGTGGCATCGGCTCTGGCACAGATTGTGACGTCGGCTCTGGCTTCATATGTGGAATCGGCTGTGGTTTCGGCTGTGTCTGCGGCTGTAGCTTAGGTAGTGCGGACAAAGCTTCAGTACTCATGTTCTCCAGCACGACCTTATTCTCATACTAGACCACAACAGGGTGCCGAGGAGGAGGAGTCGTCAGATGTGGCGCTCTCCTAACAGAGGCATCGGCGTTCTTTTACCTCCAACAGCGTGGAGAGCAGCGCTTTCTAAAGGCCACCAGAGCTTCAAGACTTGACTTATGTCCTCTTGCCATCTTCTTCAAGCGCACCTTTTCCTTCTTCATATTAGGGCAGTCCTTCGAGGAAGTATCATGGGACCCAAGGCACTTGGGGCATTTGAGGATCATGGCCCCACCAAACTATGCCGCATGGAGCTCTGCGCAGCAGGAGCAAATTTTCGTCTCCATGCACACGGCGCTCACATGTCCTAGTGTTTGTAATTGTGCCATTGGAGTGTACTTGGGATAAATGGTCCCACGGAGTGTCTAAAGTGTCCCACCTTGAAATGGGAGGGGAAAGACTCGACCTGGAAAATGAACTTCACATACCATGATGTGCCCAGTCGAGACAGATGAGTTATTGTGACGCCAACAATAGCAGGCTTCACTGGAATCAGCAAGTCAGCGCTGGAGATAGAGACCTCCACGCCATAGATTACACCAGTAACGGAACCACTGTCTAGTGGGATATACGAGCGAACTTCACGCCACAAAGTTCCGTAAGCTTGCTCGAATTGCTCACCGCTGCCTCTTGTGCAACGTCAATAGCAAATGGATTTTTTCGTGTGCTGACTCGGATGTCCGTCACTTGATTTGGCGTCACCGCTTCAAGAAGCATCTGGACACATTGTGTGTTGAGTCGCCTGAGGTTTTCGGTAACGAGTTCTGGTACAAATAGAATTGCACTGACTGCGGCATTCCGAGTTGGTCATACATTCGGCGTGCTTGAATACAGCGAGGCTTCTGCTGTTGCTTCGTTTCGTATTGCTGCTCCACACACGCTGAAAGTTGTCATCGGATAAGTCCTGACTGCTGTAATCGTAGACACTGGTATCTTGACCGTCGGTGTCACTCTGGAGGCGGGTGAGCTTCTTAGGTGCAGCAGCCGCTGAATTCACCATCCTCGGCAGAGGTGCGAGGACGTCAACTTGCATGCAGAGATAAACACGGAAATCAGGAAAAAAAACAGCTGAACTAGAGAAGCACCGTTGTGGCTCGCACGCAATTCGCCACGACGTCACGTTACGTCACAACTGCTCAAAGACTCTGTGATGACTACGATATGAGAATGCAGGGACAGAAACAAAGTGAAAACGGTGGAAAAGTTAGGATGAGATGACAACGAAATAATAAGAATGTTACGAAGAATGAAATTGCGACAACAGCATGGCGACGACGGCGTGTCGGTATTGCATTTCTCGTCTGCTCTCACGTGCATCACCTGCCGCTGTGGGCCGCCTTAACTTGCAATATATCCTGTGCTTGTTTGGACTATGCTCGATACTGGTCAATCAGCCCACCTTAATTCGATAGGTGACCCGATGAATGCGTTCGATAAGCTGGCTAAGTAAACAGGCCATGTGCATTTACTTAGCCAGTTTGTGTCGACTGCGATCCATAGAGCCAATAAAGCTACGAGCCTTACATCGTAATGTGACAGATTGCAATTGCATTGATTCTTTCGCTCTCACTGCAGATATTGATTTCAAAATAAATAATGCAAGAAAATGGCCCATGGGTCGGATTAAAACATCTAGCACAGAAGCCTGATATCGTAACAATTAAGCGAAGGATGCTTTTCCGCCATGAAAGCGTGCATCATAATCGGATCGTAATTTGGGCATGCTGAATCTAGGAATCTAGGAAATTAAAATAATTAACAAGTCATGATACGGGAAAATGTGGGCTGATTATGAATATATTGCAGAAGTCAAAATTGAGTCCAACGCTACTGCCACTTCCTTACGAACGGAGTGACACGATAAAGTGCGGGGTGCAGCGATTCCGCCGCTGTCTCACCGCCAACTTGTCCAGGAAGATTTGGAGGACGCTCAAGCTTCGCCTTTAGGAGTGGAACGCCATAAGATTCAAAGATACCTTAGTGCTTTTCACACTTCCCAGCAACTACAGCTGCAGTAATGTTTACCGGGAAACGCTGGCGCCGAACGCTGTGCATAAAGGGGAGCTTTCTGTTAAAAACGCAGCTTCTCGCGTGGACCACGATGCTCCGGCGGCGAGTGCCATCTGGAAATGTTGCAAGGAATCTGGCGCGCCGCTTTATGTCTTTTGAGATTTGCGCGTGCAGATCTAGGAGGCCCTAACTGCTCTACGAATGGTAGAAATGCTTGAAAAGAGGCTTGATGTGTGTTTTTGTTGAACACACGTTTTGTCGTATATGCAAATTGTAATGCGACCCTATGACGTCTGTAGGTTGTGTGTAACTGGTGCTTTAAGATTTTTATGTGTATTTTACCTTGAGAAAGTCCATTAGTTCAGTAATTTTCTTGCGCCAGATGGAGGGCCTGCGTGGTAGGAAATTGTTTGCCGAAGTAACGTCCTACGCAGGACGCCGGACGCGGGACGCCTACTACAGGTTTTATACGCCACGGGCCCCACAACGCTATCGGGTTACAACTTCAACCGCCTTCCAACTTTTTTACATTGTTGGTTGCCGAAAACTAGAGCGTTTGCTAAATGCTATAATTTTGCGCGGCTCCACAATCCTGAGTGACGTTTACTCATAGCTCATCTCACCGGTTGGTTGCAGCAGGGTGGAAGCTACGAAGCGCGCTGCGGCGGTTTCCCGACGCAGCGCAAAATAGTACGCTTATTGCACGTTCTGTTCCTGGGTCTAATCACTTCAATAGCTACTGATGCGTGTATTCAAATGATTCAAGTCCCGTTGGGCGGCCTTCATCTTGATTATTTCAAGCTCCTTGGCTTTAGTAGTGCAATTTGTGCTTTTTTTGGTTTCCGCCTTGACTATTAAAGAAAGAGTACCTTGCAAATTTTAATATTATGTCGTTAATATGCCGAAACTGTACCCACCCTTTCAGCACTGATTTGAGCGGATTCTTGAGAAAGTAATGTGAGCGTTCTTGCATGAAGTTAAATGAACGTAAGAAGCAAACGCAAAAATTGCCGAGGTATAACGCCGGTAAACCAAATCTCTCGAGCGATATCCTGGTGTTGCTTGCTTTGGGAAAGGACGAAACCATTGGTTTGCAGATATTTACCTTCCTGTAGCAGCAACTGCCCCATATAAAACTGCACCGCAAGACAACATACAGACGCTGTGCAGCATGCGCCTCTGGCGGTGGCGGCGCAAAACGCTAGCCTTGAGCTGCAGTTCGTTTTTACGCCACAACGCATTAGGCAGGTTAAGTCCCAGTTTAACCTTGGCTAAGCTTGAAGCTCAGATTGACGGAACTAGACGTCGTCTGGGTTTCTGCCTGCACAACTAGAACTACCGCTCTAAATAGACTAAGCGAAGGTTTCCTGCGAAAGTAGTGCGCCGTCATTAGCGAACGTGGCGTCCGCCGAAGCAGTCATGACTCGTGGAAGCCGTTCTTCGAACGTGCAAGGTTTCTCGAAAGAGGCGAAGACGTTAGCTTTCAATGTCTTATAATCGCTTCGCCAATGAGTATGCGGAAAGTCCCAGCATGGAGATTCTGCTCAAGAGGACAGCGTAACTCACGAAGATGAGTGAGCGGACGCTGTACGAGTGGTTGTCGTAGAAATAGGTTGAACGTTGACACCGAAAAACGTTCAGGAGAAAGAGGCCACGAGCGCATAAAGAAGCTGGACGGCTTTGACCTGACTTGTCTTGCGAAGGTTCGTGCACAGCGTTTTTTGGAGAAACGAGATCCCCACTGCCGGCAAGCTGACACGCCCCTTTGAAGGGGACAGCGACCTGCCATTCGTATCGACGGCAAGTGTGCGCAAGGTGTTGAAGAAACTTGGCATCCGATACAAGAAACGGTCTCAGAACGCATTGCTGACAGAAATGACGCATATTGTGCTGTCTCGCCGCGGCTACCTGCGCAAAATTGTGGAGTTAGGACGCCAAGGTAGGCAAATGTTTTTAGACCTACGAAACCTCAGTCAATGCCGGCCACACGAGCAGTCAAGTATGGGCTGATGAAACCGTGATACCCTGAGTAAGGCACGTTGATCCGGACGTAGACAGACCTCCAGAGCCCCAGGGTAAATGGCGGCAGGCTTATGGTGACCCACTGCGGCAATGAAAATAGCTTCGCCGAAGGTGCAGGGGAAGTGTTTTGTACAAAAAAGAGCTCAGGCGTTAACATGAGGAGATGAATGAAGCGCACCACGAAAAGAGGTTCACTGATAAGTTGCTGCTTCTTGTGCAGCCGGGAAGTGTTATAGACAATGCAGCTTATCACTCCGTGAGGCAGAAAAAGGTGTCGTGAATGAGCAGCCTGAAAAAAAATACAGAAATGGCTTTCGCTAAAGAGTTTCGCGTATGGCCAGGCCATGGTAAAGCTGATGTATTCAAGCGCGTCGACAACACTACCGCGGCTGAAAAACGATGCCGAGTAGTGGGTAGCACTGCATCATTAGGCCACCTTTCTGTGCGCTTGCCACCCTGTCACTGTCATCTGAATCCGGTAAAGCATGAACGGAATGCCGTCAAATGCTTCGCGGCGAGATAAAACAAGACATTCAAGATGCAAGGCGTGGAGTCATTCTTATAGAAGGGGATACAGCATGTTAATGCTGAGAAATAAAATAGGTACGTACAGGATGGCCTAGAAGAAAACCACTCCATGAAGAAAGTGGATCACATCACTGGTGACGTTGTTTGCAGTCTGGACCCAGTGCTGGTGAACTTCCGCGAGGACACAACGAGTAGTGATGGCACAATCTCGGCTGATGAAGACAACCTCGAGTGCGAAGCCCTGTAATCTCCTTCATCAAGGCAGGCTGTGCGTTCTCTGTTTATTCGGTGCATTATACGCGTCTCTTTTTTAAGTGTGCAATACATTCACAACCATACCTGCACGGGGAGGGGTTCCGTTCTGAAGGGTTTCGCGATAGGTTAGACAGCTGCAGGTCCGCGTTTTTTTTCTTTGGCTTTGTAGTGGCCGAACAAACTTGCTTCTTAACTCATCCAGGGGCGATGACAGGAGCATGCATCAGCAGCACATTAGGCATGAGCCCCTCTTATGAGCTTCTTCAAACGTTTACGTAAAAATTCAATATGTTCAGGACCGCCATGTGATGTAGAAAAAATGTCTTTAACCTGCATTTTTTTTATTTTTGAAGGTAATGTTCTTGCTTCACATACTTTAGTTGGAGTTTCTGTGCGCATTTATTTCATGTTTAGTAGCGAAGGAAGTGCAAATGTGTTAATGCTATATTGCGGTGACCGAAGTTGACAGTTCCCAAACATTCTAAAATATCTTTTTGCGCTATAAGTAGGCCACCCTGCAGACCATATGTACATAATACAGACAGCTTTCGCAAAAGAGCCTGTGTATTTTTGTATTTCTGAAGCGCACAAATGAGAACCTGAACTATCAGGCGTTCTATACATGTGCATATGTTATATAACCAGCGTATTTTCTCTCTTTCTTTTTCGCGTGGCATGTGATGGTGTGACGTGGTCATGATTACTGAATAAACCTGCTTGTGCAATAAAGAGCCATCTCAAAAACGTAGAGCTGTCAGTTTCAGTGTGGGTTTGTGACACAGCTGGAATGACGTAGCGGCCGAGTCATCCTATTGATATGACAAGAATGACTGAGAATTACACATGATACTGGCTGAGTTAAATATATCCACAGTTATGTAGTCGTCTGAGCAGTCAAACATCATAAAATTTGGTTTGGGATAATTTGGGCGAAGCACAAGTTACAGCCGTTTATTGTAACCTTGCCCTTCCAGTAAAAACCCCTCTATTGACGGCAGACGTTAATTCCGAAATGTTTACAACTCCATGGTAAACTAAATAACTGGGACAAGTAAATGAAATAACCGGCGTAATGTTAGAGTCATCTTAACGGGCTCGTACACAACGTTTTTTTTTCTAAGATACAGAGCTACTTGGCGTTCGCTAGAGAGTTGGCTTTGCCGCGTAGTGCATTCTGCTGATGAACCATGCCACTAAGAAATCCCGAGGTATGGACCATATATAGTTTCACTGTAAAACAATATAATACCCACGAAAACACAACCAACCTTACAAGAAAGGGGCTACCTATAGATGTTCTTTGTCGGCTTCGGTGAGGAGCAATCGTAGGTCGCTGACACCTTGTAAGCACGCGACAGAACGCATACGAACAAAAGCACCACTTAGACAGTGCGGTGCGGTGTATCTCGCGTTAGGCAGCGACAAAAGGTGACCGTAAAAAGTACTTTCAGCTCGACCTATCCGGATTCGAAGTTGCATTTGCTGAGACTCGCACGATTTGGCGGTAAAGGCGTTGCCACGGCTGAAAGCGAGAGCCGACTCACTCGACGCGGACGAACTTGCCTTCCTATGAGATGGACTATACGTCCTTGCGTATTCCTTCTTTAGCCCATACTCCCGCGAATCATTAGAACAGACGTAGTATTCTTCCTTTTGTTATCTGGAAATTCAGGACACCATAGTTTGGTGCACGTATATTGTGATATTGAATCTATTGCCTCAAAAAAGAAAGCAATGTAGGGAGCCACTGGGAAACTTGAATGCGTACGTATATATTGCAAGTTCCTGATGCTTTTCCCATTCCAGTGTGATGTAGTAACCATTATTCCTTGTTACTCGTGCAGATGATTTCAGAACTGATGAGGGACAAGGTGGACCCCGAGCATCGGCCCAGTCACACCCTACTACACTACCCGCTGATTTATGAGTCGATGGCCACTGACGTCGCGGAAGCGCTAAAGTAAGGAACATGCTAGGCGCATGAACAGATATGTATATTGATTTGCGTGACGCTTACCGCGTCTTGTTCAAACTGTAATTCTGAGTGGATAACGCAATTATCAAAATTAAGCTAAGATTGCTTTAGGTAGGAATGCCGTCAGTAAGCATCAGTTCGTGGTTGCAGGGCTAACCCTTGTCCCTCGTGTTTTTTGCATTCTTTGGTCCTGTGTCAGTTTAGTACTACCCCTGCAACCATGAACAGCTACCAACTCGCCCAATTCACTATTCTGCTCAAAGCATCAGCTATTCTCAGCAATGCAACAATAATTTTGCAGCCAACAATGGGTCGTCATAATTACTGTGGTTTATTTTTTCACTAGTGTCGTGACTTTAGGGATGTTAATTGGTCCGTAATATTATACATTTCTCAAATATACCGAGACACACCTTAATTTTTGAAATATCTGAACAATGTGTACAATTTTGTTCAAGAACTTTAAGCGAGTTCAGAGGAAAACAGCCACTGATTTGGGACTCGTACGTTCGCAAAGTTTCAATGTGGAAGTGCCGCTACATTGTTACGCAATATGAGCATTTATTTCATAGGTATCATTTCACGATGCTTAGTGACACCATTCAATAATGGAATGCTTTTTCATCCTTATCTTCCATCTCCTTGCTTCGGAGCAGAATATACATGATTTGAAATTATCGGTTTTCAAGGTTCAAGTGTAAGAAAAATAACTAGAGTAGCTTTGAGCGCATCAACATCCGCAGCTCACGGTCTTTGCCTTTGTCTTGCAGGACCTATTCCGTAGATCTGCTTGTTGCTATTGGATACGTAGCCTACAGCGACAGCAGGATCGAGAACTGTCGCATCGTGCCTCCAGTCTTGCACTCTACTGAGCTACTCGAGCCTTTTGTTTTGAATAATACATACCCCATTCGTTTGGTAAGTTTGGCCGGCTTGCGCCTCGTTTTGTCCGGAACACTTATAATTGACCCAAATAGGAAAAGGCAGCCAAAAAAAAGAAGGGTTAGACGACTTGATATGTTTGATGACATATACATTTCGTTTTCTCTCGGAATATGCTCTTTCTAGTAAGAACAACTTGGGTGTTAGTTTTCTTCTTAGTGACAGGTAGTATAGAGCAAATGGGATTTTGGCAAGGATTCCGTCTTTGGTGCTTTACGTGATAAAGCTATGTAATGCGTCTTACGAGTTATTTCACTTGATCACCATTTTAAATGTATAATCAAGCTTTCAGACTAGAATGGGTGAATCGAAAAATGAATAAATGTACGTATGTATAAATATACTGAATCATTAACACCATTGCACATTTAGGGTGCCAATGACATTAAATTCCTTCTTTTTATTGCTGATGCGGATATCTTTAGATCATAGTCGCATGGAAAGACTTCAATATTTAATCATTTATAAGACAAACCTGATTGTGTAGTAATTCAACTGCTAAATGAGGTGTTCAGAAAGTGGCTGCCCTGTCTTTTTTTACTGCATCTGTTCCCAGTAGTCAATACAGTAAAAGCTCGCTAATTCGAACCGCAAGGGTAAGCCGCTTCAGTTCGAATTAACGAAAGTTCGAACTAACGAAAGTGAAGGAGAGCAACAGTAAACTGCGATTTGGAAGCAATAGGGCATGTCACAAATTTGGCAGGTCAGAGAGTGATGGTGTGTGCTGCGGGCACACACTATCTTCAAGTCGAAGCTCTGGTTCCGACTGCGCCACACCACCGATGTCCACCGAAAGGAACGTTAGCCGAGGCTTAACACTATCACAATGAATCGCGATGGCCGATACCTCCTAAGCTGAAAACAGAGGTGCACCACCGATGAAGACTGCCGGGAAAGAGACGCTGAACATGTGAAGGTGGCGAAGGCCCTAATTCGTTGGTTTTTGATTGCAAGCGCAGCAGCGACGTACTTGATTCGCTGTGTTTTGGCGTTTGCAGTGCCATCTCCGCACAACATTAGCAGCTGTACAAGATTTGCTCTCGGAGGTTACGTAGAACGGAGTGGCGGCAGCCACCCCTGCCTTCTGGCTGGCCCCGTGCCGGTCAGATTTTTTTTCCGATTTTGCCTTCTCTCGCCATTCTCGCCGTTTCGGAGGCAATACACCCTTGTGTGTAGGTAGTAGGCGCGTTTCTCTGGCCGTGTGCCAGGCGAGTGTAGTTCGAATTATCTGTGAGGGAACCTTCTCGCGTTCGAATTAACGGATGTTTTTATACATAGACTTCTATGGAGCTTGGCCGGACCAAACCGTACAGTTCGAATTATCCATAAATTCGAATTATTGAAGTTCGAATTAACGAGCTTTCACTGTACTAGTTTCAGAGACGTACAACGGGGAGTTAAACTTAAGGAACTGAGTTACCTCAAATTGTGCTACGCATAGTCAATCTTGCCACCAAACGTGACAATGCACGTGTTGCTGAGCCAAAAGAACACACGAAAAGCTCCAAAGCTATTCGTATCCTCCCCAAATTCAACAAAATTCTTGTGGCACAGTATATGTTCAAGTCAACTGGCTATTGTCAACTGGTCTTTTATGATTCTACAAAGTATTCGCTTGATAAGATTGCGCAAGCTCATTTTTTTACAGTACCTCCCTAAACTCTATGTGGTTGGAGAGTACATTTTTTCAGTTCGTTCCGATAAACATGACTTTTGCTTTTCTAAGCAAATATGTACAGATTGAGCATCACATAGCAATTTATTCATTCCCCTTCGATCCTTGATTGGCATCTGGTTTCGTGGCACTTGAAACGTTCAACGCTATTGTGGTCGCTGACGCAGCAGCACTATGTTTAGTGCGAAGAATCGATTTACTTGAGAACCAGTGCATACAGCATTATCACATGCTCGACACATGGTTTCACCTGAATCGAGCTTTGTGTTGCAGGAGCCTATTTTACCTCATTTTTTTCTGGTTTAGCTCAGAAAACAATGTAACCGTTTGTTTACGGGGATGGGCACAGGAGGAGAGTACATTTTGCCCAGAAGATAATCATGTCGATGGAGGCAATGCATTAGCTCATGGTTAGAGGCCGCCATCGCGGCCCACGTGGCCGGCTTCCTTGCACCAATATTTTCTCAGTCCACAAAAGACCCCTGATCGCTCTATGGTTCAAAAATCTGCTGAGCACATCCCAGAAACTTGCCTGTCTTATTACAAGTGACAAGATTGAAGCAGTGGACAAGTGAGAAGCCAAAACAAGTTTGAGCCAATCGCCTAACATTGATTGGTTTAAGCCAATCACAATGATATAATACAGTAAAAGCTCGTTAATGCGAACCGCAAGGGGAAGCCGCTTCAGTTCGAATTAACGAAAGTTCGAACTAACGAAAGTGAAGGAGAGCACTGCGATTTGGAAGCAGTAGGGCATGTCAGAAATTTGGCGTGTCAGACAGTGTTGGCGTGTGCCGCGGGCACACGCCATCTTCAAGTCGAAGCTCTGGGTCCGACTGTGCCACACCACCGATGTCCACCGAAATGAACGTTAGCCGAGGCTTACCACCATCACAATGAATCGCGACGGCCGATACCTCCTAAGCTGAAAACAGACGTGCACAACCGATGAAGACTGCCGAGACAAAGACGCTGAACATGTGAAGGTGGCGAAAGCCCCGATTCGTTGGTTCTTGATTGCAAGCGCAGCTGCAACACACTTGATTCCCTGTGTTTTGGTGCTTGCCGCGCCATCTCCGCACAACAATAGCAGCTGCACAAGATTTGCAAAGCCTCCGAGATTCGCAACGGACAAGAAGTTTCAGAGGTTACGTAGAACGGAGAGGTGGCAGCCGCCACTGCCTTCTGCCTGACCCCGCGCCGGTTAGATTTTTTCCGATTTTGCCTTCTCCCGCTGTTTTCTCCATTCCGGAGGCGATGTAGCCTTGCGTGCAGGCAGTAGGCGCGTTTCTCTGGCCGTGTGCTAGGCGAGCGTAGTTCGAATTATCCGTGAGGGAACCTTCTCGCGTTCGAATTAACGGACTTTTTTATACATAGACTTCTGAGGAGCTTGGCCGGACCAAATCGTACAATTCAAATTATCCATAAATTCGAATTATTGAAGTTCGAATTAACGAGCTTTCACTGTATAGTGACTGCGAAGAATCCCAATACCGCCATAACAGTCTGGAAGCTCCTGACCAACAAGTCAAGCAACACTCACATCGCAATGTTGGCGGTGAGCATTGTCGTCGATCATCGAACCTGATCTCGCGCATCAAATCTGTGGGCTATTATGCACGTATCATGGCAGATTCCATCATAGTGGCTGATGATCACGAGTATCCATGAATGTAGTACAACAATATTGTCGTCGCGCGCGCCATTTGGTTAAAAAAACTCTCGCTATATAATTCGATCGTAACAACATTAAAGAAATTTCGTATACAATGGACGTGTCTCACACCGACGACATGTTGATAAAAGCAATGAATCAGAAAAATTATCAGTAGCAGATAGCTTGTACGCTTGAAACAATCTACGCTTGGAAACTATCGAAATGTTGCAGACAATGTCGAGCAACGTTCCGTGAAAGCAAAACTTTGTTAATTCGACCCAATGATATTTCCTAATACGCAGCATGATGGACATTAATCGTTGATTTAGAGCATAAATTCCAGAATGATGACTGCAAAAGTAACTATCCCAACCGCTACTCTTTCACAATTGAAAGTTCATGTCCACTTTGCACGAAACCGCAACCTGCCAATATATAAATTTCAGTTTCCGTCTGACGCATCTAAACTGTTCAGTGTTCATTTCTTTATAATAAATAATAGCTGTACGAAAGGAAAGGTTTACACCTCGAAGACACCGGGATAACACTCTGATTATGCGGCGGGTGCATACCCGTGTGTTGTCCAAAAGGAGACATTTGAGCGTGAGCATCTTTTCTTTGGCGGCACACAGCCGGCCAGCCCGTATACGTTTACCGAAGCAAACTAGGGTCCATAGGTTTTGAGCCTGTCACTGGAAACACTTGCCGAATGCTGGGCACGCTTTCTTGCTTCTTTCGTCTGAGTGCACTCTGGTGGGCCTTTCGTCCTTCTACGTCTGCTTAGTAGACTGGTGCGTGCTTCATGTAAACCACTTTTGTAGACAACGTCTGACATGAAATGCTATTCCGGACACCGTCGAAAGGTGCCATTAAACGAAGTTTGTCATCTTGTCAAATCTGACTGGCCCACAGTGCTGCTACGGCTTCTCTGGCTCGCTGAAAACGCTAACACGTAGTTCTATAGTTTCCGTGACTAGCACTCCTGTTATTTGTACAACCTGCCGATGAGAAGATCGCCGAGCCTTCGTTGCCTTTATTCGATAGCAGACGCATCTAGTTTAACGATGCGCACGTTTTGTCGCGATCACAACCGTACTGTGCTGTGGCGATTAGATAAAGGTGCTCACCACTTCTGTAACGTTACCTTCGTCCTGACGTCGACTTGTATTGCAACCTTGACTGATCTCAGGTCAGAGTCATATCGGCCCTGGCGACCTTAAAGACCAAGTGGGCCACTGCAAGTGAGTTCGCCGTGTCCCTCGGTATGGGTGGCCGGTGGTACATGCCCAAGTACCCGGACAAGCTTGCAGGCACTCCCGGAAACTACTCTCTCGGCCATGAGTGCGCGACGACAACGCGAGGTGATGCCTCCCCACGGGATCAGATATCGAGCATTGTCGAAGTAAGTGTGAGCAACGTTTACTTCTTTTTTTCTCCTGACGCAAAAGCATTTCTGATTGACAGCTCTATATGTGGCCTTAATGCCTCGAGTTCACATTATTCGCTGCTGCAGTGAACGCATTTTTATTTGCATCACACGATTCCTAACTAGGGCACCATTAACGAGAGCAGCCGTTTTTGCTTGCCTCAATAAGGTTATGTACTATGTTGAGCCGTTTAAGCATCAATACGCGAGCAAGTGTCTTTCAGCATAATGACAGAGCAGCGCATTGGCGAGGTTGTCAGGGTAAGTATTATTTGACTTGAGCAGTTTGTTAATTTCCGCAACTGTGGTGCGCGCGCCCGTGAATGTGCGTGAGTGTATGCTTGTGCGTCTTTGTGCGTGATACAGCAAGGCCGTCAAACCAGTCGAGTCGAGAACGTGCGTTAGATAGTGAATAAATTTGATCGTTTAGATAACGGCAATGAAGTAGCAATGTTGATGCGGGCGTATGTGTTGTGTTTGTGTGCATGTGTGTAGAACGTCCGAAATGTAGTTTTGCGTTGGTATATGAAACGTATTGGCATATTGAATATTGCGTACATTCTTTTGGCACATCGAGCCATCTCATAAGAGTGTTGTGCGATTGGTATCATAGCAGGGAAACAACCTTCTAAAGGAAAACGCTTTTTAAGAGGTATCTAAATTACCATAACTGTTACTATCACGTTCGTTATTATGATATTGCTTGAGCCAAGTGTAAACAACAAGTATCCACGTTGTGATATTATTATGCGAAACAGCTTTGCTAACACTTACAAGTGTGCAAAAAACACACGCGTAACGAAACGTGAGCATCGAAGTGATTCGGGCTCAGTGCAATTCGACAATATTTTAGATGACATTACAGCCGTAAATAAATCAAGCAATGCCTAAGAGCTCGCATGCAGCAAAAAACATGCATTGTTTCTACGTGTGAGGTCTAAAGCAAAGCGTACGCTTTTACTCTGTGATCGGTTGGCTACTTCATACAGAACTCGTATCACGACTCATACAAAGGCTTCTGCGCTGTGGTTTTCGGCACCCCCCCCCCCCCAGCTCAACAAACTGGCACTATTGCCTATAAGTAGTGCGCTCGAGCTCCCTAGCCCGCGTTCGAAAAATGTGAGCCAAATATTTCCCCATCGGTTCCCTGGATTTTTGCTAACAATATTGTCCAGTTTAACAGTGTGTTTACATAACAAATGGCAGCTATCAAAGTTTCGCTTATAAAATTTAAACTCTTTGAATAAAGTACACCGTCCTTACTGAGGTCCTATCAGCAAAAATTAAGATGACGCAAGCGATATAAAAGATCACAGAACATATCCCCATAGACTCTGCCAAATATACTTGATCTGTTGTTCACAAGAAATCATACAGAGAGCGTCGGCGCCCTTCCAGAGGCTAACCGGATGCCTATTTTGCAGTATTCAGGTTTATTCATATGCACTAGTGCTTGGTTCTTGCGTCTATTCTTGCTTGCCTGGCCTCATCTCACGGTAAAAAGTGGACGTTTTCATTTTGCAGTAATGTAGATTGCTAGCTGAACATAGATTGTACTACAAATTTACGTCATTGTAACAACAAAACCGCTATTCTTACCGTGGATATAGGCGTCGTAAGCGTGAAAAGGTGCAAAAAATCAGACAGGAAACGAAGCATCATTCAGTCGCGCTGATGTCACAGATTACTATACCGTCAACTCGCACCTAGCTCATTGTTTATGCGTGAAGAAAAACTTGCAAGATTGTACATTCAAATTTCCTTTTCTTTTTTGCGCAGACATATCGGCGCATAGGTTTATGCGCGAAATAGAAGTGAAGTGAGTCTGAGCCTAGTGCTCTCCAGCCTAAACGAATTGACGCTTAAGCTGGAGCTTAAGCGTCAATTAAGCTGGAGCTGGAGCAATTAAGCTGGCTTAAGCTGGAGCTTAAGCGTCAATTGACACTTAAGCGTCAATTAAGCTTAAGCTTAAGCTTAACCTTAAGCTGAATATCAAAGTGATGATTCAACACTATATGTCGACTTATTGTTCCGCTTGAGTGTTAACTAGAGTACTGTCAACTCCAACAGAAGACAGCCTGCTATGTTCCTCTGGAGTCGGCAGCGTGCGGCGGACTGGTTAGCAATTTATGGAGATGTGGCTCATGCGCTCGACGCATGCGCGAGACGTTTACGCTCCCCCTATACCAATCTCGCCAGTTCACGCGCCCAACTAAGTGTTTAGCAGCTTCTTTTTCAAAATAATTTATTAGCGCGTGACAATATTTTCATTTCCCACAGTTTTCTGAGCACTAATCATGCTCTGATTCAACAGGCCTGTGAAGATCCGAACTACAACGACACCTTCAACATCGATAGCACCTTCCAGGCCCTGTTTTCATATGTCAAGGCAGACATTTCGCTTTTCACATACGACAGTGCCTCCACACTTCGCTTCAAGGTGAGAGTGCTCGCTAATGTCTGGCCGCACTGTCATCAGGTGCTTCCTGTTATACATTTTGTAAGTTCTTTGATAGCAATAGTAGAGGGTGTAGATTCGGGGCTGGTCTGTGCTTAGAAGAAAAACTGATGATGGTCATTCTAATATTGCAATGTTACACAATATCTGCTGCATTTTGCCATTGTATAGTACCTGGGTCTTGAATTTATTTTGTTTGTTTTCGTGTTCTTGCTAAAAATTGTTGTCTAGTCCCCTTCACCTAATACTCCTACCTGGAGCCTGCGAAGTATTTGTAAAAAAGAAAAATAAAAAAATTAACTTTGAAATCACTTGGGCTTAAGACGCGAAAGCAGCGCAGACAACGCATTGTGGCAGCCGTGCATGGTTAGAGCACGTGTTTGTGGCTGCCTCCCGATGTTGCCTGCTGTCTGTCATCCTTGGCGGCATTCTAATCGGCTCAACTTAGAGAGTAACAGCGTTGGTTATGGCTGGGCACCGAATACGTCTCCCGTGGGCCGCTCTTTTCCGATACCTCGACGTGTTTCGGACAAGGACACAAACCTGACAGAGCCTGCCTTTGGATTCCTGCAAGCCGGTTTATGTTGCACTGAGAGTATGGGTCTCAGGCAACGCAGGCCTATGGAGCTTCGGTCGAAATATAAAATAATAATATAGAAGTTTAACAGATGGTGGAACTTTCTTAAGCATGTATTTTCGGAAACACAGTTTACAAATGCCATCATCAACATAATTTCAGCTTAATAATTCTTAGCTGCGCAGGAAAGGTTATCATATCCGGTACACTATTGAAATAGAAATATTAGGACAAATACACAGCACATCGGCAGATGCACGTGGCAATGTAGAGCTCGTGATGGAGCGAAGGGGGTTACTACTGCACCGCACACTATTTTAATGTGGACGAAACGTTAGGACATTGGCTAATTAATACATTGCTTTACTGAATCGATACAGCAAGCGTTTAGGCAGCCTAAGACAATACATGCTTGTTTAACAAGTGGACACTATTGTGCATAAGTGACCTCCATGCGGTCGCTCAGAAAATGCTTCGCCTCCGCAACAATCGTAGCTCCAATGCAGGAGAATCGCTCCGAGGAGTCTCCACTTGCATAACTATTTTGAATGCGAGAGCATTTCTTTGCCGACCTTGCCCACTTTGCCCTGTCGACGTATCTGGTCTCGATGGTATGACATGGCCGCCGTCTAAAAAAAACGAATTTAGAAGGAAAGAGTTCAGTGCTCTACAAGAATTCTAACACGGACTCGCAGCGTGGTTAGCGTGTATCGATGTTTGGCAACATTACAGCAGTGTGGGTGGATTTCGTATTAACGTGCAACTAATTCTACAACCACAGAATCGAAGCCAAGTGTTTTAAAGCGAAAGCTTTGCTGGTCGCGAACTTACGATTTCGCCGTGGCCGTGCTCCGAGGAGGCACATGACGTCACACCGCGTTCCTCGTCGTTGAGTTCACCTCCGCTCGCTTCGCCAGCGGCGTCGCATGCCTGATAACATGTCGTAGGACCCGCCGTGGTTGCTCAGTGGCTATGGTGTTAGGCTGCTGAGCGCGAGGTCGCGGGATCAAATCTCGGCCACGGCGGCTGCATTTCGATGGGGGCGAAATGCGAAAACACCCATGTACACACATTTAGGTGCACGTTAAAGAACCCCAGGTAGTCGAAATTTCCGGAGTCCTCCACTACGGCGTGCCTCATAATCAGAAAGTGATTTTGGCACGTAAAAATCCATAATTGTTTTTATGTCGGAGGATTGAAAAGGAGGGCTCGAGTGCGCCGCAACCACAATTGAGGTGGCAGTATGGACGGCGACTATTCTGATAAGCAGGAGCAGGCGTGGAATCGACATCGGAACGAGATGAAGAGGAAACGAATCGTTCAGGAAACGGACGAACAGCGCGCCCAATGACTGGCTAAACGCCGCAGCATAGCTAGACAACCAGACTAACCTGGACTTCCAATCAAGAATCAAGCTAACCATGATATGCCTTAGCTTTCGCTACGTATATCCTGGCATAGCCGAGCTGAGCCACTGCCAATTTTTTTAATTACGAAGAAACAGAAAACGAAGTATAAGGAGCAAGCCTTCGTCAGGAGCGAGTAATTTCGGCTTCTCCAAATAGGATAGCCTCTGTTTTCGCATTCAAATAAACGCATACACCACGCGTCACAGCAGTTGTAATGGTTTCTAGGAAGCCAACTCCGTCAGCAGAAGAGGTTGAATGCAGGAAGCGATGATATTCTCAAACACAACCTCTTCGCTGTGCCACCGAAACAGAGGCAGCCAGAGAACGCCGGCTCCAACAGCGAGTGGCACAATGGCAACGACTCGCACAAGAAACACCTCAAGAACGTGAGTAAAGGTTACAGCACATGCGAGAAGCAAATCGCCATAGAGCTGCACGGCAAACAGCTGAAGAACGTCCCACTACAGGTTAAAGCAGAAAGGAAAAACAGAACGCCAATGCGTCGCTGGTCAAAACCAAGTCCGTCAGTATACTACGAAAACACCAAATAGAAGTAAGTCAGTGATATTGATAGGGGACTTCAACAATGGCATCTCTAAACCTCTGAATAAATCGTTTCCAGACTTCGTGAAGGAAGCTGAGGGCCATAACTCTTCGTCACACACTTCATACCTATAGCTAGAATGGGATGTGTCATTGTTCTTGTCTTTTCTGGAGGTGTACCAAATTTCAAATGGTGGAAATGTGTGTCTCCTGTTTGCCGTCCACTGTTTGCTCTCTTAGGGAAGACATGCGATCGCATGGGAATAGAACAAGTGTGTCTGTGTGTGTGTGTGTGTGTGTGTGTGTGTGTGTGCGTGTGTGTGTGTGTGTGTGCGTGTGTGTGTGTGTGTGTGTATTCAACAGTGTGTTTATTTTTTATTGAGTACCTGCATCGCCTCTGACAGCGAAAGAGCAAGGGGGGGGGGGTACATCCATATCTATGTCAATTGGCACTCACTCCAGCACACAAAGCGCGGTAAAAGTTTTCATTACATTGTATACGTACAATATTTGACGGGAAAGCATTCCGCTCCCTCGTGGTCCTATTCAAAAATTCATAACGCAGGGTGTCACTCTTAAAAGGAAATTCGTGAAGCTTTAAGCGAGATGCACGACGCGAGATATACGACGGTAATGCAATATATTTGCTCCTGTCAATACCTGTTTTCGAATGGTCAACACTGTGAAAAAATTTGAGTCCGAGGCCCTTTCTTCTGTGCTTTACATCCTGCCAATGAAGTCTGCGCTTGCTTTCGGTGATACTGAGGTTTTTTTCGTAATTCCCCAGAACGAACTGAACCGCCCTATTCTGAGTTTTTTTTTTCAAGTAAATCGAGTCACACGCATAAGGATCCCAGTACCGAAGAATGCTAGGTGAATTCTCGCGCATAAACTTGAACAATCATGCTGAGATGGTTTCTGCCGGAGTTTTCACGCGATAACATTAAGGGCCTCGCGTCGCAGAAAATCCGGTGTCGGCGGAGCTGTCCGTGAGCGAAAATTCAAACATATGTTTAGGTAAATGTATATGCCCCGCCTTGCTATATGACATGCGGCATGTGCGGATTATATTGCCACACCACTCTATCACTAAAGAGACTCGCACCTTGTCTTACATTTTGGTAAAATTACTCCTCGGAATTTTGAGAATGGCAGCCCACAAAGATATGCGCAACAAAACACCGACAGCGCATGCCTTTTTGTTATAGCTTCTCAGACCTAAATGTTAGAAGTGCGAAACAATGACATAAACCTGAAAACGATGTAAGTTTTGTGGCGCGGCTATGCACGACCTAGGATCGGCGCCCACGCAAGAGGCTCCGTTTCTACCAGAAAATTCGCCTTCGTACATGGCGTTCGCTGCCAGCATTCACTGGTAAACATTAGGATTACATATGCTGTAGTTGTCGGGTAGCGTAAGGAGCAATCATGGGTCTATGAAATTTAGCGTGTTCCACTCCTAAAGGCGAAGCGTAAGCGTCCTCCAGCTTTTCTTTAGAACTCGAACTTGGCTTATTTGGTATTTACTTCACGATATGTTTACCACTAAATAAATGCGAAGACAGCGATATAAACACAAACATCGATTCGGGCGTGGTTGGCATGAACCACGGTTCGTGCCGTGGTTCATGTTTTTCTTGGTGTCCTCGTCTTTCTTTAGTAGTGAACATATGTCATTCATCACTCTTCCTTCCTTGAAACTGGGAAATAATTTGTTATCAATTAGTATTGGAAAGGAACGAGTGTTTAAGAACTTAGATTAGTGAAATCGCGAGTCGAGTACAAATCGAACAGCAAAGACTGCTCAATTGTATTGGAACTTTGTCGGTTCAACGCTTAAGGGAAAGCAGGTAAGTGAAGCATTGTTACAGAAAAAATTACGTAAACAACAAAACGAGGTTGCAGTTCATCAGCGCCCATAGAACCGTTGCAGTCGACCTACGTGCAAGACTTCTCGCCATGCGAGGCGCGATGGTAAGCGGTCATTCCGACGGAAACGGCCTCATAATACGGTTCACTCATTCGTCGGATACTTTATCACACATATCATGGCAAGAGAGCCGGTATATACAGCGTGCACATGGACGATGGATTTCAGAGAACCATGCCAACCACAACGTCTTAAAATTTGTATATTCTTAAATGTCGATTTTTATGCATTTTTACAGCGCGGTTTAGCGAAAACTGGAAAATGCCGAAGTCTGCACCAAACACGTGGTTCAGATGGCTAAACCGAATGCCAACTAGTAAAGGCAAAAAAGAACTGAAGGAAAAGGCAAATCATGGCATCGTCTAAGCGACTTTGAATTTACGAAGGGGAGCTCGAAGCGAGATTCCATTCTTTCATATAAGCGAAGAGCGAGATTTAGAAGCTGCGGATTGTTAAGAAATACAGCCATTTATATTGCCGCGTCACTATTTGTGCCAGCTACACCCTGACGGCGACAAAGACGGCGACCGGGCCGCTCGAGAATAGAAGCACGATGAACAGAAGACAAAGACGTTCTTTTGTGCTGGCCTGCATCCTGCACGTCCTTCTCGAGTACAACGCGGTACTGCTACTTGCCGCAATAAATCCCCTGTGCTTTGTGACCTCCGACACTGGTGGAGGTGCTGGTACCATCGCCACATGATCGGTACTCCTTCTATCGGCCCTACGTCCAGCCCCACAAGCCACCCACGCCTCGAGATGCCTGTACACCGCACGAACCGCCGCCTGCAAGGTTTGCGCCCAGAATTTGGTCTCTTACGAGGATCAGCTCTGTCAACGGCCACTCCAACTTCAGAAATGGCACTTTCAAGCAGCCCAACACAGGTAACGGTCCAGTACCTTCGGATTCCCGACCCTCTTCCCGTTGACGTGCACGAGGAGGCGGAAGACTCCCTTGAGCAGTATGAACGCGTAGCTAGATCTAATCACTGGCGCCCCGATTAGAAGCCTTTAAAAGTCTATTTCGCACTTGAAGGCAGCGCAAGGACGTGGTTTCTAAACCGCGAGGGAAGTTTGACGACGTGAGACGGCTTTTCCCGTCGGTTACTCGTTACATTCAGGAACACAAATCGACGTGGAAACGCACAACGCCTGCTTGAGTCACACATTCAACAACCAAATGAAGGTGTCGCCATGTTTGTCGAACATATGGTGCGTTTGTTTCGCCGAACAGATCCCAACACGTCCGAGGCAAGGAAGCTGAGCCATCTCAAGCGGGGTGTCAAAGAACAGCTGTTCTCTGGCCTTGTGCGCAATCTGCCGGCAACCATAGACGAGTTTATTAAGGAGGCCACGACAATAGAGCGGGCGCTGCAGCAATGGTACCAACAGTACGATCGCGAGGTTGCTGCACTGTAAACACAAATTAGCCCATATGGGCTTTTTAGCAGCTGACATCCCCTTTTACCTCCCGAGCCCAAAATGCGTACCTCCACGAAAGGTAGTAAAATGGGCTGAAACCTTCATTTTTCTCGGGTCCCCAGGAATCGGAGTATCGTAATGGTGAAACGGGCGTTTCTAAGGAAGGGACCGCACGCAGTGTATAATGGGAGCTTAAAAATATGCCCATTCAACCCTCTGCGGCGGTCTTCCACCCAGGTGTTGCACGTAAGCGGCAATTGTAAACTCGGTGAAGAACCGGTGTCAGGCTCTACGTCCGACGGCCGTTATCCGTAATTTCATTGCCCGGACCACCTTGAACAGATAATTTCTGTCACGTGCCAGCGTGCGAACCAATGCGTGGACCAATGAGCGGAGAGAATCATCCCCAGCCGACTGCAGTCTGCACTGTCAACATGCGGGTCAGCTTGCTGAGCGACTTAGTCCATTTGTTATTATTATCGTCGAATTACAGGCTTGTTAAGGCACTCGGTATAAAATTTTCAACCAAGTGTGAAGCCACCTGGAGTATCTGCAAGTGAATTTCTACATGGAAGTGGATATTGTGGCGAAAAGACGTGGCGATGAGTGGTGTGTAGTGCAGTCTTTTGTAGAACGAAGCGCATCTGGCAGATGCCGTGGCCGTGACTCGCATATAAGGATTCGTTCGTGTGCAGGTAACTACGATTGCTACCTTCGTGAGCCTGCGCAACAACAAGATGAGAGCAAATGAGTGATAACTTTTGGACTATCGTATCAGTACATGTACTCGCATGGCCGATATGCTTTCCTTTTCTTCCCTTTCTTGACCTACGTGTTGCCGAATAAAGAATGTACTACATTGTATAAATAGAGTGACTTGTTCAACAAATATTTTGAGAAACTTGTTTCGCGCAATAATCCTCAAACATATGCGTTCGTGGTCAAGTGGTATGAAGTTTGCCGTGACAGTTGCAGTGTCTATAGTGCCGTCAATGTCGGAGCGACGATAGCTTTTCACGTTACCCTAAGGCACGTTATTCACCGCATTCTGAATGTGGGCGCGGCGAAAATGCGGCGGTGCGCTAAACTTGAATTTCTTATATGCGAACCTTGTCGCGCATTCGAAAACAAGGCTAACTGGGGTCGCCGTTGCGCCTACGCAGCTTGCAAGCTAGATAGCGTATTTCAGAGTACTCGACGTTCGCCTAAATAACAAAGATGTACTACTAACTGTTTTAATTGATGACTGCTATTCATTGTGCACGCATGCAAATCATAAGCGCCATAATATTTGTTGCCAAAATTGCAGAAATACATTCGCATTTTACATATTCTAATAATATACTACGTTTTTTCGGTATATGTCAAACATCAATAAACTTCTCCCCACGGAAACTGTATAAAGTGTACCTATATGCAAGTAATCACCAGTCACTATAAGCAGGTCTTTTTGTAGAGTAACATTGCAGTATACGTTATTAGTAGCTGCTTTGCAAGAAACACATCTTGCGTGGGAACTGCCACAAACAATGGTCAGCCATGGGCTCACTCGAACACAGCCTGCATGAAATCCATCATTAAAAACAGCCAACCACAACTATGCTCCAATGCAAGAGCAGTTGCATCCGCCTATAAGTGCAGTCCTGTCTGGCTTTTGTTAATGACAGTCTCAATGCAGGCAGCGATAGAGAGAGGCTGTGGCTCCTTGATGTTAGTGATGGCTCCCATGCCGCCTGTGTTAGAGCAACACAGCACATCTTGCATAGAAGCTGTCACTAACAACGGTCAGCCACGGGCTCACTTGAACACAGCCTGCGTGAAAGCCATCATTAAGAACAACCAGCCACAAATTAATTATCCTCGAATGCAAGAGCAGTTAGTTGCTGCCGCCTATAAGTGCAGTCTTGGCTGGCTTGTCTTAATGACAGTCTCAACTCAGGTTGTGATAGAGAGAGGCTGTAGCTCATTGTTGTTAGTGATGGCTCCCATGCAGCCTGTATTACAGCAACACAGCACATTTTGCATACAGGATCTGTTCTGAAAGTAGTAGGACCGGCTTTTTCCTTGGCGAACGGGCGGACGAGAGGCGGTCTGTACGCGCAGGATCGGTGAAGGGGGATATTGGGAACGCTGGGAAAAATCGGCAGTCGGCTCTCGGCCGTTACAGGTCGCTTGTACTGTGAACCCCTGTCGAAACGCCTCGTTACGGATCGAGAATCATGGAGCCTTTACTGGAGCAGCGATGCGCGATCAAGTTTTGTGTAAAGCTTGGTAAAATGGGCGAAGGGTCTCACAACATGATTAAGGAGGCCTGTGGTGATGCTGTCATGGCTAGATCAGGCGTTTTTCAGTGGCACAAGCTGTTCTGAGAAGGTAGGGAAAGAATGGAAGACTACGACCGCTCCGGACGCACTTCGACCATCAAGACCAATGAAAATGTGTCGCGAGTGCAAAATGTACTGAACAGTGATCGTAGGATGAGTATCACAATGATTGCTGATGACTTGAGCGTTCCTCAAACCCAAGATTATGAGATCGAGACAGTGAGGAAAGTGTACACGAATTTCATGCCGCGATCGTGTTGTCAGAGGAGCAAAAGGCAACTGGAGAGCGATCTGCCAGGATCTTTTTCACCATGTGAATAAGGACCCCGACTTTTTGCACAATGTATTGACTGGTGATGTGACCTCGGTGTTTGATTACGCCCCGGAGAGCAAGCGGCAGAGCTCAGAATGGCACACCCCTTCTTCCCCACGCCCCAAGAAAGCATGCATGAGCAAATCCAAGCAAAAGTCCATGCTCATTTGCCTTTTTGATCGACATGCATGCAGTCATCCACAAAGAGTTAGTACCACCCCGGACCAACAGTTAATGCAGTTTTTTTTGCGTGGAAGTCCTCAAAAGACTGCGAAAAAGCATTGTTCGTGCCCGCCCAGCCATCGCCAGCAATTGGCGGCTGCACCAAGACAACGCGCCAAGACACACACAGCTTTCCACGTAGTGATCTTGCCCAGCACAAGGTGGCAACGCTGCCTCAGCGGCCCTACAGCCTCTACTTGGCCCCGCCAGTCTTTTCTTCTACTCCCGAGAATAATATCGACGCTCAAAGTGAAGCATCACGAATCGATAGAGGCTGTTCAGCATGCTGTCGCGATGAAGCTAAACAGCATTCCGGTCCAGGCGTACCTCAAGGCGTATGAAAACAGGAAAACTCGTTGGCAGCAGTGTGTAGACGCGGAAGCGTGCTACATTTAAAAATTCTAATCGTTTGTACTATTCTCATGAATAAAAAAAAAACTGAGTCCTACTACTTTCAGAATGTAGGAGCTGTCACTAACAACGGTCAGCCATGGGCTCATTTGAACACAGCCTGCGTGAAAGCCATTATTAAGAATAGCCAGCCACAACTATCCTCGAATGCAATAGCAGTTGCTTGCTTCCGCCTATAAGTGCAGTCTTGGCTGGCTTTTGTTAATGACACTCTCAATTCAGGTTGTGATAGAAAGAGGCTGTGGCTCATTGTTGTTAGTGATAGCTCCCACGCAGCCTGCGTTACAGCAACACAGCACTTCTTGAATGGGAGCAGCCACTAACAATGGTCAGCCACAGGCTCACTCAAACACAGCCTGCGTAAAAGCCATCATTAAGAAAAGCAAGCCACAACTATGCTCAAATGCAAGAGCAGTTGCTTCCGCGTATAAGTGCAGTCTTGGCTGGCTTTTGTTAATGACAGTCTCAATTCAGGTTGTGATAGAGAGAGGCGGTGGCTTGTTGTTGTTAGTGATGGCGTCCATGCAGCCTGCATTACAGCAACACAGCACTTCTTGCATGGGAGCAGCCACTAACAATGGTCAGCCACGGGCTCACTCAAACACAGCCTGCGTAAAAGCCATCATCAAGAAAAGCCAGCCATAACTATGTTCAAATGCAAGAGCAGTTGCATCTGCCTATAAGTGCAGTCTTGGCTGGCTTTTGTTAATGACATTCTCAATTCAGGTTGTGATAGAGAGAGGCTGTGGCTCGTTGTTGTTAGTGATGGCTTCCACGCAGCCTGCATTACAGCAAAACAGCACTTCTTGAATGGCGGCTTCCACACAGCCTGCATTACAGCAAAACAGCACTTCTTGAATGGTGGCTTCCACACAGCCTGCATTACAGCAAAACAGCACTTCTTGAATGGGAGCAGCCACTAACAACGGTCAGCCACAAGCTCACTCAAACACAGCCTGCGTAAAAGCGATCATTAAGAAAAGCCAGCCACAACTATGCTCGAATGCAAGAGCAGTTGCTTCCACCTATAAGTGCAGTCTTGGCTCGCTTTTGTTAATGACAGTCTCAATTCAGGTTGTGATAGAGAGAGGCTGTGGCTTGTTGTTAGTGATGGCTTCCATGCAGCCTGCATTACAGCAACGCAGCACTTCTTGCATGGGAGCCGTCATTAGGAAGGTTCAGCCATGGGCTCGCTCACACACAGCTTGCGTGAAAGCCATCATTAAGAAAAGCCAGCCACAACTATGCTCGAATGCAAGAGCAGTTGCATCTGCCTATAAGTGCAGTCTTGGCTGGCTTTTGTTAATGACAATCTCAATTCAGGTTGTGATAGAGAGAGGCTGTGGCTCGTTGTTGTTAGTGATGGCTTCCACGCAGCCTGCATTACAGCAAAACAGCACTTCTTGAATGGTGGCTTCCACACAGCCTGCATTACAGCAAAACAGCACTTCTTGAATGGGAGCAGCCACTAACAACGGTCAGCCACAAGCTAGCTCAAACACAGCCTGCGTAAAAGCCATCATTAAGAAAAGCCAGCCACAACTATGCTCGAATGCAAGAGCAGTTGCTTCCACCTATAAGTGCAGTCTTGGCTGGCTTTTGTTAATGACAGTCTCAATTCAGGTTGTGATAGAGAGAGTCTGTGGCTTGTTGTTAGTGATGGCTTCCATGCAGCCTGCATTACAGCAACACAGCACTTCTTGCATGGGAGCCGTCATTAGGAAGGTTCAGCCATGGGCTCGCTCACACACAGCTTGCGTGAAAGCCATCATTAAGGAAAGCCAGCCACAACTATGCTCGAATGCAAGAGCAGTTGCATCTGCCTATAAGTGCAGTCTTGGCTGGCTTTTGTTAATGACAGTCTCAATTCAGGTTGTGATAGAGAGAGGCTGTGGCTCGTTGTAGTTAGTGATGACTTCCACGCAGCCTGCATTACAGCAAAACAGCACTTCTTGAATGGTGGCTTCCACGCAGCCTGCATTACAGCAAAACAGCTCTTCTTGAATGGGAGCAGCCACTAACAACGGTCAGCGACGGGCTCACTCAAACACAGCCTGCGTAAAAGCCATCATTAAGAAAAGCCAGCCACAACTATGCTCGAATGCAAGAGCAGTTGCTTCCGCCTATAAGTGCAGTCTTGACTGGCTTTTGTTAATGACAGTCTCAATTAAGGTTGCGATAGAGAGAGGCTGTGGCTCGTTGTTGTTAGTGATGGCTTCCATGCAGCCTGCGTTACAGCCACACAGCACTTCTTGAATGGGAGCAGCCACTAACAACGGTCAGCCACGGGCTCACTCAAACACAGCCTGCGTAAAAGCCATCATTAAGAAAAGCCAGCCACAACTATGCTCGAATGCAAGAGCAGTTGCTTCCACCTATAAGTGCAGTCTTGGCTGGCTTTTGTTAATGACAGTCTCAATTCAGGTTGTGATAGAGAGAGGCTGTGGCTTGTTGTTAGTGATGGCTTCCATGCAGCCTGCATTACAGCAACACAGCACTTCTTGCATGGGAGCCGTCATTAGAAAGGTTCAGCCATGGGCTCACTCACACACAGCTTGCGTGAAAGCCATCATTAAGTACAGCCAGCCACAACTATGCTCGAATGCAAGAGCAGTTGCTTCCGCCTATAAGTGTAGTCTTGACTGGCTTTTGTTAATGACAGTCTCAATTAAGGTTGCGATAGAGAGAGGCTGTGGCTCGTTGTTGTTAGTGATGTCTTCCATGCAGCCTGCGTTACAGCAACACAGAACTTCTTGAATGGGAGCAGCCACTAACAACGGTCACCCACGGGCTCACTCAAACACAGCCTGTGTAAAAGCCATCATTGGGAAAAGCCAGCCACATCTATTCTCGAATGCAAGAGCAGTTGCTTCCACCTATAAGTGCAGTCTTGGCTGGCTTTTGTTAATGACAGTCTCAATTCAGGTTGTGATAGAGAGAGCCTGTGGCTTGTTGTTGCTAGTGATGGCTTCCATGCAGCCTGCATTACAGCAAAACAGCACATTTTGCATACAGGATATGTTCTGAAAGTAGTAGGACCGGCTTTTTCCTTCGCGAACGGGCGGACGAGAGGCGGTCTGTGCGCGCAGGATCGGTGAATGGGGATATTGGGAACGCTGGGAAAAATCGGCAGTCGGCTCTCGGCCGTTGCAGGTCGCTTGTACTGTGAACCCCTGTCGAAACGCCTCGTTACGGATCGAGAATCATGGAGCCTTTACTGGAGCAGCGATACGCGATCAAGTTTTGTGTAAAGCTTGGTAAAATGGGCGAAGGGTCTCACAACATGATTAGGGAGGCCTGTGGTGATGCTGTCATGGCTAGATCAGGCGGTTTTCAGTGGCACAAGCTGTTCTGAGAAGGTAGGGAAAGAATGGAAGACGACGACCGCTCCGGACGCACTTCGACCAGCAAGACCAACGAAAATGTGTCGCGAGTGCAAAATTTACTGAACAGTGATCGTAGGATGAGTATCACAATGATTGCTGATGACTTGAGTGCAGTCATCCACAAAGAGTTAGTACCACCGCGGACCAACAGTTAATGCAGTTTTTTTTTGCGTGGAAGTCCTCAAAAGACTGCGAAAAAGCATTGTTCGTGCCCGCCCAGCCATCGCCAGCAATTGGCGGCTGCACCAAGACAACGCGCCAAGACACACACAGCTTTCCACGTAGTGATCTTGCCCAGCACAAGGTGGCAACGCTGCCTCAGCGGCCCTACAGCCTCTACTTGGCCCCGCCAGTCTTTTCTTCTATTCCCGAGAATAATATCGACGCTCAAAGTGAAGCATCACGAATCGATAGAGGCGGTTCAACAGGCTGTCGCGATGAAGCTAAACAGCATTCCGGTCCAGGCGTACCTCAAGGCGTACGAAAACAGGAAAACTCGTTGGCAGCAGTGTGTAGACGCGGAAGCCTGCTACTTTTAAAAATTCTAATCGTTTGTACTATTGTCATGAATAAAAAAAAAACTGAGTCCTACTACTTTCAGAATGTAGCAGCTGTCACTAACAACGGTCAGCCATGGGCTCACTCACACACAGCTTGCGTGAAAGCCATCATTAAGAAAAGCCAGCCACAACTATGCTCGAATGCAAGAGCAGTTGCTTCCACCTATAAGTGCAGTCTTGGCTGGCTTTTGTTAATGACAGTCTCAATTAAGGTTGCGATAGAGAGAGGCTGTGGCTCGTTGTTGTTAGTGATGGCTTCCATGCAGCCTGCGTTACAGCAACACAGCACTTCTTGAATGGGAGCAGCCACTAACAATGGTCAGCCACGGGCTCACTCAAACACAGCCTGCGTAAAAGCCATCATTAAGAAAAGCCAGCCACAACTATGCTCGAATGCAAGAGCAGTTGCTTCCACCTGTAAGTGCAGTCTTGGCTGGCTTTTGTTAATGACAGTCTCAATTCAGGTTGCGATAGAGAGAGGCTGTGGCTTGTTGTTGTTAGTGATGGCTTCCATGCAGCCTGCATTACAGCAACACAGCAGTTCTTGAATGGGAGCAGCCACTAACAATGGTCAGCCACGGGCTCACTAAACACAGCCTGCGTAAAAGCCATCATTAAGAAAAGCCAGCCACAACTATGCTCGAATGCAAGAGCAGTTGCTTCCACCTGTAAGTGCAGTCTTGGCTGGCTTTTGTTAATGACAGTCTCAATTCAGGTTGTGATAGAGAGAGGCTGTGGCTTGTTGTTGTTAGTGATGGCTTCCATGCAGCCTGCATTACAGCAACACAGCAATTCTTGCATGGGAGCCGTCATTAGGAACGGTCAGCCATGGGCTCACGCACACACAGCTTGCGTGAAAGCCATCATTAAGTACAGCAAGCCACAACTATGCTTGAATGCAAGAGCAGTTGCTGCCGCCTATAAGTGGAGTCTTGGCTGGCTTTTGTTAATGACAGTACTCTCAATTCAGGTTTCAATATAAAGAGGCTGTGCCTAGTTGTTGTTAGTCATGTAGCCTGCATTGCATTAACAGCTTCTTGCTTTCTTATTACAAACTTCTTGGTGTCATCCACCACAAAGCCAAAATTACACAATGCAAAAAACAAAAATTATGAAATACTAGTTAAATATATGAGCAAATAATTTGTTTTCTTTTTGAATGAGATATACGCGTGGTAACTTTTCTTCATAGCAATTGATCATTCCATTCCAAGCAAATTGAGAGTTCCACACCATGTTTTGTTGCCCTTACAAGTTGATATTGGCAATGTGACTGCATGCCACCATACGAAAACCTTTGTGGAACTCTTAGTAAACAGCTCCACTGTGAAATTTGGCTTTTACAGCTGGTATATGCCCATGGTAACAAACCGCCGCTTGAAAACCCTATATGGTATATTCTAATAAACACAAAGAATAGGACATAAATGTGCTGAGAAACAGCACCATTATTGGATAGTTTATAAGTGGAAGAACATGGCAATCAGGCACCATGTAGCACTTAATTTCTCTTCACCTCTCAAGCTGTCGAGGTTCTGCAGCAGTGTGTCACGAAGGATTAAGAAACTGCATTGCAAAAAGTAACATGCCGAGTTTGTAGACTGTGCTGTTGGAGTAGCCTATAAAATTCCGTCATCATGTCGCAACATATACTTTGGCCAGACTGTCCGCTGCATTAATGAGCACCTGGAGGAGCATCTGAGCAGTCTTTACTGACACAAACGACCTGGCACCTAACAGGGCATTGCAAGATGTGCACCTGGCAAGCTCGACTCAAAGGTACATCGATATGGATCCAGGGTACTCCTGCCCAATAATTGCCTGTAGCGTTTTTTGTAGATTACTTTGATCAGAATATGCTTGCGCTTCTTATGTCTGGGTTCCTGTAACTAGAACCGTGACATAATAAAGGTGCCAGTTAAAACTATGATTTATTGCTGCTGTTGTTCTGCACAACATTGCATTTTGTTTACTAGAAACTTCTGTTTGATATCACTCCCTTGATCTTTGCGATGTAATGGCAGTTTCTCCACTCATGCTTTTTATGTCTGGAATGTATTTTTATGTCTAGCACACTTCTATACCTACTTACAAAGATTAAGGAAGCTTATAAAAACTTTTAGAAGTAAGTATAGAAGTGTGATGTACTGAAGATGTTGGTTGACAGTATTGCCAATTGTCCTTTCTCTTTGTGTCTTCCTGTTTGCACTAAGCATTGTTATGAATACGCATGAATTAGTTCTTCAATGCATCCTGCTGAGTAAAAGCACTGCAATTACAGAACATAGTTGACAAATGAAAGCAACCAAATATGCTCATGTTGCACTTCAGTAATGCCTTTTATTTGGCACCTTTTTTGCTGTAAAATGCAATACAATGCATTGTACATCCATTTCAATGCATTAATGAGATTAATGAGTAGAAGCACCATTTCATCAACTGCACAAGTCACCACAAAAGTCTAACATAAGAAAATACTTTAAAACATGCACAGTTGCTCACAGCTGTGTAATGCTTATATGTATATTCTCAATGTGAACTTCATCTGTAATGCGCACTTTCAGGGCACTTACCCCTATCACATCTCTTTGAAGTCTTGCTGGGTACAGTTGACACTAACTTTGTTGTTTTCATTTTGTCCGCTTGAAAAATATAGCATAACTAAACTGATTTAAGGTTGTCCAAAATGCGTAGTCATCTTTGTAATAAGTATACTTCGTCATTCTGCTTGAATTGAACTAATTGCATTTGTTTATGCGTTGTGTGATTTACTACAAACCAAATTAGGTGACATCTGAATCCAAGCTGGTTGGCCCAACAAAATATTTGGAATTAAAAGAACATGTGGCAAAGAGGAGTGTTCTTCGCTAGTTCAAGCCACTTGCAACACCGCTCTCTATGTTCGTTTGTCACTGGTACTTGGTTACAAGACCTGAGCTGCCTATTTTATTCTCTTGTTAGAAGTCGTCAGTCTGCATTAGTGAAGAAAGCATAGCGAGGGTTGACATAGTTTGTGTTCCTCACCTTGTAAAGGTACAGTGGGTCAAAAAACACATGTGCAGTGTCTTCAACTATGACATTGTGAGCCGTGTTTTCCACGACAAAAGCATGCATGTGGTCGTCAAAATACTTTGTTTCAAAAATTGAACTGAAAAGAAAATATTTCTGGTCACAGGACACAATCAACACAACCTGGGCAAAGTGTGGAAGGTCATCATCTGGTACAAAGAGTGGCAGTATACAACCCACATTGATTTTTCTTTCACACACTTTGACAGAAGTCAAACTGTTCACATCTGCCATATGCATGTCAAGCTCATGCAGTCTGTCCTTCAAAAGGTCTGGTAGTGAGTTTATGTCCATTCTTGCACTACCTGTAGTAGCCACAGATTCTAGTGGTTGGGTTAATGAGTACATGAACTGCATCTGATGTCGGCGGCTCAGGGTTCCACAAATGTTCTTAAAGTTACGAGTTTTCCTTGCAACTGTTTTGAAAAATTGATGTTTTGCCTCAAAACGCATACAGGACAACTTGCACTGAGGACCATACAAAAGAATAAGCCTGTGGTAATGGATCATATAGTGCATTTTCGGAATGATTTTTACATTTGGAAAGGTTTCTCTAAATGCAATGTAAAAATCATCAATGAGGACTTGCAATTGCGCAGCTGCACCACAGCACAGTTGTGGTGCAAGTACAATGTCAAAAATTGCACGCAATGCAAGGTACACATCATATGCAGCATTTCCCTTTGCAACTACATCGCCCACAAGCAGTGAAAAGAACCGAAAAAAACAAAGCTTTTCAGCAGCAGAACCTTTTATGGCTGATGTGCCAAACACTGAGTGATAGGACAGAGGAGGTAGTCGTGATTTTTTCTCCCCTCCTTGCAAGGGAAATGAGCTAAGCCTCTCATTTAGCTGATCAAGAGTGAACACACGGCATGACATAATGTGGCGCAAGATGTGTTTCATGGCAAACGGAATGACTCCTTCGAACAGGTCATGCATAACATCAGGCGGAAGGCCTTTCGTCACATCAAATGACTGAAGTGAACTTAGACAGCTTTCACCACTGATGCCATAAACATTGCTGAGGCTTGAATCAGTCTTCAACAGATTAATATGTTGAGTATGCATTTTCTGTGTTCGAATGATAAACTCTTCTTCATTCCACTTCTCACTGATGTCCTCTTTCTTTGCCAAGCAGAAACGGCAGATTGGCCCCGATGAAAAGCATTCTCGGAAACCGCCAATTTGATGGCTAGACAAGTTATCTCCACAGACATAAAGAAGAGAGCCTTTAACGAGTTCTCCATCAATCGCAACTCCTTGGGATTCTAGCTGCTGTATGTCCTCAAGTAATGGTTGGACAATTCTGTGCAATGTGAATCTAGCTACAGTGGAATTTTTCACAAGAAGAACAAGGTGCTTGCTGTCAACTTTCGAGCGAAATCGGGGTGGCAAGTTTAGAATTGTTAGATATCCAGCCAAGACTTTGTGTTTTCCACGCTTGCTTCCAATGGGATTGCAGACTTCAAATTCATCAAAGTACAGCTGTAGAGCAAAAAGTTTCTGATTGCTGGCATTCTTGAACAAGCAGTGCTCCTTGAAGTACATGCCATCAGACACATCCTGTAGAAGAGTTGAAGAAGGTTTGCGATTTGTTTGGAAAATGTCATGGGCACTTGAGACAGCCTTTAATGTTTCCAAAATTGGAATGTATTCATAGCTGTCAGAAGTACCTTGATCTTCAAGGTATACTGTTTGTGGAGGAACAAACGTATGTGAAGTTTTCCACCAGTTTTCTCGGCCTGTTTTTGTTCTGAGCTGCTCAAGTTTTGTAATAGTGGTTGCATTGAAGTCTGCTCTAAATTCTGAAATGAAGTTTATCATATCATTCGTAACTTCATTCAAGGTGCTCTCGGGTAACTGCCTGCCTTCTTGCCACTTTAGTAACAACGAAGACAGAACCATAGCACACTGAACACTGCTGTCAGGAGTGCCAACATCAACACGCTGACCACTGGTGTTAAAAATATCAACATCCAAGCACGCCTGTTCAGCTGCTTGCCCAACAGGCTGGGTGGGATAAGTTTGTAGTGTTTCTTCGAGGTTGTCAGCACGGGGTGCCAAGGATGCATCAGCTGTGGTTGTCTGGAGGAACAGATGATTGTGGTGACGGCTGACATGTTTACGGAAGGAGCTATAAAGCCTATAAGTTTTTTCACAGCCTTCCAAGTCACACTTCCAGTTGTCCTCCGTGCCATGCCAAGTGCAGAAATGACGAAAAAGAGATGACAAGGAGTGGGTCCTCTGGTGGCACCGGTTGCAAGCATACGTGTCCATGCGTGATGTACTGGCTGCAACACAAGATTACTGAATAAGCGTAACTTCCCCTCTTACGTAACTACAAAAGCCATAAAATGATCAGGCAGCAGCTGCAGCAATCCCAATAAAGAAGGCCTGTTGTTGAGGCCTGTTGGATTTTTGAATGGGATCCAACTGGTTCCAATTAGACATCATAGGAGGGCCAAGCTCCAATTTGGCTTCATGCAAAGTCCAATTAGTTCAAATTGAGCATCATGAAAAGTTCAGTTGGTTCCAGTTAGACATCACTGGAGGTTGCATGGTATGACAATTGGTCCCAAGTGGACACAATTGATGTGTAATATTGTGAAACAGCAAAGTAGTTTATACTCATATTAGCAGAATTATAAGGTTAGTTTTCAAGTAGAAGATCTTTGTATTTTGGTGTGATCATTGGATAGAACAATTCAGCTTTCCATCAAGATAAATATCTCTCTTGAAATTTTACCTATTTCTCATGAACCACTGGCATCACTTTGTCAATTAATTATTGCTTACATATATAGCACCTGACATCTCTCTCATATAGTGAAATGGTGAATATTGGTTGTCAGCGAAGAGAATTGTCACAGTGTGTGTTCATGCATGAGCATGCTTCTCGAAATGAGTTTCGAGTATATCGGTATTATGTTGATGTGAGGGCCAATCTGGGTTTCATTTCTTTTCCAACTTTTTTTCCATGATGGTTCCAAAGAGTCCAATTCAGAGGCCAATTGGGTTCGACTGTGTTAAAAAAAAATTGGTCCAATTGTTCTTGTAGGATTTTTCCAATGGGCTTCCTAAAGCAGAATTGCAAATATCTAATTAGTTCCGAATGGAAATTTCCAATTCGTTCGAGCAATTCTTGCTTTTTAATACTGGGATGCCATTTGCAGATGTGGAAGTTGATATACATATAAAAAAAACTCACTATCTTGGAGTCATTTCAACGCCAAGAGTCGGATAAAGAGAATGACAAACAAGAATGTTATTTGTAGTATATAAAAAAAAAGATCAAGACGACCCCCCCCCTCTTTCTCATATGCCGACCGACAGGTGCTGCACTGCACGTGCAGAGAGCCCCACAAGAAACCAATGAAATGTTTATGAACCACTGCATCTAACTTACCCTCCATCCCTCACATTTACGTGCGAGAACTCGGCAATCACGCAGCACAGAATCACATCGATATACGATGCCGTCGATCGTTACTGCGTGCTGTAACAACGGAAATTTCGATACGCTGCTGTACCAATAGATTCTACATCATGTACGTCGTGCTTTTTTGTCTGAACTGAACGCAGCAAGAATTAACGTCAGCTCAACTGGCCGCCCGGTTAACAAAGTTAAGTTTAATTAATTACTTAATTAACGAATCATTGACACTAATCAACGAATTAAATCATAATTAACGAATCAAATGACCGGTTCGTTGATTACTTGACGGGATCATTAATTGCTTAAGTGATTAATTACATTTGTAAAATTTTCAAGTTGACCAATTTTTGAAAATAAAAACAAATAAATATCAGGCCCTACATCACAATTTTGCTTCCAATAGTCACTATTTTCTAACTTTTTTCTCTCAAATTTAACAAATTTCATTAAGATCGACCCGGTGGTTATCGCAGAAAAGCATTTCTGCGTTTTACATGCATTTAAACATGCGGAATCAGAGTTTGGCCCGAACTAACAAAGGGAAGAATTACGGAAAGAGGCCATCATCGACAATTTCAACAAATAACTTGACCCATAAGTTCAAAGGCAGACGACACTCGAAATTATAAAAACGACAATCGAAACCAAAACACCAGTTTCGGATTGCGATACTTCTCGCAGGCGGCGCTGTGGTAGCGTCATTTCGCATTTTTGCGTTAGATATGGGAACTTTAGGCGCCTCTTTCGGTTCGCGCTGGTGCCCGCCACTTCCTCGCGCACTTTTCAGTGCGGTCGTACAGTTATGGCAGGCACAGTTTGCCTCGTTATCCTGGAGGATGGCCAAAGAAAGAAGATTTCGCTGCCAAACGGCGCCTACGCCGAATTGCTGTTTGCTTTACGCTCTCTGACCGACATCAATGACACCACTCTGGTAAGTAATTTTAATGTACTGTACAAGTAGCGGGAACTGGGCGAGTTGGAATATGTTCCTGATCTATCACCGCAAGAACTTTGCCTGTATAGTTCGTTGCGCTGACAGATCATGGAAGTAATCTTAATTTAACTTTTGTGTATTGCTAGACGCCGGTTCTGTTAAAATTGCTGCAATGTTGGCATAACTGTGTTGGCGCGCTTTTCCAGTGTGGCCCGCGAAACGTTAATTCCTGACCCGTTTGCGATATAATCCAACTCGAAATTGTAGCTTTAAGAGGCTTTTTGTTGAATTACTTGCGGCTCCAAACTGACGGAGAAGTTCGTCGTGAAGGCGCGCTACTCACAAGCGCGGTTCGCGCTTACTGGCAAACTGTTGGCGCGCTTTGCGGGTCGTTGTGTCCCAGTTGAATTATTTCTAGGGCTGACTATTTCAAAGCACCACGGTATATCTGATATACTCAATGGAAGACAGTATGTGCTGCCAAAGCGAAATTATCTTTCAAAGTTAAGCTTTTTGTAGTGTAAAGCGGAACACCTGATTTATGCGGACTTCATTTTATTCTCCTTCATTCCTTGAGCTTTTCTAACTTGTGGCGTTTCTTACAATATTCCTCTTATTTTGAATGACAACTATAAGGAGTAACCTGCGCAGTTATATGCGTAATTACGCTTAGTAACTTATTACTCAGGCGCGCGAAGTCTTGTTGCGGCTTAGGATCGTTTTTACACTAGCATACTTTCGCATTACGTATTTTCATTTTGCTCTTTCATAAGCTTGCAGCAATATAGGAATGTGTTTACGAGTGTGTAAACAGAGCATTCTTTACTTGAATTTCAACTCCAGCATTATCCAAATTATTGTGCTGTTGGGTGGGCTTTGGTTGCATGATTTCTAGCACATGTTAACAGCACAAACTTTATACAGATAACTTTGTCCCACATTTGATCTTGCACATGTGTCTAAATTTGGAGCTCTTGAATTTTCGCTGCGGCATTGTATACATTCCCCCTTGATCATATTAGACTTTTTGTGAACATGGACCATTCACCTCGGAAGGCTCGTTTCTTCATTATAATGTTAAATTTATCTGCCAGGTCCAGATGTACGACGAGGAGCTTGAAGATTACGTTGACTTGGATATGCACAGCAACATCCAAAACAAGGCCAAAATAAGATTGGCACGGAGGATAGCCCCTGAAATGAATGTGAGTACGGTTACAGGTTGACGTAGTTGGCATCAAGTGAAAAGGGTCATAATTGTTTAATGGTTTGATAGTTGGTACATAACTTTCAGGAGAGCAGCCAGCAAGCTAGGATGGAGAACCATTAAAGAAGGCTAGAGTGCACTAGTAAGAGGCAGCAGGGATTGCAGCACACTAAAACTGATAAAGCTTGCACACATATCAGCAGTTGTTTGTAAGGTACATGTAAGAATGTTAAAAAATAAACATGTTGAGGTTGTATAGAAAATCACATTTTTTAGTAGATGACAATGTCTTGTTTGCCAGCATTTTGTATCCATTAGATGAAGGGTGCAAAATGGTGCGCATACACAGAGGACATGCAAAACATGGCACTTGTCTTGCCTTTCTCTGTGTATTTGTCTCAATTTGCAGTTCTCTTCTAATAGCTATGTTTCGCAAATAGCCAAAGAAATACTTCAAAGAATCCTGTGCCCTCTTCACTCAGCTTTCTGCCTCGCTTGCTGCCTGGACACCTTAAAGCTGTATCAGGCATTGGAAAATGCCAGGCTTTCTACATTGCAGTTTTGCAAAACAGAAAGCTGTTTAGGCACAATTAATTTTTCAAAGGACTGACAGGTGATTTTTAAGGACAGAGATTTTTATGATGCAACAATAAACTCGTCCTCAGAAGTGTTTATACCTCTAGCAGTTGCTTCCGAAGGTGCAGGAAAATTTAATAAGCAATTTTTTTTATCTGAGCAACCCTAAAACACATTGCCCCCATGCTAGCAACACTGAAGAGTAAGAGCGATGCCGTTAACCTGCCTCGTAAATTGGGAATGCAGAATGATGAGTGGGTTTCACGACATAGGGTTTCTGTCGTACGTCATTCTTTTTTTTTTCAATGTGAAGCATTCTTTGCGAACTTTGGCCGCATTGAGTGTGTCTATCTACCTATCTAGCTTCTATTTCGGTGGGGCTGGTGGTGTCAACCAACTTGAGCTGCTGGGTATGTGCTCACGGTCTCGCTGCCGTGTGGTCACAACATTACTGTCAGTCGAGCTGCATTATCCGACTCTCGCATCTGATTCTCATTTACTACATGTGCTGAACCAGACGACCTGCGCAAGATACTGGTATGTCGGCTGCAGAACAGCGGATGGTGGCTGCCTTTGCACGAACAGCAAATTGATAGCATGTTTTCCCCCTCATGCACGCTATCAGCTCCTGCACACAAAGAAGCTCTTGGAAAACTGAAGCTTCCTCAGGAAATGCATGAACTTGTACATTGCGCTCTTTAGAAGTTCACTTGAGCAGCTCTAGGATCGTGTACCACAGAGGTACTACTTGGTGCAGAGAAAAGGGGATGTGTTTGCCATGATTGAGCAACGAGGCAAGCCCACGTTCTTTCTGACCCCCAGCTTGTCTGAACTCCACAATGAGCGTCAAGTATTTGAGAGAGTCAAGGAGCTGGTGCAGGCACACCACCGCAGGGTCGACGCTATAGCCAGCTACCTACAAAATGCATCGCATGACTTCGATTCCCACTGTACGTGGGATCTGCATAGTTTCTTTTAAATGGAACCAGCATATCTGCTTACGATCCTTTCACTTGCAGACAGTTTCGTGTCTGAAGCCATGCATACTTTCAACTGGTTGCATGAATGTGTAACATGAATTTACTTTTACTGAAGTAATCCAGGCTTCATAGCATGATTACAGTATAAGGATATTGAAAAAAAATTACAGAAATTTCAGGACTGTTATCTGGCTGTTACGCCGATGTGCAGGCGTCCAGTGAAAAAGATTGTTAAAATAGAAATAGTGTTAGCAAACCGCATGAAAAGTCCAAGAATGGAAAGGAAATTATACATACATCATAGCAGTTTCAATGGTTTGCAATTAAGGCATGTTAATTGAAATAATATAGTATAATATAGTAATGAGAAATAATAGGTTATCAGAAAATTGTAGTATTCTGTTTTAACTGCAGTATTAACAGAGCATTCACCTTATGAATACTTACATGTAGCGTGAACAAACAAGAGCAGTCACAGTGCCTCCAGACTTGCCTAATGCGTTTCCATATATTGACTATGTGCGTAGCTCGCAATATTCTACATGTCCTTGCTATATAAGCTCAGCCTTGTTCTATAAATAGCTCACTTGAGCTGTAAATATAGGTTCGAAGTGGAAGTATGTTTAATGGGTATATGCGTAATGAACACCCACTATGAAGACCTTGACTTGGAAGTGGTTGGGGTGTGCACAGTTAAAACAGTTACTTTACTGTCTTGACAATTCATTCATTAAGCTACATTGCACTGCCTCATGTTTTCCGTTTGAAAAGTTAAATATATGTGCATCTCGCAGCGTGCAGGCCCTGCGTTTGCTGTTCGAGGTGGAAGCAACACGGAAATGACTCAGTCTAGGTAAATTATTAGTACCGAAAGGGAAAAACCACACATTTTGGGATGTTAGCGTTTCTTATTACTATTTTTTTGGTTACTTAGCTATATAAAGCAATCTGTATATTGCCTTGCAGTGCTGTTACAGAATGTGCAGAGGAGGTGCAGCATGTACAGTCTGTGCCGTTGGAGAAGGAAAAGGACTACTTAGATTTTGTACTACCCTCTTTTGACCATTACGAGGAAGTGCTTCGTAGAAAGGTCCCAATTAATTGTGCAGTGCGACGTGCCATTATCAACAAACTGTTTGCAGCTTGCTTCAAGATAGCTTGGTGAGCGCTCCATTATGCTTCTATTGCTTTCAGCTTTAATTCGGTATTTTGACTACTCAATGACTCAACCTTTCATCATAAGTGTTCAGCGTTGCCATAAGATGTTGGTCGTGATATAGTTGCACAGAATACACTACCTGTGTGGTAACTTTTTCTGCTTGCTGTAGTGCCAGGACACAGAAATGCTTCCAAAGCAAGCAGAATCTATCTAAAAGTATTAGTGCACCATTTAACACTGTTATGATGATATCAATTGTCACGTACAGCGCATACATAGACGAGGGACAAAAAGGATGACGTAGACAAGCCCTCTCCCTCGTTTTTGTCCCTCGTCTATGTATGCGCTGTAAGTGACGATTGATACCATGGAATACCAGCTAGCCCATACCCAAACCTTGCTTCTGTTATGATGAGCCCAGAATTCGGTCTTAAGTCTGGGAAATGTTCTAGCTTGCTTGCCCTCCTTGAGGTAACTGCCCTCCTTTACGAGATAACATCCCCCTATGACCCCTGCTACATCCTGAGTGGACACTGGCAACCAGCAGGCCACAAAGAGGAGGGGGGCATTGATGTAGCAACATGACAATGCTGCGATGGCACCCACTTCACTTGGTCCAGAATGTGTCAACACCAATTGGCACTCAGTTTTTTAAAGTGCTTGTAACTACTAATTGCAGCATCAAGTGCAGATTTCAGAGTGGAAAAAATTCCGAATTGGTGCTCAAGGGGCCCTAAAACACTTTTCTAACTAATTGTAGAATGATGTCACTGTAAAGTATCATCAGCCTGGTTACGCCCACTGCAGGGCAAAGGCCTCACCCATACTTCTCCAACTACCCCGGTCATGTACTAATTGTGGCCATGTTGTGCCTGCAAACTTCTTAATCTCATCCGCCCACCTAATTTTCTGCTGCCCCCTGCTACGCTTCCCTTCCCTTGGAATCCAGTCCGTAACCCTTAATGACCATCGGTTATCTTCCCTCATTACATGTCCTGCCCACTGCTGTAAAGTATGTTGCCTAGCAAATCTTGTGCCTCAAAATTTGTTGTGTACTTCAAGCATAAGTAGAGTTAGAGGTATTATTGCACTGATGCAGTTTTCTCTCTCCTTTCATGTCCACTAGCATGCCAGAAGCTACACAGGGGGCTAACAAGGCCTCGCGCAAAATTTGGGAATTTAAAAATATTTTTTGTGATGCTACTTTTGGTTCAGCCGTGCATGACGAACTCTCAATGCGAGATGGGCACTTGTGCTTAAGCTATGTCATTCACAGAGGCTAATCAGAACACAGTTGTCAGAGCATTGCACTGGTGAGAGGACACATTGCAGCACCCTGTTGTGGCTGTAGTATCTATGCCATGCTGCTACATAGCTCTGGTGTGATCTCCCACAGTGCACAGCAGACGCAGCTCCACAAAACTCGTGTGTAGACAGAAGTACAAAGACGAGAAATGTTTTTAGTCTTTGAGATCACTTCCATGTGTATTTTGCATTTATTATACTTAAGATTAGCATTTAATTAAAACTGGCAAATATTTTGCACTGGTTTTTCTTGGGAAAAAGAATACAAAATTGCCCATTTATTAATTGTATGATTATTTCACCTGATGTACAGGTACCCTTCTAGACAGTTGTACCGCGTAGCTGCTGAGAGGCTTGTCAGTGCATACCCACACCTTGCTGACAGAGTTGGCAGCGGAAATGGCCTGGTAAGTTTCATACATCCCATACTGTCGCCATATTTACATTTCTAAGAAAGAAATATCATTTCTACCTCATATGGACAATTCGACTGCACCATGTATCTGCACTTCTGAGCTGCCATGTTATATTATGGCTGTTGATTCTCGTGGTCATGTAGAGATGATCAAAGGGATAAACTTTATGTTGTCTGGTGTTTTACTTTGTGCTAATAATGACGTGTATGTTTCAGTTCATCCAAAACTTCTCCTTTGCTACAGATAAGCTTTTACAAACAGTGTTCATAGTTTGTCATGGAGTATGGTCATGAAGGAAAAGAAATAAGTGACGGGACTCATCTGGGAGTTTAATCTGAGCCCAGCATCAAATTAAACTCTTGCACCATTTGTTCAGCAGCTATCTGCCTATCAGCAAGCGATACGGCATCAACTTATGATTCATCAAGTAGCAACAGTTGGCCACTTCATTTTTTGCCGTTGTGGCCTGTTTGACTGCATTGAAATTGCTTGCACCATTTCACGTCATAGGCTGCAGCATTGTTATTGTACACTGCAGCCAGGTTGGCATGTTTTCATGGCATTAGGTCCGTTTAAATGCAAAAAGTGGATCACTGTTGGGGCTTCTACCAGCTTTATGATGCATGCTGCCATCATTGTTTTGATGCCCTAGGGGTGTTCTGCAGCATTATATATATATACATATATTCCGCCGGAACTAGACGTACGCTAACTTTTATGTTGTTATGCCTATTCCAAGTTTATGGCGTGGATGTTGCAAACTTTATGGCCGGACCTTCTGTTAATAAGCAATTATGTTCGATGCATAAAACAAACTGCAATTATGGTCATACTTCTATGTGTATACAGGCAATACCAATAAACTTCTAAGTACTTTTAACAGTAGTGATATGTTTCCAATTCTTTACAGGACTCGTGGGTCTTGGCATTAAGAAACCAATTCAAGAACATGCGTAAGAAGGCAGAGAATTGCTTCGAAGAAATGTTGGCAAAAAAAAGGCACTTCCTGGTCAAGCGGAAACAGCAGGTGGCTTCTGGTGAAGCTACAAACAAGAAGTTATGCCGCCTTTTTGTGAGTTGCAGCTGAAAAGCTTTCCGACATTTTCCAACAGTACTATGGTCAAGCAAGTGCACTGCCATTTTGTGGAGCTGTAAATTGCTTGAAAAACTGAAAGTGACAGACCTAGGACAGTATACAGTCGCCGACCGTTTATTCGGACCTCACGGGGACTGCGGAAATGTCCGAAAAAGCACATTAAGGAAAAAAGAAGTTTCATTTCCACGCACTTATTCAGGCTTGGCAGTAGGCTTGAAGAAATTGTGAATGTGCCATTGCACGCTGTTCCATGTACACGCAATCAGATATGCTTAAATCTCTGAGAGGGTCGTACATTCACTATAGGCAGCTGAAAGCAGTCACTGCTTGTACTCGGAGTTGTCCGGTGGTGTAGCAGAAACCTGACGAATGATCTTGCCGTCGTCGAGCTCTGCACACGTCAGTACAGCAGTGTTAGCACCTGTGAAACTGCCAAATGAGATGGTGTCCAGAATTGCAATGCAACTATTGCGCAGGTCTGGGCAGGAGATTTTCGGTGTCAGTAGGGAGCACATCTGAAGGCGACAAGTCCTAGGCCTCCCGGCACCCGCTTGCCAGCATTCCCCAGCGCAGTCTGCGCGGGCACTGTCGGCGCCATTAGACACTTAATGTGATGTTTCCCTATGCCGCGTTGGATCATCACTTCTACACAGCATACAAAGCAAACACCACCATGCTGACACCAGTTGGACAAACGAAAAAAGTAACCTATTCTCACCGTCGTGCACAAAGAAGAAACAAATCAGCTGCTAAATTATCTTGACATGGTTTACTAAGCTGAGACCGGAACTGCTGTAGCCACTCTATAGAAGCAGGCAGAAACGATGATGATGAGCAGGGATTTGCAGTAGCCACTTCATGGGGCTGCTGAGCAAGGAAGCTCCGTTCAAAACAAATATGGCATTCAGCAAGTCGAACCATGCACTGGTCAGAGTCTGTGCATGGTGCTCTCAATCGACTTGGCTCAAGGAGTGTCCGAAAAATCAGACGAGAGGTTGCAAGGTGTTCGAACTTTCGGCAGTTGTATAGTAATTATACATTATGGTCTATGGGGAGAATGGCCGTGCCGCGAAGCAGACCGAATAATCGAGCGTGTCCGAATTTTTGGACTGCAAGTCCGAGAAATCAGTCGGTGACTGTAGTATCATGCAGCCAGTATTTCCAGGCAGTGTATAAAACCGGAGGTCACAGGGAAATGAGGGAGGGGGCTTGCACGGAACACATGCATGATAGAGTAATGGCTTCTCTCCTCTACACAATGATACCAAAGTAAAGGAAGTGCAATTGCAAAGATCTAAGCAGTAATAGTGCAACATCTTTATGTTGCAGGTGGTTTAGCAAGTGACCCCTTTTGCTGACCGAACTGAAAGACCTTTCACACGGGAATCCTGAAAATTGTAACTGACACAAAGAAAACGCAGCTTACAAATCGCGTAATGTTCCAACTTAGAGAGGGAAAAAAATATATTTATGATTTCATAATTTATACTTTATTTGCAGAACGTTGTTCAATGAAATAAAATAAATTTAGTTGTTTGCACAAGCCTATAGCATGAACAAGAAAGGGTGAACCTAGCTTTTCAACGAGAGGGGCAAGAAAGGACATTTTTGGTTATCCTTCAATATGTCTCATAACAGTAAGCTTCTTTACGAATTCAGCCTGTGCATACTTTGCTACATGCTAAACAGGCAGCCAAGTGTATTTTGTCTTACATGCAGTTATTCTCTATGTTAGTGGCAAAATTTGAAAAAAACGGAAACTTCGAAAGTGAGTTTGTGCATGCAAATTAAAAAAAAATCAATCATGTTCATTGTCATTCACATTTCCCCAAGGTTATCTACTGCGATCAGTTATGTTATATGCAAAAGCATAGTGCGTTATCTTGTTCTGAGTGCAAAAGAAAGCCATGAATAATGTATAGGCTATGGTGACCATTGGCATCTCTTAAAAAGTTGCATGTCAGGTCTTATGATGGCTTCCATTTGTTCCATGAACTAAAAAGCAGTCTACAGTGATGCTGAAGGACTGCAGGTGTTTTCTTATACATACAAACCACAGAAATAAAAATTAAGTTTGAGTTGGAGCCATTTGTTTTAGTGTAAGTTTGGTTCACATGATGACCAAAACAGATTTCATGCATCTCTAGTCAGCAGCTGTTCTTTGACTTTTGAGTGAAAGATTAGCAACTATTAGCTGCATCTATTGAAAAGCATTCGGGTTCCTTCTGTATTGCTGCACGATGCTTCTTAGTCCATGTAACATATGGAAGCAATAATTAAACCTAAATAGAATTTTCATCAGATTTACCATTGGCATACACATCACTCGGGCTTGGGTTTAAAACACTTATGCCATATCGCAGTACGACACTAAAGCAGAGGCTGCGGGGCACTGATAAATGCAGCATATGCACCATTATTGATTGCTTAGGTTGTATTCAAAACAGCATACCCACTGTTCCATCTGTAGAGAGTTAATTTAAACACACAAAATTTGTAAGTTAAACTTCTGACAGTAGGTGGGGCACGTGCCTGTGGCCTGTGTTCTGGTGCTGTGTCTCGGCAGGGAAGCCAGGGTGAGTGAATATAGCAGGTCCATTTGCACATTGACAGGCTAAAGAATCAACATATAAACTGTTGAATAATCAGATAAAGGGACAACGAAGAACCAGCTATGTGGCATGAATTGTTTGCTGAACCTACATGCAAAGAAAAAAAATTGACATGAGCTGAGGATTGACAGGGAAGCCATGCCAAGCCAGTGTGGAATCTGCACTTTGACAGGTATTGGAATTAGGGAACTTTTTCAAAGTTCTCAATTGGGAGAAAGTGACGACAAAGTAAGCTGTAGCATGCAATGTCTGCTGTAACATACATGAAAAAGACCCAAAGGGATGGAGGAGCAGTCAGAAAGAAAGGGGAAGGGGCCATTAAAAGGGTTAAGCAAGGCAAGATTACACGTATATCATCAGCGTGGTTACGCCCACTGCAGGGCAAAGGCCTCTCCCATACTTCTCCAACAACCCCGGTCATGTACTAATTGTGGCCATGCTGTGCCTGCAAACTTCTTAATCTCATCCGCCCACCTAACTTTCTGCCGCCCCCTGCTACACTTCCCGTCCCTTGGGATCCAGTCCGTAACCCTTAATGACCATCGGTTATCTTCCCTCCTCATTACATGTCCTGCCCATGCCCATTTCTTTTTCTTGATTTCAACTAAGATGTCATTAACTCGCGTTTGTTCCCTCACCCAATCTGCTCTTTTCTTATCCCTTAACGTTACACCTATCATTCTTCTTTCCATAGCTCGTTGCGTCGTCCTCAATTTGAGTAGAACCCTTTTCGTAAGCCTCCAGGTTTCTGCCCCGTAGGTGAGTACTGGTAAGACACAGCTATTATATACTTTTCTCTTGAGGGATAATGGCAACCTGCTGTTCATGATCTGAGAATGCCTGCCAAATGCACCCCAGCCCATTCTTATTCTTCTGATTATTTCTGTCTCATGATCCGGATCCCCCGTCACTACCTGCCCTAAGCAGATGTATTCCCTTACGACTTCCAGTGCCTCGCTGCCTATTGTAAATTGCTGTTCTCTTCCGAGACTGTTAAGCATTACTTTAGTTTTCTGCAGATTAATTTTTAGACCCCCACTTCTGCTTTGCCTCTCCAGGTCAGTGAGCATGCATTGCAATTGGTCCCCTGAGTTACTAAGGAAGGCAATATCATCAGCGAATCGCAAGTTACTAAGGTATTCTCCATTAACTTTTATCCCCAATTCTTCCCAATCCAGGTCTCTGAATACCTCCTGTAAACACGCTGTGAATAGCATTGGAGATATCGTATCTCCCTGCCTGACGCCTTTCTTTATTGGGATTTTGTTGCTTGCTTTATGGAGGACTACGGTGGCTGTGGAGCCGCTATAGATATCTTTTAGTATTTTTACATACGGCTCGTCTACACCTTGATTCCGTAATGCCTCCACGACTGCTGAGGTTTCGACAGAATCAAACGCTTTCTCGTAATCAATGAAAGCTATATATAAGGGTTGGTTACATTGGGCACATTTCTCTATCACCTGATTGATAGTGTGAATATGATCTATTGTTGAGTAACCTTTACAGAATCCTGCCTGGTCCTTTGCTTGACAGAAGTCTAAGGTGCTCCTGATTCTATTTGCGATTACTTTAGTAAATAGTTTGTACGCAACGGACAGTAAGCTGATCGGTCTATAATTTTTCAAGTCTTTGGTGTCCCCTTTCTTATGGATTAGGATTATGTTACCATTCTTCCAAGATTCCGCTACGCTCGAGGTCATGAGGCATTGCGTATACAGGGTGGCCAGTTTCTCTAGAACAATATGTCCACCATCCTTCAACAAATATGCTGTTACCTGATCCTCCCCAGCTGCCTTCCCCCTTTGCATATCTCCCAAGGCTTTCTTTACTTCTTCCGGCGTTACCTTTGGGATTTTGAATTCGTCTAGACTATTGTCTCTTCCATTATCGTCGTGTGTGCCACTGGTACTGTATAAATCTCTATAGAACTCCTCAGCCACTTGAACTATTTCATCCATATTAGTGATGATATTGCCGGCTTTGTCTCTTAACGCATACATCTGATTCTTGCCAATTCCTAGTTTCTTCTTCACTGTTTTTAGGCTTCCTCCATTCCTGAGAGCATGTTCAATTCTATCTATATTATACTTCCTTATGTCAGCTGTCTTACGCTTGTTCATTAACTTCGAAAGTTCTGCCAGTTCTATTGTAGCTGTAGGGTTAGATGCTTTCATACATTGGCGTTTCTTGATCAGATCTTTCGTCTCCTGCGATAGTTTGCTGGTATCCTGCCTAACGGAGTTACCACCGACTTCCATTGCACACTCTTTAACGACGCCCACAAGATTGTCGTTCATTGCTTCAACACTAAGGTCTTCTTCCTGAGTTAAAGCCGAATACCTGTTCTGTAGCTTGATCTGGAATTCCTCTATTTTCCCTCTTACCGCTAACTCATTAATCGGCTTGTTATGTACCAGTTTCTTTACTGCTAACTCATTAATCGGCTTGTTATGTACCAGTTTCTTTCGTTCCCTCCTCAGGTCTAGGCTAATTCGAGTTCTTACCATCCTGTGGTCACTGCAGCGCACCTTGCCGAGCACGTCCACATCTTGTATGATGCCAGGGTTAGCGCAGAGTATGAAGTCTATTTCATTTCTAGTCTCGCCGTTCGGGCTCCTCCACGTCCACTTTCGGCTATCCCGCTTGCGGAAGGTGTTCATTATCCTCATATTATTCTGTTTCGCAAACTCTACTAATAACTCTCCCCTGCTATTCCTAGTGCCTATGCCATATTCCCCCACTGCCTTTTCACCAGCCTGCTTCTTGCCTACCTTAGCATTAAAGTCGCCCATTAGTATAGTGTATTTAGTTTTCACTCTACCCATCGCCGATTCCACGTCTTCATAGAAGCTTTCGACTTCCTGGTCATCATGACTGGATGTAGGGGCGTAGACCTGTACAATCTTCATTTTGTACCTCTTATTAAGTTTCACAAGAAGACCTGCCACCCTCTCGTTAATGCTGCAGGCTTGCTCTTCAGAAATATTTACCTCTGCATTCTTGTGGTTTTGCTGCATCATTTCAGTTACTGCATCTCGGTAAAGCCAAATGAAAACACCGTATAAACACGCTCGCTTGCCCATCAATAGTTCAAATTCGAAGGACTACTCAGTGGCGTTCAGTTGGACATTAGTGCTTTCGCATTCACAACTTGTAAAAAGGGCTTGATTTTCTTTGTGTTTCAGGATTGCAGTCATCTTGTAGCATATGGGGAAACTGCCGAGTCATTGAGGCTGCACAATGAATGGCTACAAGACAATGCTGGCTGCCAAGATGAAGAGGCAGTAAGGCCGAGGCTGCTTGCAACAGCAAGAGAGAGGCATGATCAACTTCGCAGCCTTACGCTGTCAGATGCTCTGTTGCTGTTCCCCTTTCTGGCAACTGAGGCATCGGTATGCTTTAGCAAGAGCTTTTGTAATCTTTTTTGTTTTTGTTTTACTGGGTTCTTAGCTTTAGGTTAAGGCAGCGGCTTAAGTGTTTCAGTCAGTAATTCTGGCATTTTTCTTTCAGGACAAAGCAAACAAGTGTGTGTATTGCAGTGACAAAATAACATGGGATAACAAAACTGAGTTGTATTTTGGGATGAGTAAGCTTAGCAAACTCTTTTGTAATGATAAAGTAATCACAAGAGCACAACCATAAGATGCTCAGCATATGAAGTGTGTAGAATATATGCATCAGCATAGTGCTATAAACAAGGTTAAAAAAATTTTAATACAGTGTTCCACCAGTCACATTTGTCTTCAAAGATGTGGTACAGTCACATACCAATGATTTATACATGTTCATACAGCTTCAAGGTACTGCCATTCGCCCAATGGGCATAATTTATATGGAGAGGCAATGTTTTAGATGTCTTACAACTCACCGGTTGACTTAATTGAAAGGTGCCTTTATTGCTGTTGGTTGTGTAAGAAGAAAACAGGGAAGGCAGAGAAAGCATAGTGGAAACTAACTGCTTGATTGAAATGTGGAAGTATAACAAAAAGGCAAATGAAAGGAGCCAAGGACAACAGGTACAGTAGGGAGCCAAGTTATGTGTGCGTTTCTTCAAGACTACAATAGTGACTATTCTACCATTCACTTTTTTTGGTTCACCGCGCACATAATGTGGTGATAAGCCCTTCTTTGGCATTAATTCTGCCTGTCGAGAACTCTTCTATGCAATGAGTGAGAAGAATGAAGTGACCCAAGGTGCTTGATTGTGAGTTACTGCTATAAAAGAAAACACTTAATAAATATAGATGAACTATGCGTGAATAATTATTTCTTATTTAAACATACCACTCATAAGGCAGTTACAAAAAAAGTGGACTAAAAGACGATTTGCTACTTGTTTATTTGTCCACTTTCATTTCCCTTTTTCTTATCGCTTCTACGTTTGAATCAACCATAATTTACCTGGCTTTCTTGGTTTGTTGACTGTTTTCTTATGTAGTAACTAACAAGCAATTTTAAATTCGACAGTATGCTGATGCCGTACGAAGGTTTATTGGCTGGTTGCTTGCTCCTAAGCTTATGTACTACTATGTGATGCCTGCTCTAAGAGGTGTTTGACATCTGCTGCCTTGGCTGTCCTTGCACAATTGGTTCTCGCTATTGCATTAGTTTGCTAGTAGATAAAAGAATTCTTGAACATTCTTTCTTTTCTTTCCAGCTTCTCGTGGAGTTTGACCTACTTTTCCAAAGAAACGTGATGGAGACAATGGAGAATGGCTGCAAGCAGCTTGGTTACACTATTCTGAGCTTTGGAGAGCCAGAAGAGATTGTGGCATTTTCCGAAGTGGGATCCGGTAAATATGTTTCTATGATGACGCTCTTAAAGGGCAACTCGCATTTTTTCAACCATATTGTAACATTGTCATATTCAAATGGCATTGGCAGTTCTGTCACCCGTAGGGTGATTTAGTTTGCTTAGAAGTTCACCAGTAATTTTAAATAACCAATAAATGAGATACCGAAATAGGTAGCTGCTTCGTGTGACAATAGATCCTACACCACCATAATGTAAACATGCAGTACATGTGGTGCTAGCGCCAAAGAAGCCAAGCGGATCATTTCTGCTGACACAGGGAGCTCTTACAGAGTTTCCAAACTAGGCAGTGGCAATTTAAGTGAGGATTCCAGCCACAGTGACGGTATTGTCTCTGATGTCACAAACACAGTGGCCAGTAGAAAGTCGCGAGTCAAGAATGCAACCAATCTTTAAAATTCATCTTCAGCCGTATAGTTTGGTACAGATACTCGGAGGGCAAAAGAGAACACATATTCCAAATTTTATTAAAATCAGTGGACATAGAAAAAGCGCCGGTGTTGCCCTTAAAGGGAGTTCAGGAATTGTTTTTTGTGGGGTGATGGCAACTGTGGTGGTGGTGGGGTTGGTATCAGGTATCAGAAAGTCGGCAATGCTGGTTGAATTGAAACCTTGAATTTCTTTTTACTTGTACTTGTCAAGAGTTATAAAGCAAGTTGTTTTTTGTATACCTTACTCAACTATATTTGTGCTGCTTACCTAAGCCAGTAATGGGCAATTATTATGTGCTTTCTCAGTTCTCCAACGTAGAGCTGAGTTAACCTAAATGAGCTAGTTAAAGGGCTCTTAAGTCACCTCTGGCTTTTTTTGCACATTGTATAAACATGCACATCGCATAAGTCATTCTGTAATCACCATCTTTGTGAATGTAGCAATGCTATGCTCTGCGAAGAACCCAAAAATTTTTAAAAGAATCTTGTGCTCTTCTCTCGGCTTTTCTGCTCCCTCCTTTGCATGCTGTAATGCACGCAGGGTGTTGTCACAACCCTTACTTTTCGCTGCCCTGCATGGAGTTGGTGGGAATATGCAGAGAGAACAGAGTGCAGTGAGGAGGGTAGCAAAGGCCTGTAACTTTGCTAATACGGAATCTTTGAAAAAATTCTGGTTGTATGTTCATTGTGAACACTGCTGCCACTTCAACATTTTTGAGATGAGTGGTTTAGTGGTTGTCTAATGTGATGTTCTGAATTCTTTGTGATCTTATTCTGAAGTGTTGTAACCATAGTTTTCTCTACAGTTAAAAAATAGGATGTATGTATGTTTCGATATGTGGAATATTTGGCAGTATGTTACGAAACCATGAAACATGAGGGAAAGCATCCAAAAGAAATGTTAAAATATGCCATAATTCTAAGGGTGGAGCAAGCGCGCGAGTTTTCAGCACATACCATTTCTTCCCGTTTCATTGAGCAGCAAGCAGACGAAACTAGACCCACAGTCATTGCTACTGGTGGTAATCATCCATTGGAAGATTAAAGCACAAGTTATTTCACTAGTTATGTGTACCTCAAGTGTTTATCACAGTAGATGAATTACCCATGCAGGGCTCTGAGGCACTATATAAAAGCTGTAAGCTGTTTGGTGTGAAAGGTTTCCTAAGCATTCTACAATATCTGATTTCTTTTTTAACAGAGGATGCTGTTCTGGCAGTTCTGCAGTTTGTAGCAAAGCGCTGCAAGGAGCCCATAGATAGCATCATTACGCAGGTGAGTGCCTGTAGGATTCTGACTATGAAGATGCTTCTGTTGCATTTATCATTCTGATTGGCTTTCTGTTCACTTTGTGTTTCAGTGTGCTACATTTGGCTATTAAAATGAGTACACAGGAATTAAAAGCAGATTGTTTATTTCTTATTAGACTTGCACGCAAGGACGGGACGTCGAACGAAGAAGGGACAATATGCGCAATCTTCAGCTGGTTTTTATTGTGACAGCGACATATATATATGCTTCCACAATCGCAAAGAATAAAACGGGATGGCAAGAAAACAAGCAAAACCATGTGCAAAACTGCATAGCCACTAGTGAAACCAAACATCACTGTCATACCTTTTCACCGCCCAGAAGCAATATATGTGATATATATGATATAAGCGATATATATGAGAAAATAATATCGTGCATCTCTTAAAGATAGGATAACACCCATTGCATGACTTGCAGTGTTCTGCCATGTGGCCTTCGATGCCTTGCTTTACCTTGCGGTGATGTTCTGCTAGCCTCGTTTACGTATTGGCTGGTTTGACCGATATAACACTTGCCGCACGTCAAGGGAACCCAATATACTACACTTTCTTTGCATGCAACGAACTCGTGCGGTGTTATATCGGGCGTTATATCAGTCAAACCAGCCGATGCATAAACGAGAGGCTAGCAGAACATCACCGCAAGGTAAAGGAAGGCATTGAAGGCCACATGGCAGAACACTACAAGTTATGCAATGGGTGTTATCCTATCTTTAACAGATGCACAATATTATTTTCTCACATAAATTGCTTAACCAGGGAGATAGTTGAAGCCAGAGAAATTCTTTGGCATGATCAGAGTTGTGTTAGTGCCCCATCTGTAGCATTAAGGGATAAGGAAGTGAGGTTTCTGGGCGGTGAAAATGTATGACAGTGACAACGTTTGGTTTCGCCGGCACATGTGGCTATGCAGTTTTGCAGCAAACCTGGTTTTGTTTGTTTTCTTGCCATCTCATTTTTTTTTCTGATTGTGGAAGCGTTTATATATGTTGCTGTCACAATAAAAGCCAGTTGAGTTTGCGCATATTGTGTGTCCCTTTTTTGTTTGACGTCCCGTCTTTGTGCGTGCAAAACGCTAATAAGAACCATGTACAACCAACTCGCCCAAAACCTAATGCTTTTGTTTATTTCCTCTAATTGCCACAGGATACTTTTGCCAATAGGCATCATGCTTTTAAAGGACACTAAAGGCAAATATTAAGTCAAGCTGAAATGATAAATTAGAGCTCAAGAACATTTAAGGCCTCACTATTGTCTTGAACGAAGCTTTAGTATTCGAGAAATTTACGTAAGGGCAAGAGACGATCAGACTCCCCCAGGACATTCAAGTACTAGCCTGATGACAACGGCACTCATTATAACTGTCACTAGTTATCAACCACTTGTAATAGATAATTGTATTGCAATGCAAGATGAAAAATATGTCCAGTTCTATTTCATATTTAGAAAAACGAAGCCCTGACAACCACGCGGGTGGTTGAAGGGTTTCATTTTCTCCACTCTATCGCCTGTATTTTCACATTCCAGTAGTTATCGTGTAGTGCTGAGCTGGTTTTGCTGGCTCAAGAAACTGGCGTACTGCGAGTAGCAGAAAATGCCACATCCACACCACTTGACCAAGAGCAGCTGCAGCAGCGAATCCAACACTCTCTCTTTGCTCTGTTGCTTCTTGGCTGCGTGCTTGCGCTTTCTGCAGAAAACCGTGATGTCTGTTGGGCACAGTTTTACTCACCGATGGCAGTAAAGGGCGGTGACTGCGTATGCAAAGTCGCCACTTGCGGGCTGGTTATATGAATTGCGCCAAAGGCATCCGAACCCTTCAAACATGATTTTATCTTTTCTTGGCACGAAACAAGTGCAGTGAGGTTTCTGGAATTATATTTTGACAATCTACATTGACTTAGTATTTGCCTCTAGTGTCCCTTCAAGTACCGCATGTTTGTCGGGGGCATGGAGGTGGCTATCTTAATATTAATGAAAAAGTTGTAATCAGTTGTCTGAGTGTCATGCACAATGAGACCATTGTTTTCTATGCAAAAGTATAGAACTGCCTGGTGAGCCAGAACTGCCTTGTGCAAATTTTTACGAATCCACATTTGGTTAAGTACTAATAGAAAAGTATTGTAGCTATAGCTCTAAGAATATTTAGCGACAGACTACATGTCAGTTGCCTCAATTGCAACTGATTACCGCAGAGTATCACTGCTACAATATCAAAAGCAAGAACGAAGTGTTGCATATTAGAGATTTTTCTTTATTCTTATTTGAATTTATGTAGTGCGCGGTTTCAAAATTTTGCCAACCTGTTGCCATGAAAGTTTGAATTTCGAGCAAGTATCTCTTCCCTCAACAGCACTAAATGTCCCACGAGAGGTGCTCAAGTTTGGCCAGATCAGTAAATGACCTTTATGATAAAATACTCTTCAAAAAAGCAGTCTGACTTTCCTAAAATAAGTTTATTGGCTTTACTAAAGCAACCTTAAAAAACAAGTTGCATTATTTTAGTTTTGGAATTGGAAAATGAGAAATGTGGCTGAATAAATGGTTCCACCATTGCGACACATGCGGTCTGTATGTGCTTGTAGCAGGTTCCTTTACGGCACAAAACGGAATCGAGGCTTTTGACCTGTAGTCTATTGCTAAGTATTCTTAGAGCAGTACCCACCATCCTTTGCTTTGGGAGCCAACCAAAATGTGAATTCGGAAAGATCTGCAACAAGTACTTTAACTCATTAGGTGCTTATATTTTCTTTGTGAAGCCAAATGTTTCTTCAAAACTAATTTTGTCCTCAGCACTTGGGCAGCAAAAACAAACGAAAGAAAGTCTTTTTTTATCCGGATAACAATAGTCACTGGACATGTCCAGCTTTCTCTTAAACACCCACTACCCTCGTGTGGGTCTAAAGCGAAAATGTTTTTTTTGTAGTTGGTTCAGCGTTATTGACTCTAAAAGACATTACACAATAGCATTCCTTTTTTTAACCTTAGGAAGAAGCCCCGCTGACCCCGTGTCTGGTGCAGGATGAAGGATTTGCACTGCACATCGACAAGCAACTAGTGTTTCAAGTCTCCTCGCTGCTTTCGGGAGTAGCCTGCCTCTTTGCATCCTTTTGGGTGTTTCATGTGGAATACCCACGAAAGGCGCACAAAATGTTAACATTCATAGAACATGCATTTCTGAACTTAACGCACACAAAGCCGCGCGTCAAAGCTCTTCAACTAATCAATTTTTTCAGAGGCCATGCAGACTCCCTGGAAGAGCCATAGGCTACTAACCAGTGGCCACACTCATGGCCTAATAAACTTCTTTGCAGCCGATTCTTGTGTAGTTTCACAGCCCAAATGATGCTTTGGTCCAAGGGCTGGGCAATCTGATGTGTTAGGAAGCAGAAATGCTAACTTCGCAGCTGCAAAGTTATCTAGTGTGGTGTGCGCCGATGCATTTAGGATAACTGCAATTCTGTTCTTTGCTGCAACATAGTGGTCAGTGAGGTGCATGTACGCCTCAAAAAGCTTTGCAGTCCATGCTTTTGTATTGCTGCAGTAGACAAGTCTAGACGGCAGTTGGGTGCTTTTCAAACATCTTGGCATGGCTGACTTCCCAATCACAAGAAATGATTCACTTCGAATGCAACTGAAATCCTGTCATTGGCATGCTTACCGCCAGTGCATGTGTCGTCATTGAATGCAGGCATTCTGTCTAGTAGCAGCTTGAAGAGCGCAGACTCATTCGTGTTAAAGATATTGTTGGGTGCGCAGTCCATCAAGATGTGCCTCAGCTGACCATTTCGCCATGTTTCTGCATCCTCTGTGTTGCCAATGGCATCTTCTCCTGAAGTGGTCATGTTTATGCCGTGCCTCACTTTAAATTCACCAGCCAGCTGTTGCTGCATATGAAGTGGTTCAGCTGCGAAGTGAAAACCGGGGCCTTCTCGGCAAGTAGGGGTTGCAAAAAGACAGTGGACGTTAAACTGCCTCAATACTGTAATACTTCAATCATAATATGGTTGTCAAGCTTAAGTTATTGCTTGTGTTTTGTAATATTGTTGCCTTGCACACAATTGTTTTCCTAGTTCTTTTTGTGCTGTTTGCCACAGTTTATTTTAAAAATATGTGCCGGCTTTTTTCTGCAATGTGCATTTGTTTAAGATACAGTGGCCAGCGCATCAAAGTGACTAGTAGTGTACAGCTCATGTGTTTTATGTTGTAAAGGTGCTGAGCTTGATACACAAAAGCAACAGTAGCATATATACTGTGAGCGAATTTTAACGTACTGGCTCCTATGTTATGCACCATTCGAATTTGATTCAGTATGAACAGGCTTCAAGAATGTTTGGTCAAATGGCCTAGTGAAATCTTTTTTTATATATGACTTTAGGAGTATTAAAAAGTGCCTTTAATTGTTATTATTTATTTCGGTAGATAAATGTTATATTCAGTCACATTATAGGCAATTTATTTTTGCACACCAAAATGTTTGTAATGAGCACAGGTGTGCAAGAAAGCCCTCAGGAATGTTGGTCACCTGTGCTGTGTTTCAGCTTTCAGCTCAATAAGTGGGATGAGTTGACCTCTCAATATAGTGCTGAGGTTTTCCACTTTTATTTCTGTTGTACTAAGTCGCACAGACTACCACTGACTGGCATCAATGCAAGATTGTTAAAGGAGTACTGACACGAAAATTTGGTGTCCCGGCTTCTTAAGTAGCTGCTGACTCCATATTTATGGTGCGAAGCCGCAGTTCCATGAGAGTGCTACAAATTAATAATTACAACACCTTTGTACGGCTCGTCCAAAACACTCTTCTGGCAGAGAGGCCTCGGACATGAAAAAGGTTATTTGTCGCTTCACCGAAAGTGAAGTTGGCAGTGTGTAGTAGTTGAATTGAATTGAAGTTAAGGGCATGAACTGATTGTGTCGCCGAAAGCTGCCAAACTGTCCCCTCTGATTGTTCACTTATCTTGGAAATACAGGGAGACACTCCCTTCCCTCTTGTCCCGTGGAGTGTTAAATGGACTGGGCTTTAATCACCGCGACCGTGGTGTGCATACACGTTGGCAGTATCCGGTGCCATGAAATTGCAATTGGTTTCATCGCTACATGCGTAACCTTTTACACCTCTGAAGCAGCACTGCTCTTGGCATGCATTTTGAGTCCTAATAAAAAGTAATTTAATTAATTATTGCATACTTGGGGAATTGAGATGCCATAATTTATTTATTCGGTTGAGGTCTATCAAGTGAAGTAATAAATGGGACAAAAATTGTCAATACTTTCAATTTGACAAGGCTTAAATTTGGCAGCTTCACAAATCAAGTCATATGCTAAAGTGCTGGGCATGGTCTGGTGAAAAGGGATTGTTTAATAAGCTGGTTGAAGCTTCGTATGTTGATATATTTTAAGTGTGTGATAAGTTCCTTAAATTTGTGCCTTTTCATTCTTTGCTGGCCACTGGCACCATTGTACAGTGCCTGGATTTCTTTGTTTTAGCCGTTGTGCAAGCTTTCTAGTCACTAGATCGAAGTATATATTTGTGGTAAATGCTGAATATGTGATAAGTTCAGGTTTCTTATGTTTGTGCCATAGGTTTGTCATTATTATTTTATTGTGCAAGACCGTCTCCTGGCCACTGAACTTTTTTTACATTACCTGTATCTTTAAAAATACTGTTCTAAACATGTGCAAACTGTCTAGTCACCATTTGTACTCATTGTTGGAAGGAACTGCAGGACTGCAATATATAAAATGTGATATTTCTAATAAAATATTTTGTAAGTGCTTGCTTTGCATGTAATCTTTCATAGTGCACAAGAGGAACTCCAAGAGGTTTCTATCTTGGCGTCTGAACAGCCCGAAACAAAGCCCTCCAAAGCTTTTAAGCACTTTTAAGTGCTCAAAAAGCAATCTCGTGGGAATGCAAGCCAATGGCTTGCATTTTCGGGACTGCATTTTGAGCTTCCAGCAGTGAGTAAAAGCTTTGGAGGGGTTTATTTCGGATGTAAAAATTACTCCCATTTACTGCCCCAGAAACGGGGGGGGGGGGTAGGGGGAGTAAACTACAATGCCTTTATTTCCACCTATTTACTCTTAAATTAACACAAAAAACACCTTTATTCCACCGCAAATGCTCCCAAATGGAAATAATAAAACTCCCATTGTACCTCTTCGAATTTCTGCAAGCGGGAGTAAAATGATACTGCTGATTGCTCCTAATGTACCCTGCAAACACTCTCATCTAAATGGGAGTATTATTGCACTCCCTTCAATGAGAGTAGAAACATGTACAAAATGGCATGCGCTAGAGGACAAGCCAAAAATGCCCATCTGGGTGTTTTTCTGTTTACAGTGTGGGGCACTGACATGAGCCGCAGCACTCTCCACGGCCGATGAAATCTGCTTACGCCAACTGATCCGACAGATTGTGCGCGAGGAAATTGCAAAGGAGAATACTAGGCACGCAGCCTTAGCACATGCATCGCCGCCGCAGGAGTTCGTGGTTGCCACCGTCGCTGAAGTGGTGCGCCAGGAACTCCGTCATGTGTTTGTCCCTTTTCCCTGGGCCCAACCGGAACCTGTAAGGCGACCCCAGCTACGCGAGACCGATATATGGCGCAGTGCAGGTCGGCGATCCCTGTGTTCTAATTTCGAAAAGACAAGACACATTTATCGTTTTTGTCCTCATAGTCTAGCTAGCTATGAGGGAAGCCCATATGCCGCTACGCTCTGCTTGTTTGATGAAAACCGTGCCTCCTTCGACGACAGTCATGCTGGCCGGCAAGTCAGCCCACCCAATCTACAATCCCGCTCACCATTTCCAGCGCGTTTTTCATCGCCGAGCAGCTGAAGTTTTACTGATGTCGCCAGAGGTCCGTCTCCCAGCCCACGGCCGGGAACTGAAAGCAGCGACATCTGGGGAGAAGGTTGCGAGTCCTCAAGTTGCCGAAAATCCCCAACTGTCGCCGAAAGAAGATGACGCCTACAAAACTGTGACTGCCGACCTCGCTTAACGATTGACGGGCACGAAGTGACGGCCTTAGTCGTCACCGGTGAGGACTTTTCTATAATGAGCGAGCCGCTGGCAATCAAACTAAAAAAAAGTCAGAATGGGATGGACGGGCCCTTGCATTCGAAATGCTGGAGGTCAGATAGCACCTACAGGCAAGTGTACTGCAAGGCTCACGATCGCGAACGTAGCTATTGTCGCCACATTTGTGATTCTACTGGAGTGCTGCAAATCACTCATATTAGGAATGGACTTCTTAAGGGAATACGGTGCCATTGTCAACATACGCGACGGCCATGTAACATTTTTCCCTGAAGAAGACACAACCCATTGCAGAGAACCCCAACGCCGAGCCTTACGTGTTATTGACCAAGACGTCTGCATTCCGCCGCTATCATGGAGACATGTCTCCGTCAGGTGTGGCACACAGTATAACGAAGACGTAGTAGCGGAACATGTGACTGCCCTTCTATTCCGCCGAGGTGTCCCCATCGCCTTTGGTGTCGTCAGCTTAGTAGATGGGCGTGCGGAGGTACTCTTGACCAATTTCACAAACGAACGTCGTCACATCAGTAAAGGCACCGCTGCCGCATACTTTGGTGAAATCGACCGAGCTCAAGACTGTTTTGCCATGCACGAAGAAGCCAAGGCTCGTCCAACACCATGTACACCCACTGTTGACGTTGGTCCGGGCTTACCGCCAACAGAACGACACCGTCTTATAGAACTGCTCGAAGAGTTTAAGGACCGCTTCTCATCTACGTCGCGAGGAGGACAAACACCACTGAGAAAGCACCGCATCATCCATTCGATCCATCAACCACTCGATAGAACCCGTACCGTGTGGCTCAGAAAGAACGTGAGGTAATACAACAACAGGTCAAGAAGATGCTACAGGATAATGTAATCACGTTACAAAGAAATATATTTATCCGTTGCCACGGATCGATGACTTATTGGACAGGCTGTGGCATGCACTTTACTTCTCTTCTATGGACCTTAAAAATCGACACTGGCAAATAGAGGTGGACGAGCACGATTGACAGAAGGATCTGTAAGATCCTTCTGGACGTTTGGCACGCTTAGACCTTACAGATTCAAGAATATGGCTTGATAATAGTCTTCAAGTAGGGAAGGCAGCACTCAAATGCCGAGTGCCTGTCGAGATCACCGATTGCACCACCGAGCGCCGACGAGAATGAATACGCAGGTATCTTAGGAGTTGTTGATGCGGCCGCAATCTCTCGGCAACAGGAAGACGACCGGGAGCTCAACTCACTCATAGAGTTCTTGAAAGGACGAGCTATGAATGTGTCGAGATTAATTTCAAGAAGTCTACCTTCATTCTGCTTACGTAATGGCATTCTGTACAGGAAGAACTTCTCTTCAACAGGGAAGAGCTATCTGCTAGTAGTTCCCAAAAATCTCAACCATGAAATCTTGCAAGCCTGCCATAATCAAGCCACCTTGGTTACACGTGAACATTGGCACGAATCAAAGAAACATCCTACGGGCCAAGGCTCGCAGCAGAGTTGAAACATAACGTTTAAACTTTCCTTGAGTGCCAGCAACGCAAAGTACCGCCGACTAAACCCGTTGGTGTATTGCAGCGCGTTGCCTTACCGGTAACGGTGTTTCCTCAAATTGGAATAGACCTTCTCGGCCCTTTTCTAATTTCTGACAGCGGGAACCGATGAATCATAGTCGCGACGGACTACCTCACCCGATACGTTGAAACCAAACCGATTCCGAGCGGCACTGCCTCTGAAACAGCACAGTTCTTTATTGAGAACATTGTCCTGAGACACGGTGCTCGGGCGGTCGTCATCACCGACAAAGGAGCCGCATTCACAGTTGACCTTTTGTGCATTGTGCTCGCACTCAGTGGCACAGCGCATAGGAAGACGGCAGCCTATCACCACAAACGAATGGGCTCACAGAACGCCTCAACAAGTCTATCTCAGACATGCTTTGCATGTACGTCGACGTGTAGCGCAAGGATTGGGACAAAATATTGGCGCACGTCACATTCCCATATAATATGGCAAGCCAGGAAACAACCTAAACAACGCCGTTTGCTTTGATCCATGGTAGAGAAGTCACTACGGTGCTTAAAGCTATTCTGCCTCATTACTACAATAATTCACACGAAGATGCCGCAGAATGCGCTGAGTGCGCCGAGGAAGCACGACAGCTCGCGCTCGTCAGAATAATTACAAAGCAAGAACGTGACGCTCGACGATATAATCTTCACCACCAATTTGTCGCTTATACACCCGGAGAAGAAGTCTTGGTTTGGTATCTGGTACGACGCCGAGGCCTCTGTGAGAAACTTCTGCACCGATACTTCGGACCCTGCCAGGTTTTGCGCCATATTAGCAGCGCAATATGCGAGGTCAAGGGTGACGCTTCATGCCGCTCCACACACCGTCAACAGGTGCCTGAGATAGTGCACGCGGTGCGCATGAAGCCGTATCTGTCTGAATAATGTGGACACCTACAAGCTGTTTATTGAGTCTAGCGATTACCAATTCATGAGCATCGCGACGATGCTCGCACTGGAGGGAGGGTAATGCCGCGTCACTATTTGTGACAGCTACACCTTGATGACGACAAAGACGACATGCTCGAGAGGAAAGACAGAAACGTTCTTTTGTGCTGGCCTGCATCCTGCACGTCCATTTTGAGTACAACGCGTCACTGGGACTTGCCGCACTAAAGTCCCTACTTTGTGATGTGCGACAATATCAAATAGACCGCCCAAGCACTCGCGCGCGATCAATTATTCTCGCGAACTTAGAATCTACCATCTACTCCGACTGGCAAATATCAATCCACTGTTACTACCGATTGACAAGGATCGATGCTATTAGACGGTATGCTAGGTTGCTACAGGTTTTTGAAATATGATATACCAGCGCGAAGTCGAGAGAGACGAGAACAGGCATTGGCAACACAATGGCTGGACTAGAAGTTACATGAGGGTAATACTGGGAAATGTCCCGTGGAAATCATACTCAACCATTATTTTGTTGTGCATGTATGCCACTTATGCACCACGTTTGTGATGCTCGATTGAGTGTGCACATTGCAATTAACTGCTGTTTCTTTTCTGCAGCTGTGCGAGACCAAGAGAAACGTCACCGATTTGCACTACAACATTGTTGCCGACAATATTCAGTACGAGGACTTCAACGACGTGTGCGGCTATGGCTCGTACAGCCGCCTTCGGATACTGAAGAGACTGGCTGCCTTCCTGGCGGAAAACTACACTTCACCCGATCACGAACGCTCTTGCAATTTGGTCGCGTAGTTTTCGCTGCCCATTACGTTTCTGCTTTTTTTTCGTACGATCCCTTATGTATCACGATGTAGTGTCAGATTACTGTATGTACATGTTTTGGCGCTCATTTATATCTCATTATTTTGTAAATTATATAAGCATTCCTTTCCTTGTGATCGACCGCAAGGAAATTGCTGTGACATAGATACTTCAACTACCTAAAAACAATTGCCTTTGATTTGTAGTCGACTTGCTAATCCCCATCTACTTAGCACCATGAACCAGCCCGGCTCTCTTTTGCTCTATTTCTGCCCAATATCCGGGACTTTCTACACCGATTATTAGATAGAGTGCACTTCGTAGTCCAAGAATATTAATAAACTTGTGTTTTTATTGAATAGAGACCGTGGTGTAAAACACACACAATTTTGAATAGTGATAATACGTCTGCTTGTTTACTAAGTACAGAGGATATGATAGGAATAAACTTTATTTGTCCAACGCTTATTGCTGTTGGTGGCCGGGGTTAGGCTGCCAGGGGTCCATCGCTTCTGAGTGGAGAGAATGCTAGGTAAACGTGAGTAACGTATTGGCTTCATTCTCCTCTAATTTATTGTGAGAATAATAGCAATAAAATGAGTTATTGCTAATGAGAAAGGTACATGTTCTATAAGCGATGCCAGTAACGCGTTTGTTTCAGGAATTTTGTTTCTTTCACATGTGTTTTTTTTTCAGTTTCGTAGTTGATTTCGATCTCGTGTTCATGAACACTATACTGTGGCCCTGCTGGCTGAAGTATCTCTCTTCCGAGTATCTCACATAGAAGAGAGAGAGAGACAGACAGACAGACAGACAGACAGACAGACAGACAGACAGACAGACAGACAGACAGACAGACAGACAGACAGACAGACAGACAGACAGACAGACAGACGGACGGACGGACGGACGGACGGACGGACGGACGGACGGACGGACGGACGGACGGACGGACGGACGGACGGACGGACGGACGGACGGACGGACGGACGGACGGACGGACAGACAGACAGACAGACAGACAGACAGACAGACAGACAGACAGACAGACAGACAGACAGACAGACAGACAGACAGACAGACAGACAGACAGACAGACAGACAGACAGACAGACAGACAGACAGACAGACAGACAGACAGACAGACAGACAGACAGACAGACAGACAGACAGACAGACAGACAGACAGACAGACAGACAGACAGACAGACAGACAGACAGACAGACAGACAGACAGACAGACAGACAGACAGACAGACAGACAGACAGACAGACAGACAGACAGACAGACAGACAGATAGATAGATAGATAGATAGATAGATAGATAGATAGATAGATAGATAGATAGATAGATAGATAGATAGATAGATAGATAGATAGATAGATAGATAGATAGATAGATAGATAGATAGATAGATAGATAGATAGATAGGAGAGTCATAGAAGACGTAGCATAGCCATATCCAAGTCGTATCCCTTAGGCAGTCACTTCGCTCATTAGTCACAATAGTTGCTGCATTTCATTCATCATTTGTTCCGTCGCTGCAACATGTCTTCAACGACAATGAATTTAAGAGCGGTACACGTACGAAGTGCCGCGTATCCAGTGACCTCACTTGAACGGGCGTTGAGTTTCGAACGCGGGTGCCTAAGCACAGCAGCCTGATGTTCTGCACCTTAGACGATGAGCTACCCAGTGACTTCCACTGGTGTGAAAGAGGCTAGGCGCGGACAGTGGAACAAATAGACAGACACATGGCGAAAGGTGATGTTCGCAAAGAATGCTATTCTAATGGAATAAAAAAAGAAACGGGGGCCTACTTAACGTAGTGCGAAAATTTTAAGGGTGAGGCCAGTACGCGAAGAGGAGCCTCACTTATTAGAGCTCTTGGTTCATTTTAATAAGAACATATTTAATGAATCATTACACGTTACAGATGATATACGCTTTAGTATTTCCCTTTCGTAGTGTACATGTGTCGTGGGTGGAACACATGAGGTTGTTTCAGAAGAGGGTGCGGGGTAAAATTAAGCAGATCATGAATGACCAAGTTTTGTGGCGAAATGACCAACATCCCTTTAATTTGGGGAAGCGGTGCCTTTTGGCCGTTCCAGCAGTTCGCCGTTAAATACGAAGTTAACAATTTCTCTGGATGTCTTTTACCCAAATGCACTCATAGCCTTAGAACTGCTATACGGAAGATGTCATGTGGCCGTTAAAGAATTTTTCAAAGTCTCCTATTTAGCTGTTTCATCCAGTTCAGGCTAGTGCATGCGATACTAAATGCTGCGTGCGCAAAGATGTCAAACTATAGTCTCCTTGTAATCATTACGACACTACGAACATGCAAATATGAAGCTGGGAGTTTTACTATGGTATACACATGTTAAGCATATGTACACCCTTTGGGGTGCATATTTGCCACACAACAATAATCGTCATCTGTGTTGCTTAAGTTTTCTTTCTTGAAAACGCTGCGCTGGCTACTTTCCTGTCGAGAATGCACTGTTATGCTTATAACGGGCATACCGTTTGTGATATGGAAGTACCAGGCTCGCCGCGTTAAAGAAAGGAAATGCGGACAAGACAGATGACGATTAGTGTTGTGCGGCAAATATATTGTTGAAGATTATTGTTGTTCTTGACTCTATTTTGGGTGCTTGGTATGTTCAGCCCATACTTATTAAACGGTCCATTTGACCTAGTAACGGATCACCATGAGCATTGCTGGCTCGCCACGTTGAAAAATCCATGTGGCCGCCTAGCACGCTGGGTAGTTCGATTCAAGGAGTGCGATATTCGCATCATCTACTGATACGGATGAAAGCACACTGACGCAGACGCCCTGTCCCGTTCACTTAACTCGGCCTGCGGAACCACTTGCACACGCCTTATGTGATCTCGTGAACTTGACTCAATTGGCACCGAGCAGCGCCGTGACCCTTCAATCACTTCCCTTTTCACCCATCTATCTGGATGATAGACGATCGCTGTATTGCGATCCTTCCGACGCCAAACTGTTGATTTCGTCATTCCTTATCGGCTGCTCTGCCGACGCAACCGCACTCCCAAAGGCAGTAGATGGCTACTGGTCATTCACCGCTGTTTAAGATAAACCTGTGCCGCTTTTCACGACGACCCGCCATGTGTCCATGCCGGAATGTTTAAGACATACAAATGTTTTCCCCAACGCTACCACTAGCAAGGAATGTAGACTACTGTACGAAAGTTCGTTCAGTGCTGCCCTCACTGTCAACGTTGCACAATACCGCATTTGCGCGCGTCTGGTGCCTTGCAGCCGCTTCTGTGCCTTGCAAGACCCTTCGATCGCTTTTTTTGTGATCAATTGATTTTTACGGCCCGCTTCCATTGACACCGGATGGCAGTCGATAGATTATAGTTGCTGTGGGCCATTCCGCAAGCTACGCCGAAGTTGCTCCTTTAACAAACCCTAAAGCTCGGAGCTTCGGCCCTACATCGCTTCACCTTTCGACGTGGCGCACCTCAAGAAGTCCTTAGTCATCGAGGTAGCGCCTTTCACTCGGAATTCGGCAAAGCTCTACTTTCGGAATGCCCCATTATTCATCGAACGAGCACGGCATACGATCCGCAGACTAGCAGGCTCACAGAATGGTTTAACCACACTCTCGGTTATATGATTGCGATGTAGATGGCATTTGATTATGGTAACTGTGACGGCGTACTATATTTTGTAACGTTCACGTACGGCACCACGACACAAGCTACTACGGGATTTTCACCTTTCTCCCTCCTGCTCGTACGATACCGATACCGGAGAGTGCCGATATATAATCGGCACTCTCCTTCCATACCGTACTGATGCTTCCGAGTGCCCGCCTGTGTACAGAGCTGTCGGACAAGCCGAAAAGTGCTGCCCGCTCGCGCACACCTTTACATACCGAAAAACAGCGCCATAAAGAAGGCCGCGCTGACTCACTCTGAAATCCGACGTATGCCCCAGGGTCTCTTGTATTGCTAGCTGTAGCTTGTCAAACTCCCGGGCTTTCCTCGAAACTCATCCCGAGGTACGAAGGGCCATACCGGGTCTTGGAGCGAACGCCCCCGGGGAATTTTTTCATTGATCCACTTTCTATATCTGACGACATGCCCCGGCATGGACTTGACCTCGTCCATGTGGCACGTCTCAAGCCCTATCATGACCCCCTGCCTCCAAACCCTTAAGTCGCCAAGAGGCCTCTTTTTCGTCGGGGGCGATTGCGAAGAAGAAGACATGCCTCCGTCCTGCAGCATCGCCAACGCTCTGCTCGCGCTACTGGTCGCTGGTGTCTCTTTTGAGACGGTGCCTCACGCTTCCTCGCCGTGCCGTGAACTGGTAGCGTCCTTGAAGGACAACGCCAATAAACCGCCTATTGAAGTGAACACAGTATTGGACATAACGTACTTATCATGTATGTACCTTACACCAGGAACGCTGGGGAAATTGCACACAAAACACAAGCAAGCCGCGGGCAGGCCCTTGCATAGCATGTCCACGTCTATCCCTCACAATGGCAGCCGCAAGTGAGCACCATCTGACTGCAGCACATGACCTTTGCTTTTCTGCAAGCAAGCCACACTACATGTGAATCCAGCGTGGCTGGGACTGGCAAATGGCACACCGTATGTTTACGCCAAAAATGACGTCACATGCCGAACAGCACGTGGTGGCGGCTGTGATATTGCTTACGCTAGCGAGACACCGCTAACTGCCCTCGCTGGTGTGAATCACTCCGTCTCCGATGCTTTTTCCTTCGTCCATAGAACTAGGCGTTGCTCAAAATAAATGCTCGAGATGCGCACATCATAAATCCTCAAGATTGTATTTATTGCAGTTGTACCATCAATGCATGCGTACGATTCCTTGACTGAAGCATATTCACGATGCATTGTTGATAAGAATATGCAGACTTCCACTATGATCATGATTTGCCAGCTTACTTAAAATCACGAGATATGGCTCAAGCATACCTGCAAGTTAAAAAAGTTCCGTTAAATTCCTGCTAAAGCACGTTTGTTTTCGTCACAAATATACGTTTCAGAATGTTGCCTAGCGCAAAAATATGGAAGGCTATAAAGAAATGGAGGCTTGTAATCACGCAGTCAGTCAGTCAGTCAGTCAAGAACTTTATTGAAGTCCTGAGGAGTTTCAATCCGTTGGAGATCCCACGCAAGGAACTCGTCCGGCAGAAACCGTAGGCGACACCCAAGTCGGGACGGGAACGTGGTGACGCTCCGCCAGTTCTTGGGCCCTCTGGACGGCCTTGAGTTGGAGTTTGAAGTCCGGGCTTTTGAGGGCTTCTTCCCATTCGGGCTCACTGGAGAGAGGGCCCTTTGGTAACGCGGTACATTGCCATAGCATGTGCGAGAGTGAGCAATAAAGTTCTGGGCAGTCTGGGCAATTTGCCGGGATTTCTGAGTTATAGTGACTCAGTAGGCCTCGTGACGGATACGAGTCCATTTGTAGCATTCGAAACGCGGCCGCCTGCGCGCGTTCGAGTTTGGCGTTTGGGATAAGGAATTTGGTTCTGCCTTTCCGATAGTGGGAGGTGATCTCTTGGTAAGTGAGCAGCGGGTCATTAAACTGAATGTCCAGCCCCTCGTAGGCCGTGGGACCGTCGCGGCGGGCAAGTTCTCGCGCACGGTCGTGGGCCGTTTCATTGAGGTTAGCTTTTTGCAGGTGAATGTCTTTCCCCATGTGAGCGGTGAACCAGGAGAGGCACCGTTCTCTCTTTTGAGCTCGCTAGTAGTATACGCGCTGCTTCTTTAGATACGTTGCCGCATTCATAGGCCCGAAATGCGGCACGCGAGTCCGTGAAGACATAAGTAAATGTGGGGTCTGCCATTGCGATGGCTACGGCTATTTGTTCCGCTTTAGCACTGGTGCTGGTTTTAACCGATGCGGATGATCGTAGGGTTCCGTTGCCGTCCACGACCGCTAGTGCGAAAGTGGATGTGCTGCCGTACTGGGCCGCGTCCACAAATGCGGTGGCTTCACGATCCACGTCGATGCGGTCGAGAATCGCGCGGCCGCGGGCCCGGCGCCTACCCACGTTGTATTGTGGGTGGACGTTTCTGGGAAACGGTGAGACTTTGTATTTGTCTCTAATTTCACTCGGTAGGTTAACCGCGTGCTCGAGATAGGGAGACGGGGAGACATTGGCGTCATTTAGGATTAGCCTACCGATTTTGGACGAGGATAGGCGGAGTATTTGCGCCATAGTCTGAGCCTCGATCACTTCGTCGATGTTGTTGTGCATACCTAGCTGGTCAACCTTTGCTGTACTTGCTCTTTGTGGAATTCCCAAGACCTGTTTGATGCTCTTGCGCATGAGTGTATTTAGCTTCGTCTTCTCTAGTTTCGTCCAGTTGTGGGCTGAGGCCACGTAATTAATGTGACTCATAAGGAACGCGTGGTATACGCGCAGAAGGTTATCTTCGCGGAGACCCTTCCTGCGCCCCGAGACTCTGTGGATGAGTCTGATCATGTTTTCGGTTTTGGCGGTTAAGTGTTTGATCGTGTGTCCGTGGCATCCGGTGGATTCGATTAGGAGCCCAAGAATGCGTATGTGGTTGACTCGCGGAATCTGTTGTCCGTCTCCTGTGTGTAGTGCGAGCGGAAGTTCGTCTAGAGGCGTTAGGTGGCGGACCAAGACACCAAAATTGATAGCAAGGAAGCGACTGATCGAATGGTGTCTACTTTCCGTCAGCATGACGATGTTTGTGTGTGTCCTTCTGTCGGTGCCTCTGGTGGTTGTGCCCTTTTCATCCGCAATAGTGTCGGTATAACTGTGCAATCGCTCTTTTCGGGCCAAAGTGGACGCCTCCTGTTGCCGGTTTTTTCCAATATGGTTTTTTCCAATATGGACCGTGTAAAAGGTTTGCCAGTGCGAGATAAGAGTGCGGAGGTCTTGAATGTTGTAGTTCACGACCACAACTTAGAAGATATCGGAAGTGTTGTCACAAATGGTGCGCGTCCGCAATTAACACATTTTCAAGGCGATAGCCATGCACGATTGGACAGGCTGTATGTGTCGCTTGAACTTGTGCCACTATGCACATCGTACGAGGTTAAGCCAGTGTCTTTCAGTGACCATTGTCTAGTTATTGCAACCTTTGGTAAAAAAGAAAACAAAAAGTACTTCAAGTGGGAACTTTGGAAACTTAATGCGAAATTGATGGAGGATCAGGGTTTCGTTAAGGATGTAGATGAGAAGCTAAAGAAGCTACTCGCAGTGCAATAATTAAGTATTGGTATAGAGTGGGAGGAGTTTAGGCAATTAGTAAAAATGACAGCCATCGAAAGAAGTAGCACATTGCGTTATGAAGACAAAGGAAACGAAACACTGCTTCGTGAGCAACTTGTATTTCTTACGGGTATAGAATGCTCCCAACCAGGTACTTGCACCAACGAATAAGGAAACATAAAAATTTAGTTAGAGAGAATTGATGCAGAAAAGTACAGAGCAGCGGTTATCCCTGCACGGGCCGAGAAGCTTTGGGCCAGTGAAACGCCCACAAAACGTGTTATCGGACGAAAAAATTGGAGGACGCTTAAGCATCGCCTTCAAGAGTGGAACGCGACAGCGTTCCCGTCGACTCGCCAAGGGGTGTAAGACAATGGGCTACGGCACTATGTGCGCTTGAGCAAGCGACGCACGCCTGAGCCTTAGAAACAGCTCGTTTCTAAGGCAACACCGCATTTACCAGAGGCGATTTTGTACCTCTTTGAAGTATCGAACTCGTGGCTCAGTGGTAGCGTCTTCGTCTCACACTCCGGAGACCCTGGTTCGATTCCCACCAAGCCAATCTTGCAAGTTGTTTTTTATTCATGAAGTGCGTGCTGAGATTTATCGCCGACCGCCAACGCCAACGACGCCGACACCAACGCCGACGACACCGGCTTTTCTGCGACACGAGCTCCTTAACGCTGTCGCGTTAAAACAATACGCTTGCAATAAGGAAATACGGCAAATAAGAGGTGGTAATGACGTTTCGGAGAACCGCAGTGTAATCAAACGCATCGTCGCTGATCATTTCAAAGAATTGCTTGGTCAACCGCGCACCATTATCGGTGGCTTTGAAGCGGAATTTCTGTCGTTACTGCCAAAGCTGGAAGAAGAAGAAAGAACGCGTTTGGAACAGCCAATTTTCATGAAAGAAATAGAGGATGCAATAGATGCACTACCTGTCGGCAAGCCACCCGGCCCTGATGGCCTAGGAGTAGCATCTTATAAAACATTCAAAACAAGTACAGCCCAGATTCTACTCAAAGTTATCGCCGAATCGTATCAGCAAAAACATATAGCACTGTCCTTCACAACTTCGCACATCGTTCTCATCCCAAAAACTGAGGCATCTGAAAAACGTCCCTTGGTGGGGTCTTATCGCTCGATAAGCCTTACCAACGTCGACTACAAGATATTTATGAAGGTATTCGCCACACGATTGCGGGGTTTGATAACGAGACTGGTTGGCACGCATCAGACCTGTGGTATAAAGGGTAGAAGCATCGCCACGAACATACACGTAGCTCGAAGTGTGCTAAAATGTTGCGATGTATTTGGCGATCGAGTGGCTATGATGCAACTAGATCTCGCTAAAGCCTTCGGCCGTGTTTCCCACGATGTTCTCTTCGCCATATTAGAGCATTCCAACGTGGGAAGCGTAATAACAAACGGTGTCAGGATGGCGTATGCTAACTGCTCAAGTCGGGTCATTGTAAACGGGGACCTGACAGACAGCGTGCAAATGCTGTCTTCTGTGAGGCAGGGATGTCCGCTGTCGCCCCTGCTATTCGCGGCTTACCTTGAGCCTTTGTGCAAGACCATCCAAAACAATGAATGGATAACTGGCTTCAGGTTACAGTTCACACAGTTGAAAATATTGGCGTATGCCGATGACATCGCCATATTCTGTTCAAATAGAAATAGTATTTGTGAAGCCGTGGTGGTAGTTGAATCCTTCTGCAAGGTCACCGGGCGCAAATAAACTGGGAGAAGAGTTATGGGTTTTGGCATGGTGAATGGGAAGAAACGCCAGACTACTTCGCTCGACTTCGGCGGTCAACCGCTGCAACAACCTACCGAGGCGTGCCTCTCGACTCTTATCACGACCCTGAGCCGTACTGGAATGAACAAGTGGCGAGAACAAAGTAAAAGACTAAAGCGTGGCAGGGGCGACAGCTGTCAATGTTCTCGCGCGCCACGGTTTGTAACCCATTTCTTACGTCCAAGATATGGTATGTCATGGGTGTGCTGTGTGCTTCGCGGATCAACATCAAAAAAATCCACCGTATCTTCGCCGTTTTCATATGAGCATCGACTTGGGAAAGGACCAGCCGCACAAACTTGTTCTTGCCAGTAAAGAAAGGGGGCCTTGGGTTGGCACATTTATTTGTGCGACAATTAGTGTCGCGCTTTATGTACCTTCGCGATCAGAATGATGTGTTCCTTCGCACAGTCATGGAAGTGCTTTTATGTCGTCACCTTCCAGGATTTGCTGTATGCTCATGTGAAGCAATGCATGGTTCCGTTAAAGGTTACCTGCGAGAAGTCGTGCTTGCGTACAGAATGTTGCATATGTGGTTTTCTGAGCAGTATCTCGCAAATATTACTAGGAAAAAACTGTATAAGGACCTAATTGACACTAGGCTCCCTGTACCGATTTACCATATGTCAAATAATAATAATAATATTTGGGGTTTTACGTGCCAAAACCACTTTCTGATTATGAGGCACGCCGTAGTGGAGGACTCCGGAAATTTTTGACCACCTGGGGTTCTTTAACGTGCACCTAAATCTAAGCACACGGGTGTTTTCGCATTTCGCCCCCATCGAAATGCGGCCGCCGTGGCCGGGATTCGATCCCGCGACCTCGTGCTCAGCAGCCCAACACCATAGCCACTGAGCAACCACGGCGGGTCATATGTCAAACCGTGGAGGCCCAAGAGATATCCTCAAAAGGGTTAAAAGAATGCCAGTACACCCTTCGGTAAATTTTTTTTTCTTTAAACTACACACTAACACATTATCAGTTAAAGCATGGATGCATAACAGGGGTATCTTTGTCCCGTGGTCCATTAACTGCTTGTTATGCAAGATACCTGAAGTGATAGAGCATGAGTTTCTAGATTGCTGGGATCTCATCTTTTTCTGGAATGTGCTACAAAGGACTATAAAGAAAGAGTTACCTTTAGGTCCACATGGAATAAGATTCTTACCGGTAGAAACGGAGGCCTTTCTGTATGACGCTACAATGCTCCTGGGCCTCCACAGTTTGTGGAAAGCTAGAACGCAGTTCAACAATGCTGATGTCAATTCGCGACCTACACGTGACCACTTCATTGAATCTGTAGTACGGCTCAGGGATGTCAATCGGGCACTCCCTGAACAACCAACATGGATTGACGTGCTAGATAAACTTGCAGCATTGAAAAAATTTTGGTATGTCGTGCCACCAAAATCCTTGTTGACATGTTTTTCCTTTTTCTGTATTGTTTGTGTATGTCAAAGCTGGCAATAAAAAACAAAGCCGTGGCCGAGTGGTAAAATCGCGCACACCTTTAGTGCCGCGTCGCGGTGGCCGGGGTTCGATCCCGCTTCACACTTTTCCTTTAAGCCGCATAGGACCTAGTTTTCTAGTCTCTCACTAGATGGCAAAAACACAAAACCCAACATTTGCTTTCGGTTCTGGTTTTTCAACGGCGTAGTTTTTTTTTTTTAAGCCGCATAGGACTTCATTTTATAGTCTCACACCAGATGGCAGGAACACAAAACTCATGGTTTGCTTTCGGTTCTGGTTTCCCAGTGGTTCTCTTGAAATATGTTTCCTGTTTTTCCTTCCTTAAACATAGCAGTGTCGTGTTCATTTGTTAAGTCAACGCATTTATAAAGATTTTACTCATTGGACATCATAACTAGAAGCTTGCGCATAGCTTTGTGTTATGCAAAAAAATAGTTTTGTGCTTTGTCGCGTGGAACCTGGGAGAACAAAATGGCTATTCTTATTGCGTTCTTCTCGAAGGTCTGTTTTCTTCGACTTTCGCCTATCCTTAATGGCACATACTCCGGGCGAATCAGGTCCACCTGGGCCACAATGCCACCCGGTGGCCAGTGCCATTCCTACCCAACATTCATGTGGAGCAAAGGGTCTGCTAGGCTGAGTCGCTGCCCGAACGTTAATTATTTATAAAGATTCGTCCAAATAAGAAATGCACCAACTAGGAGAAGATGTGCAGCGTGTGGATTAATAGATACTGTTAATATGTTCCCTACAGCCAAGTGGTATGAATTCGTAGGTGTGGACGCAAAAAAACCATTTGAATAAATGTCCCGTGCTGTGTCTGCCCCGGTCACTCTACAGAGAAGCTAGCTTGGCCAGCCGTCAGTATTTAGGATCAACGTATGGCGTCCCTCGTTCGGGGCATTTGCTTTTATAGAGCAGTATTCTTTGGCGAGTACCCCAGCAATTTGGTAGCAAAATCGTGCAAAATCGTGTTGTAACGCCAAAAAACTTGACGCATTTCCCATATTAATACATAGCTCTTTATAAAAAGGGTCGGGGTGGCCAACTTGAAATTGGAAGTGGCATCAGCATAAATTTGTGCGTGATACAGGGATGGGCCCAGTTGAATTTGGAAGTGTTACATAGTTACGACACACGTGCCGTGCCTTACTATATACGACAGCACGCTGTTCGAAGGTTGGAACATGAATCTTTAGACGTGTAGAGCGCCGTAAGGCTTGGGGTGATCTGACGGGTTCAGCGTTGCTCCCTGCGAGTTCCGGCTGAAGTTCATGCTCAGGTTTTGTTATGCCCCCTTGTTCGGCTGGCGTTCTCGGCGACAATGGGTAGTCGCGAGGAGTACCTGTTCTTGATGCTCGTCTTGCCGCTTCTTGGTTTTTACCAAGCGGTGGCGTCGCATCTTCCCGGTTCCGCACCTGGTCAACATGTCGTCTTACTGATCCGGCTGGTGTTCGAATGCTCACCATCCGAGAGCCTGTTGTAGACTCTACAATTCCTGGAGTCCATTTCTCACCCGTTCCGAAGTTGCGGGCGTACACGGTAGCTTCAGGCAATGGCAGTGGCCACTCATCTGCTTCGTTTGCTGGCCCTGCGTGCACAGGAGGGAAACATGTATCTAAACGGGATCGAATTTTGTATCCGAAGAGCAGCTCTGACGGTGATTTTCCAGAGCGGTTAGGTGTTCTTCTGTAATTGAAAAGCAGCCTGTTTAGGTCATCATTCAACCGCCCCTCACCAATCTTCTTGAGGCCGTCCTTAATTGTCCTGACAGCCCTTTGTGCTAGTCCGTTCGATTGAGGGTGATATACAGCTGTGCGCAGATGCGTTATGTTGTTCCTCTTGACAAAAGTAGCGAACTCGTCACCGGTAAACTGCGTTCCATTATCGGATACGATGGTTCGTGGCACGCCAAATCTGCAGAAGATACCGCGCAGGCAGTTGATCGTGCATGAAGCATTTGCTTGTCGGAGTGGCACAGCTTCAATCCACTTGCTGTATGCGTCCACGACCACGAGTATCATGTTCCCTGCTATAGGTCCCGCAAAATCGATATGCACCCTTGCCCATTTTTCAACAGTAGCGGGCCAGTTTTTTGGCGTTGCTGTAGCTGGCATGGGCAGGTTTTGAACACAACTCTGACATGACGCTGTGACTGCCTCAATTTCACGATCTAACCCTCGCCACCAGAATGACGATCTAGCCACCGACTTCATAGCGGACGATCCTTGATGCGTCTCATGCAAAAGGTATAATATGCGACGTCGCGCCTCCATCGGAATGACTACTCGCCGGCCCCAGTATAACAACCCGTGGGCCAAAGAAAGCTCCAATTTCTTGTCAAAAAAGGTGCGACACTCGTGCTCAAGCCTTTTGCGCAGGGCGGCCAACCGTTCTCAGTGAATCGTATATCTTGACTGAGAGCAGGGTCACCAGCAGTCAATTGCCTTAGCTCCTCAACTGACACAGTTCCCTCATCGAACACAGTCAAGAGCAGCAGATAGTCTGGTGGGTCAGCTTCTGGTGGCTTCGGCTCAGACGTCCGTTGTGGCAGTCTACTAAGGGCGTCAGCGTTGAGCAGTTGTTTACCAGGAGAGTATTGAAGCTGATAGCGGAATCCGCCTAAGTACAGCGCCCAGCGCTGTAATCTGGCGGCTGCCAATGCTGGAGTTGGTCGATCCGCCTTCAGCAGGTCCACGAGCGGCTGGTGGTGGGTGACCAATACGAACTCTCGGCCTACGAGATAATCACGGAATTTGGACACTCCAAACACAAGAGCAAGGGCTTGCCTCTCAAGCTGGGAATTGGTGAGGGGCGGTTGGAAGATAACATAAACAGGCTGCTTCTTGGACCAGAGCTTTGTTGCACTGATACGTTCCACACCGAGGATCCTGCGTCATTGAACTTGGAAATCAACTCTCGTCCACAGAGGCTCGGCCCTGAACAGTTCAGGACCATCAAGGAACTCTTGACCTCCTTGTCGTTGTAGGACACTGACATACTCAGTTTCCCTAATACTAGAAGTTCTCCAAGATAACAGGACAGTTTAATGAATGCGGTTTCTAATTGCGGCCAATGTTCACGGTTTTTCTCAAAAATCTCTTTAGGCACAACACAGACCGGTGAACCGGTGTCCACAATCATAGGTACGTCAATGCCACACCTTGTGAAAGCACGAAGAATAGATGGTGGTAGCCGACCATTGGAGGGTGCGGTTAGTGTCCGAATGTGCGCACCGCCTGCATTTTCCTCAGTGACATCCGCTGTTACTGCAAACGCTTCTCCTTGCCGGCATTGTGAGCGAGCTTTTGGGCGCCCTTTCCGCACGTCGCTTTGGCACATCTTCGCCAGATGGCCGTATACACCACAGCGGTAACACCTCGCTTTCGCCCAGCCGCAGGCGTTTCTGTTGTGTTTCTGACTTCCGCAACGCCCACATACAAATTTGGGGGCCTGTATACCAATAGTTAGACAACACCAGTGGTGTTTCTGCATATTTTTCATCATCGTAAAGTACGTATATTAATAATTGTTAACCAATACCCCTCAAGGTGAGCTACCACTCGAGCCTTCGCAGCCCACTGAGCTAATAATGTCACAGGAGTGCTCTCATCGTGACGACTGCGACGTTCAATGTGGAGATCCACAAGAACAAATCGCAGACAGAGGTGACCATTTCCACACCAGTGTCATCGCTAACGCTATTCGCTCGTACTAGATGCAACACAAGCTTACAATATTCATAATGCAACTTTCAATCGCACGCTAGTCGACACGTTCTCAGTTCACAATTTCGTCAATCATCTGGATAGGAATCTTGCTGGATGTTTTACTGTTATGTTGCGTCGTTTTTCACTAAAGCCTTCTCCCGCAAAGAGAGTACATTCTTTAGATTGACGAGGCAATTAAGCTAGTATATAACTCGTATGAAGCAAATGTATAAAGGGTTATAGGGATTTTTCAAAAAATATGTATAAGTAAATAAGATTTCAGGTGGTATTGCTCCGACCGGGCATGACAACGATTTCTTCCCGCCTGTCACAGTGCTTTGACCGAAAACCTAATCATTTTGCTGACACGTGTTGCCCCAATACTACATGGGCTGAATGTACAAAAGTGCGGTACGTAGTCACAGCTTCAAAGCCAACCTATTTTGTGTACTGTTATTGATATTGTAGTAATGTGGAGTTTTCCTCTTCATAAGAGCACAAAAAGAAAAAAAGATATTACAGATAGTAGCTCAGCGCAAAGTACATTGGAAGATCTGAAACCAGCAAATATTTTTAATTTGCGGGTTGGTCTCCGCTGGTAGATCGCTGTCCGATCACTTCAAGGAATTTTGTTTGTGTGCAACTGCAGCAAAAACAAAGATACTACCATTTCATTGCCAGGACCTTTATGGCCTCCACACCCACAAGAAGGACACCAGATAATGGCACTATCAGTTTATAAACTGACATTGTTTTGCTAATTTCAGTGTAGCGCAGTGTCTGCGAACGGAGTATTTTCTTAGTATCAGTCCAGTATTAGCAGTGAAGCAGTTCGGTCTGCCATACCCATGAGGGCATACTAGCCATTGTAGCGCTCTACTCTAGGACAAGTGCTAAAAACTTGGTATGTTTTGTCCTTTCTGCAGGTCGTCCATCCATTCTGTTATGGTGACCATCAACGTTGTGTCCGTCAGGCCTCCTCATTTTAGCTTCACCATCGCGAGAGTGGACAGAGAAAGGAAGCTTTCTTCACAATCAGCCCCAGCGGGATTCCACCACTCGTAACTGCTGCAATTTGCATTCAGTGGCTGGGCATGCTAACTACACCCTTAGTTTCACAACGGCTAGAGCGCACAGAAAAAACGGAGCTTTGGTCTCTAGCACTACCACGAACCCATGTCAATGCATATACAAGTACGTGCACGGGCTGGGCATGCTAACTTCTGCGCTACCACCTGCCGCCGCCACCTCAGATTTTCTATGCATACTTCCTTGTTGTTTTCATCGCAGACGCATGCAGGACAAACGTGGATAAGTAATTGGATTGGATTGGGAAAACGTTTATTGAGCCTGCAGTAAAGCGCGAAGGCGCGCTTCGGACGTGGCCTATATCGTCATTGTGGCGGGTGCTCTGCGAGGATCCCCGCTCACCGTTGCCGGCTCGCCAAGCTCCTGCCTAGCCAGCGCCTCGATGACCTGCTGGACGGCCTGGAGTTGTTTTTCTTGGTCGTCGCTTCGCGTTGCTTCCTCAAGCTGCGGAGGTATACGTCCTGAGTTAGCTTCGCTTGGATGTTTGGAGCAATCCCACAGCATGTGCTCCAATGCGGCCGTCTCCCAGCAGCCCGCTCTGGGTATGTCCTGTGCAATAGCGCCGGGCTTGGAAGCGTTCTTGTTTGTAGTTGCCTGAACAGCACGGCCTGCGACGTGCTCAGCCCTTTGCAGGGCGGCGGGAGAAGTCTGCGGGCCAGCCGAAAGCCTTGGTCAGTTCGTTATAGCTGGTCATCCGGTCTTTGGCGCTGAACCAGAGCGGGCAGCCGTTGCCTTGGGCGCGGTCGGTTAGCCCTCGGGCTCGGGCGTGTGCCGTTTCGTTGCGATTGGCATGCTTCTCCGATGCTTGTCCTGCGTGCGCCTGGAACCACTTAATTCGAGTCCTCTTGTCGTGGTCTGCCTGTCGGAGCAGGACGCGTGCCGCCGTTGGGGCAATTTTTCCTTTGGCGTAGTTCCTCACCACCTGTATGGAGTCGCTGAGGATCATGTGGCATTCTCAGCCTACGATGGCCAGGGCGATGACTATTTCTTCTGCTTTCTCCACTTGCTTGCTCGATGTGCTAGCGGTCACCCGCACGTTGCCTCTGGAGTCGACCACCGTGATGCGCTGCGGCCGGCATATTCGGTTGCATCCACGTATCTCGCACCGGTGTCTTCCGCGTGCAGGTCCGTCAGTGCCTTGGCTCTAGCGCGTCTTCTGCCTTCGTTGAATTCCGGGTGCATGTTCCTCGGCAAGGGGTCAACCCGCACGCTCCGTCGTACGTGGTCGGGGACGGGGCATTTTGGTCCCTGCTATTCGTGATAACGGATGCCTAGACTGCACAGGATCTTTCTGCCGGCCTTTATTGATGCCAGTCTTTGCAACTGAGCGGCTCTTTGCGCTTCGGCGATCTCGTCGAGCATGTTGTGCATGCCCAGCTAGAGGAGACGTTTCGTGTTGGTAGTTTCAAATAGACCGAAGGGTGCCTTGTAAGCCCTCCGGATTAGGATGTCTAGCTTGTTCTTTTCGCTTTTCACCCACTTGTGGATAGCTGCCACGTACACTATGTGGCAGAGCACGAAAGATTGTATAAGTCTGATGATTTCCTCCTTCATGACTCCATTCTTGGTGGTAACGTGCGTGACCAGTCTGGTGGCGTTGGCCGCCTTACCCATGATGGAAATGTCGGTGTCTCCGTTCCTGCCGAGCACTACGATGGTCATGCCCAGGACTCGGATCTTGCTGACCGTCGGTATTGTGTTACCATCCCTGGTGTGGATCTTGATCTTTTCGTGTTTCGTTTGGTTCTTCATTCTGGGCGTTTTGATCGGTTGGTAAAGCAGGAGCTACGCAGTCCCGTACCTTCTAGGCTTTCTTCGATCGAGTCAACGGCCGTCTGTAGCGTGGGTTTTATGCGGGCATCACTGCTCTGTCCACCCACAGCGTAATGTCGTCTGCATATATCGTGTGCTTCAGTCCTTCAAGCTTGCATAGTCTTTTGGCAACTTGAATCATAACGACTGCCCTAGCTCCTTAATGTCTTCTCGTCCGTCTTCAGGTCGCCGGCTCTGAGCTCCGCCGTTCTGCTGGTGAGGAAGTACTTGAAATATTCGTACGACCTCTCGCCTAGGTTTAGGTGGTATACCTGCGCAAGGATGGCAGAGTGCGTCACTTCGTCGAAGGTACTTTCTAGGACGAGCCGGAGGACTGCTTTGGTGTCCCTGGTTTCGCCGTCGATGACCTGATGTTTTATAAGTAAAAAATCTCAGTGCCCTCCCACTCTGGTAGAAAGATGACCAGCAAAGCTTCGTATGTGGACCCCTTAATGGCGAACTCCACCTCCGCCGTACGTCGGCCCCGCATTGCACCGTCTTCTGGATCGGCTCACGTTGGGGAGTGCTTAATGCCTGCTTCACCTCCGCCGCAGGTCGGCCTGGCATGGCGTTACATTCGGGATCAGCCCACGTATGGGGAGAGCTGAACGCTTGCTGCGCCTCCGCTGCGGGTCAGGCTGGCATTACGCTATCTTCGGTATTTTGCTATACACGCGGACGTGATATTGGCTTCATGCAACTCCCACTTGTAATGTTGGCTTAACTATAACTGCTTTGATACCATTCCCACTTGAGGAATTGGCACGACATTCTAGACACGCGGATCTTTGAATGCTCTGTGTGATTTCCTTTAAACTACGAAGTGTTTACAATGTTCATTCCTGTTTTTCTTATTACCTACATCGTATTTCTAAATTTCTTCCGTTCGAATTCGTTTAGTGAACCTTCTTTTTTTTTTTAGGTGTGCTCATTCCTTCATCTTGTCTCATTTGAAATGCTTCATTTTCTCCCGCATTTACAAAGTAGTAAGAGAGAGGGAACGTAGGGCAAAGAGCTCCTTCGTGCAGCTTGAAGAGTGCCCGGCGGCCACTTATAACACGCCAACATTTAGTGAAAATGACCGTGAGAGTTTAAAATTATAACTTCAACCACGATGCATTTGCACCCATTTCAGAGTACCACCTAATGCCAATGCTAACACAAAACTGAGCAAACAATCCTAACGTCATACATATTTTAGAATGTCGCTCGTAGGCGCCCGTTCCTGCAGCGAATGTCGACGTTGGCGTTATCTATCGTAACCGAGCGAACCAGCGCAATGAAGGATGAAAGGAAAACGGAGCGCAGCGGGAGATGAAAGGCGGCAAAAGCAAAGACAGCGCGAAGAGAAAAGCGGAGGAGGAGGGTACGGCTAAAGCGTGAGAATAGAAGCGTAGTGGCGCGCAAGGTGGGCTTTGCGGTGACTACGGCTACGAGTTGCCGCCAGAGTAGCGCACGTCGTCTGTACGGAAACAAAGCGCTGCATGAGTGGAGGGTCTGTCTGCAACGACTGCTGTGAATCGCGCCCACGCGCCACCTGTCGTGATCTCCTGATTAGCGAGGCAGTTGCGCCAGATTTCGATCCATTAGCAACGTGCCAAACGAGATAGCTTGTCCGTGCCAGCCAAATATATCACGTAATGAAAACATGTATGAAGCTGCACTGAAATTTTCTATTGTACATATTGTAATTACTCTAAATATACACTCCCGCTAATAAAGCGGAAGCCCAAGCAAAACTTACATCCTTGAAGAGTATTGGCAACTGGTGTAATAAAAATGGCATGCAAATTGACACTAATAAAACAATGTGAATTACGATTACTCATAGATAGACAGTTCTCCATCTTGAGTACAGGTCGGTATAGACATCAAGCGGGTGACTACTGTTTAGTACTTGGGAGTCACGTCAGGGGAGCCTTTGAATTGGGATGTCCATATCGACCATATCTCTAGACGAACAGTTAAACAGCTAGGTTTGTTAAGGTGCAAACTAGTTAATACTCCCCCCCCCCCAGGTGAAACTAACAGCGTACAAAACACTAATTAGACCCATCGTAGAATATGCAGCAATATTTGGAACCCGCACAAAAAGCACTAGACCAACATGCTAGAAAAAGTTCAGAACAGGGCACTTAGATTTGTTTATGCAAACTATGCAAGGCAAGAGAGAAAAACTGCGCTCCGTATGCAAGCCCGTGTCGCAACTCTGACAAGCCGGCGTAAGCTAACCTGCCAAAGGTTTCTTTTTCTTCTTTCCCACAATTTAGGAAATGCCAATAAAGATGAAAACATGAAAACTGCGAACTGTCAGTCCAGTAGAAATAATCACCACAAATGTATATGCCCCTTCCTCCCACAGCTGTAACATGTTTAAATATTCATTCTTTGCTTTAGCTATCGAAATGTGGAATGGCCTGCCCAATGATTTTTTCAATGCTGAATTAGTTGACGCATTTTTGCCACTTCTGGAATATAATTTCAATTACTGCACTAAGCCGCTTGTGTTTGGTGCGGAAAGAGAAGCGAGAGCATTGCATCGCGCATGTGTCGTCTGTTCAAACGAATTTTCGTTTTTCTTGTTTTTTCTTGTCTCTGTTTATATTATCGCTTTGGCACAGTGCATAACCTTTGACTACTGCATTCTTATATTATCTTCAACATGTTCAAAATTCTGATATGTCCGCTGAAATATTCACATGTATCATTTATTGCTTTATTGTTGTCACGTATGCTTACAACATATAGTGCTTTTTTTTTGGTCTTCGTCAACATGGAGACCTTTTGCATCATATGTCCTTTCCTGTAGAGGCATGAATAGGCTTACAGTATTTAATAAATTAATAATACATAAATAAATCGACTTTTTTTAGTTATTAAAAAGAGAAGCAAGCACTAACACGTTATTTTCTGATTTCTCAGCGCTTCTGAATTATATGCTAGTCGCTGGCTCCCAATTTTTTCTTTTACAGTTGTTCATTACTTTCGGCTAATATTGTATTTGCGTAACGCGCCAACCACCTCTCTCTTCGCCCATCCGGCATTGTGGGTACATGCCATACTTAGAGAGCTTATCATCATCATCGCCTTTACCATCTGTTCTATACCTTGAGCAATTATCGGCGCCATGATCGGTGAGTTATTCTTTTCTCGTTTCTTCCGTCACCACTACAAGTAACCAGGCTTCATTGATAGAATAATTATAGGCACTCGTAAGCACGGTATAGTGCCGGCACTCTGTATTGTGGTGCCTATTCAACGGATGCCTCTTTGCATCAGAAAGACAAGTAGAGCGATCTCGGAAACAGTCATGATAGGCGGTGTATATTGGTGTGACAATTCTGACATTAGCGCATGGCATTACTATCGAGGGCTTTAGAAGTCGTTTTCAGAGCGTGCAGCTCCTGCAGAAGTGCAATCAAAGACTCCGGTGGTCCGATACCTGCAATGGTATGGAACTGCAGTCCCTAAGGTCTGCGTTATAAACCAAGCTTCTTGGCCTCCTAAAGCATAGCTCTTAGGCACGCGTTGCTGCGGCGAACGTCGGCGTCGTACCTCGTAATCGAGCGAGCGAGTGAGCACAGCGAAAGATGAGAGCGAACGCAGAGCGCAGCGGGAGGTGAAAGGCGGTGATGGCGAAGAGATCGAGAGGAGGAAATTACAGGAGCGTCTCGCCCCGCAAGAAGAACTATGTGGCGACGATGGCTAGAAGATGACGGCCGAGTAGCGCGACTTCGTCTGTGGACAAGAGCACTGCACGGGCGGAGGTCTGGCTGCGGCGGCTGCTGTGTATCGTGCCCATAGGTCACAGACACGTTGGCTCTCGCGGTTTCACACTTAGCGAGGCAATCCCGTAGCACTTCGCTCCGTTTGGAACGTGCCGCACGAGATATATCGTCCACGCCAACGAATATATCGCGAAATGAAAACACGTAAGAGCCCCGCTCGAATTTCGCATTAGGGAGTATCACATTTGTCGGACAGCTTTTTTTCTGTGAGTTTAGAGGTGGTGTATGGCCGAGTTGACGCAGCGATGGGTTGGGCGCGGAAAGGGAAGGCATGATCTACAGCTGCCACGTTAACGTGGATGAGCTGGAAGAGCAAGCGCTTGTATGGAGCGCCTGATTTGCTTGTCATAACTTGTGTTCGAATAGTTCATTACAACCACCATATGGATCGAGGGTTGCAAGTGATCAGGGCAAGAAATGAAGGTGCGAAAATAAATGAGCGAGTAAATGAATAGGTAAGTAAACAAATAGAAAATAAACTGTGTCATTTTAACATATTTGCTCATGTAAAGCACGCACATCCAAGTTTCCGAGGTTTTACTCGATCTTTTACACGAGGCAGGCTCACAGCTACTGAATGAAGCCTCGAATGGTGGTCAGACCACTATGTTACATAACGCAACTACTATCGGTGGAGTATGAGCACTGTATGAACCACTGTACAGTCGCGGATAAGTGTTATGTCGCCGATCCATGGCGGCAGGGGCAGTGGCGGAGGCACCGCCGTAGAACAACGAGTGTCGCACTGCAGGTCGTCCGCCCACGGTATGGGGGGGGGGGGGGGGGGGACCCGGTGTTTGCAACAAGGGTGGCGGCGGAATTTCACAAAGCATGGTTGTCGGTCGAACAGGGTCGTCGTCTGAGTAGGTATACTATGGCGCGCAGGTAATATTGCAACGTCCTAGGCCTCAGTAGTTGGAGCGGTTTTGCCTTGGCATCGTCTAAGTTCCCGTCAGCATTGATGAAATGAGCTGTACGTTAAGCGTCCATGGGCCGAAGCACTAGCCGAAAAAAAATGGCTGTGGCTTAGCTAAGGTTAAGCCCAGGATGCGAAGCATACTAGCCTTTATTTTAGTTGTTGAACCACTGTTTAGCCTGGTGAACTGCTGTTGCTTGGCTATATTTGGTTCGGCTGGGCGAAGAAGCAACTCATACAGGCGAGCGCACGAGCTCAGACCCGGCTATGTAGCTACGCGGCCGCAAGCGAGCGCATGAGTTGAGCCTCCGCTTTTGCAGCTGTCAGCTGTTATGACGTCATATGGTAGCTGCGCGGCCGCGCGCGGCGCAGCAAGGAAGACCGTGGTTGTGCGGCTAGTATGCTTTGCATAAAATCAAAGCCGGGTGTCTGCAGTAGCATCGCAGGAGTGGGGTAATGCCGCGGTCCGCCGACGTGGTGGACACGTCGCTGCAGCAGCTTTCTAAGTAGGGTTAGCTCCCGAATAGCGTCCTAGCCGTTCTAATTCGGAAGGACTGGCCGCAGGAAGTGAAGATGTGTTTCAATAGTAGCGCCTGAAGTCCGTAGTTTAATTCGTCGCAGTCGTATATAGCAGGGGGTTCTCCACAGAGACCATGGACAGCAACTTGGACGCGTCATAGCAGCACTAGTAGACGTAGAATAGGAATGCGCCTCGCGCGCAGCAAACAGCCTGGCGTCCATTGCAGAAACATAATCCGAAGCACCAGTATCGTAGCAGTGTTAAGGTTCGGAAGGAGGGCCCGCATAAGTAGAAGTCCTTGATACGACGTCGCCAATTGTTTTGTCGTCGACGGCGGCCCTGGTGATGGCGCCGTCATAGAGCTAGGGAGATCGCACCGCAGGCCTTCTGCCGACGATATCGAAAAAATGACAAGTGAACAGTCGAAGAACCGAAATGGAAGTGTACAATCCCCTTTTATTCCCGGTGGCACAATTATATATATTCATGAAGCCATGTTAAGCCATGGCACTTGGTCACTGCCACTCTGGGGCGTCCCAGTCGGTGACTGCATGGACATCACAGATAAATTTTGCGGACGCGTACAATGCCACGAAATCAATGGAGGTACGCTGCGTAATCAGTGGCTTTTCTAAACCTTGTTTTTAATCCGTGGGGCCAAACGTAAGGCAAGCCAGCACCTTATTTCTGTTTGTTACGCACTGTGTAACTGCGTGGCTTCTTTAAGGACGTGTAGAAATGCTTTGAAACACTGGGTAACCATATATACGTTTGACGTTTTAGCGGCAATAACGGGGTCTCACTGACAACGGCAAAGAACGTTTGTACCAATGTCTAAAGTGCGCGTAGCTTTAGATGAATATCTAAGTTCCATGTGTGCGCCGATAATGGTGGTCTGGCATGACGCACGCTTTGCTTCCGTGTTGTTGATGCCAGACGGGGGAACAGCAGATCGAGTAGTAGGAGATGGCGTTTTATCTAACATGGTGTTCCGACTATCGCTAGCAACTTTGGATATTGATTACCAGAAAACGTTTTCGCAAACACCGCTGCAGATCTTACCCATCGCAAGCGTTTTGCATGGGGACTCACTTAACCATACTGCGTCTTACGTTTTCGTGAAAAGCTGCTGTCAAAATGCAAAAAAAAATGTTGAAAACCGTCGAAAAAATTCACCGGCGATTACAACACTCCCTAATACGAATTTTGAGCACAGCTGTTTAGGTGTTTTCAATTCGCGATATATTGTGGCAAATAATTTGATTGTGAACGTCAGGGTCCTCTCGGCTCTTACCCTGTAATTGGGCAGCTCATTTAGCAGTAGCGGCACACGAATCATTCCTACCAGTTTCGACGCTCGTTGTTCATAAAGAAATCATGAACACTGCAACGTGTGGCTCGTGAGGAGCTCATTCTCTAGCGACAGCGGAGCAGGCGAAATAGCGCATGCGACTTCCAGTCCATCGCTTTGTTTTCATGTACGGCATCGGTCATCGAGGAAGAAAAAAGTTTGGAGGGAGCATCGTGCAACGCGCTTGAAGCCAAACCTGGCGGCCGAACATATGATCGCACGTCAAAGTGCGCGATTCGTTTTAGTGCTCGCGCTCTGCAGACAGAACCACGGCAGGGCAGCCGAACAAGAGCGCACCGAATAAGAACTACTGGCATAGCTACTAGGAACCAAAGGTCTCAGGAAATCTCGATTTCTGCTCCGTGATCTCGAGACAATAGGTCACGTGTTGCACCACCACTGAGCAAATGTATGCGCTTCACAGAGCGTTCGCTTGCCAAGGCTGGCTTCGTGACGTAATGCTCTGTCCTAGCTCTTTTGTTCCTCCATAGTATTGGTGAATGCGCTTACCACATGCCTGGTTACCGCCGTTTACCACGGCTCGTGAGGCACAGCGCTCTGCTCTTCACCCTACCGCCACACTCTCCTCCGCCTTCCTCCTCGCGCTCTCATTGATCTCGTCGTCTTTCATCCCTCGCTGTTCTGCGCGTTTCCTCTTTCATCCTTCACTGTGCTCATTTCCTCGGCTACGCCGAGGGACACCGATCACCTCGAAGCTCAACGCAGGAGCAGGTACCTGAGAACAGCGCTCTAAAAACGCGATTCCAATTGTAGGAAATGAGCCTCAAAAATTAGCGGTAAGTTTATTATGTAAACGAAGTGGTTAAGAGTAATAACGTAATGGTTAGTTTAATAAAACATTAAAATGTCATCTACAAATCTAAAGACCATCACAATGGGTGCTTTGGGAAGGCTGGTCAGGAGCCACGGAGGGAGAAATAATGCATTGGATAGACGCAATATATCGCAAACCAACAACGGAAGTATGCTGCACATCAAATAAGGAATTAAAAAGCAGCAGTTTCATAGTAATTATAAGCGCTTAGTAACAGGAATTAACAGGCAACTTCTTCACCTGATGGCGTATCTTCACGACGTTTCTTACTCGTGATCCGCCACCGACATTTAACGCTACTGTTTGCCGTACTCAACTTGAGTGCTTCTGCGTCCGTATTCAGGGTTCGAACGCCCTCCGCCTTGCCACTGCCACTCCACCTTGCCTTCGATACAGCGCCACATCCGCCAATATAGCGTCCGTTTACACGTTCTATTGCCACTTTCTATTACACCGACGCAGCGGGGGCAGCTTCTTCGCTTACCTTAGCAGTTCGCTTCCTCGTTCTAATGCAAAGCAACGTCTCTGGGCCACACAACGAATGTTTTTCACACTACCGACACTGACATCCACGCGCCGCTTTGGTAGCGCCCTTACCAAGTATCCGCTCGCGAAAGAAGCGTTATTGGTGAACAAGTAACCAAAATGGTCAAGCTCGATGTCATCAAGCTTTCCAAAAATATTTGGTTGGGCGTTCTTAGTCATACTAGTTAAAAATGCTACTACACGCTTCTGTGCCGGTTGTCGAAGTCTCAGCAACATTACCCACAAGGATATGCACCTATTGCACCAGTTCCCGAAGCCCATGCATCACAATGAAGCCTCAGCTTCGTTAGCCTATTGTGTTATTTGCGATGTTTCGTCCATAATTTTGGTGCGGTGATTGCATGTTTCATGGAGCATTTACAGGGTGACAATGCACTTTCTACTTGGCCGCAGACGTGCTATGATGCTTTCACGACTCTCCGTCGACTAGCATCTCCGCTAATTTTGCGTCATTTTGACACGAGCGCACCAACTGAACTTCACTATGACGCCAGTGGTGTCGGACAAGAAGCCGTAGTCGCTTACGCCAGTCGTGTTCTCAAAGGCTAATTACTCCCCGACAGAAAAAGCTGGCTGTGGCTTAGCTAAGGTTAAGTCCAGGATGCGAAGCATACTAGCCTTTATTTTAACGCGACAGCGTTAAGGAGCTCGTGTCGCAGAAAAGCCGGTGTCGTTGGCGTCGGCTCAGGCGTGCGGCGCTTGCTCAGGCGCACATTTCGTTGTCGCGCCGAACGCTGCGTTGCTCGACGCTCACCGCGTCCGATGCGGGGCGCGTAGTCGCTGCGCCGTAGCAAAGCCACCTAGAAACAGTCTCTGTGGCACGCCGCAACCTTCGCTTCTCATTCCAACGAGCAGCTCTGTCTCCAGGAGGCATCTCACCTCGTTTGTGTCTAGCAGAGGCAAGCGCAGCTGCTTATAGACGACCGCACGCCAAGTTTCATCCTAGACGCCAGCGCTCGTTTCTCCCCTGGCGGAGCGATTTCATCTCCAGCGGGGGTTTCCGTCGCCGCTTCCCTTCACGGTCGCGCCCGCCTTCAGTTCGCGCTGCGCGCGAAACGTCTCTTGTTTGCGACGGCACCTCTTCGGATGACCGGAAATTATTATTGTGTTGTTAACTGTCACGACAGCAATGTAAACATGAAAAGGTTGATGCCACCAGTGAAATTCTGCCGATTCACAAGAAAATGGTACGAAAGAAGCAGACGACAGACATGGATTACTGCGGTGCGCCGAGCGAAGTAAACATCTGGCAAACGAAGCGAGCTCGTTCATTGATCCCTCCTGAGTGTATGACGGTTTCTATATGTAACCCACGTGAAATTAATAATTACTCGGTACATAATCCTTTTATTCATATAAAAACTTTAAGTTAAACGAGCGCTTGTCCTGTCTTCTTTCTCGTGTTTCGTTTGTGTGTGCGCTGTCTAAGAATGGAAACCACGTCTGTTGTATGCGCTAGCAGTGGCCGAAGTTCACGCGTGCCGAGAAATTCAATATGTGCATGATGCATTGAACATGACCGGAGTTCATTCCCGCTTCACCACTGCACCGATCGCTCGGGTTACTGGACGATACACACCCGCGTCTTGGTCGCGCCGGCATTGCTGAAGCAGGAATGATTAATAATACTTTCAACTTCCGTCTCTTGAGTACTGTTAAAAAATGACCAAGCTGTCTACATTGCTGCCTCTATTCCATATTGTAGGGGACGTACTAGTTAAATTTGTGTGCGCATGTCGTATTTGTGCTATGCAGCGATATATCTTGTTTATTTCCGCACAGTGTCGATAGAAGTCCGTTGTCGCCATCAGAGACAACACGGATTTGTAGCAAACATAACGTGAGAAACTGCAAAAAGACTTTAGCTCGTTGGTGCTGTATGTATGTGCCGCATCGTATGTGCTGACGATTTTTCCGGTGGCACATACGATGTCGTTTCCAATTACCTGCTCAGCGTCCCTTACATGGTTGAGCAGACGCTGCCCTTTCGCCGCATTGCAGCCATAAAAATAATCGTGAAGCGTACCGATCTTCTTAAAGGCAAATATAGCGTGTGCAGCTTGTTTCACACTAGGGGGAAAACTCGGAACGTATTGCGTCGCGATGCGGCAAGCAATGAGTCGTGCGGCGGCAGCAGCTCGAGCAGGCGCACAGGCCTGAGGGGCAGTGTCGTGATCTGCGTCGTCTGCTACGGCGGCGCGCGCTGGCCGCATTTTCAGGAAGCGTGGTACTGTCAGGGGCAGTGCACCGATTTCATCGGTACTGCAGGAACTGAGCTGATAGTCTTTACTAAACGTTCTGCGTCGCCCCACTCTGATCCTTCATTGGCGATAATGGAGTTCCACAAACTTCTTTTGACAACATGGTTCATTTGTTGTTTCGAAAGTCCGGAGTACTGAGCGTGTGCACGTATATTTCTTCACTGTGTGTGCTACCGTAATGAGCAGCGACAAAACGCACCAAGATGTGCGCGCAACGTGCTCAGTCTTTGTTTAACTCGAAAGGAAAACAAAGCACTCAACCATAGGAGTGGAACACGGTGAAACAAACGGACACGATTAAATGAACGTTTTAGGTTCAGACAATGAGCTGGAAGTGATTTTTCTCGATAATCATTCGCTACACCAGACAGACCCTGCCCGCCGGTGGGGAATTGGACACGTCACGCTCGGAACTTCAGTTAGTATCTCGTCATGTCCCCAGCGGCAGCGATGACAGCGCTCATCCTGGAAGGCAGTGAAGTGTAGAATGACTTGATCAGGGATGTGTTCATTCGCTGCACGTCTCAGTCACTGACGATGGTGGATCGAAGCCTATCCTCGGGCGACTGATAGAGGGGATGTTGCGCCAGCGATACTTTCAACGAGCCCCAGACATTTTAAATGATGTTGGCTCCCGGGGATTGAGGTGGCCGCTCCAAGAGAGTGACTGCGCGCTCTTCTAGCAGTTCTTGCACAGCATGAGCAGTGTGGATCGGCGTCCTATCGCGTTAGAATATATAGTCGCCTTCCAGAAACGGGCCGTCAAGAATGTATGGAATCAGTACGTCGTCTATGACTGCCATGCAGCGATGAACTTACATTCGAGGCGTATCAGTGGGCGTCGCGCAACGCTTAGCAAAGAATACCGGCTCCTTTCACGCAGTAACGATGTGATCAGCGCCCTGCACCTGACAGTAGAACGTTTCTCGACAATGCGGCCAGCGTGCGCCGCCGTAGCAGACGACGCCGTTCAAGATCCCGCCCCTCGAGCATCTGCGCGAGCTGCTGCGCTTCGAGTTTTCCCCTAAATGTGAGAGAGACTGTACACCGCCCTTCGAAGGAAATGTCCACGCGCACACACCGCGCGCGGCGCGAAACGTGCCCAAACACGCGCAGTGCAGGAGGCAATCAAGGCGGCGCGAACGAGAGATGGGAGAGGGGTACCACCGCTAATAGAATTTTGCTCCGCATGCTGCGCTCTCAACGCCGGCGCAGCAGCGCCGCTCTCGGTGCCGTTCTTGTCTATACACCGCCGCGACGCCGGGAGCGACGGCGCGAGTTGGGGCCCCGTTTCTCCTCTGTCGTGACGTCACGGTGTCACGTGGTCAGCCTTGAAGGCGACGCCGCGAGCGACGGCGCGAGTTGGAGCCCCGTTTCTCCTCTGTCGTGACGTCACGGTGTCACGTAGTATTGAAGGCGACACCGCCGTGCCTGAGGAGCTGGGTTGAGCTCTAGTAATATGCTTCGCATAAAAGAGTGTCTGGCTAAATTACTCCCGTACCTATCGGGCCGCCTCGCTCGCTGGACCCTCCGCGTCCGAAAAAACGGCGTCTGGGCTGTCTATCGCTTTCGATGCAAACACACTGACGCCCATGCCCTCTCACACTTCCCAGAAACTTCGAACGATGACAGTGCCTCTACCTGCTGTGAGGACATCTTGCCACTCCACATAATCGACATGGCATCAGGACAATGAAAAGACCCGCGGATTGTGATGCTTCTGGATTTTCTGGTGAACGTTTTGGTGGCTCTGGCGTCTCGGTCATCACGCTATCAGGTTCTGCATTTTGCTATACCCGACAGACTTTTGCACCACCGCAACTGTGAAGACGATGGCCGAAAATGGCTCTTAGTAGTAGGACGCCATCTCCGAACGGATTTCTCCTCCACCTTTCGTAAGTTAGTCTGCGCACCTCTACCGTTCAACATTCGCAGACCAACGGCTTATCAGGACAGTTCAACAGAACTCTCGGCGACGGGTTTTCATTTTATGTTGCGTTAGACAGCTTCAAATGGGTTCGTCTGCTTTCATTGGTCACACGCTCTTAGGACGCCGCCTCACAAGCCACTACCGCATTCTCTATTATATGCTTTACGGACGTGAGCTCTCCAGCACAACCAATACAATTCTTCCGTACCGTGCTTACCCAGCCGAGTGCTCACCTGTTTCCGCGGTCGCCCAACAAGCTATGGGATACCGGCAGCTGGCACCTTCCCTCACGTCCACTGACCAGCGCTGCCCACGATATGAAACGACGTGACCCAACAAGTAAAACCTTTCGACGTGGACTCCTTCCTGTGGCTGTGGGTCCCACCCTATCAATGCTGTCCTTTCATCCAATCTCCTTCCAAAGTACCATGGTCTCTACCATATCGTTGTGCAAGTATACCTAGTTGATTGTGTGTCCGAACTCAATACGCCATCTGCAGATGGCCAATGTCGAGGTTGTGAGTCTGTGCACATTGGCTGGCTCAAGCCGTATTACGATCTGCCAACTTCGTGCTACCTATAGATCGCAACGATGGATACTTTTCAACGGCGGGAATGTTTATAACCAATAACGTAGGCATGCTTGGAAGACTTGTCACCATCGCGGGGCTCAGAGCCAGTTCGCTATTTTGATGCTGCAACCGTGCTACTTGCAGACACTCAACTGACGCAAATAAACCGTCTTAACAATATCTCTCAACAAAAAAGCTTATTCGACGGACCCTGGGGAAAACAAAACCTGCAGCTCGGCGCCACCAGCTCGGCTGGCGCGAGACATCAGCTGACATTCTTGCGATTCTTGCGATTGAGACCTTTGCGATTTTGCAAGCTGTTCTCTAGAAGGCCCTTTATACTTTGTTAGAAGGGCTGGGTACACGTGAGAGCTGCCCTCAGCGCAAATAATACTGGACGAAACCTTTGCTCGATTAACTTCCCAGATTCCATTCATCATCTGTCTCATCGGGCTGAGTCGGAGTGCCGCTGTGATATTCACTGGGACTGTCGAAAAAGACATCCAGGACTGGTCTTGCTCTTATGAGAGGGTAAGCCAGGAGAAGTGCACAATGTCACTAAGTCCAGCAACGTATTGTTTTTTCAATTATGTCGACACTTCAGGCGCAGTACTACCGTCACCATCGCCGTCGGCATCACCGTGAGGCACTGCATAAAGTGCAAGATCATAAAACGGTCGCCGCTCGCCGTATGCTGTATGTGTGAGTAAAAGCGTGTGAGGGTGAGCCGGCGAACGCGGTTCAATCTCGCGTGCGCGAGCGAGGAACGCGGGACGGAAGCGTGCCCTCTCCTGTCGAGCACGAAGAAGGGGTGTCTGGCGAGGGAGGAGGGGCGTTCTTCTCAGGCGGCTGCTATGGTGCCTAGATGTCCTCCTCACCCACTGCTTCGTCAAGAATGAAGACAACCATGGCATCTACTACGTACTACTACGGCGTTAGGCACGCGATTGGCAGAGGCCGTAATAAACGGCTCTGGTGGACGCTGTAGGGACGCGGTGCCGGCGCTCGTGTGTCTTGAAAGGGATTGGTGACGTGGCCAATGTGCATGCACGCGCGGGCCTCATCTTCAAAGTCATCTGCCATGTTTGCCAAGTGGGCGTAGTGCTGGTAGCTTCGTATGCGCTGTACTTTCAACGTTGTGTTCGCGCTTAAGCGAGATAGACACAAAGGTTAATTCGCTTGCTGCTGCCGCGATTCCTTGCTCCAGCATTTTGAGAGCGAGTTTCCGCGCTCAACACGCGAGATGTGTTCATGGTCACCTGTGCGTGCTTAGCACCGTGCTTGTCGATTTAGTTAAAACACGGTGGCGAGCTAGTTTGAATCCATGGCAGGATCTGTTTGCGCTGTTGAACAAGGACGTAGAAAGAAGCAGACACACAAAGACAGTGCTGCCTCTGCGCGCTTGTTTCTTCCTACGTCCTCATTCAGTGACGCTTACAGATTCTATAATTGAAAATACTCCATTTTCAATTAGCGAATGTTTACCAGTTTATACGGCCGCTAAATCTACTATCCTGACACAGCTATCCACTAATTTCCTATCGCAAACGGTGCTTCGCCTTTCGGGCGAAACCGCAACTTTTTTGCTTGACCGGTGTTTGCATTCTCTGGTTCAGCAATGATGAAACGCATTTTACTAGAGTTGTAGCAGAGCATTTACGGTCCACTTCGCTCAGACCGGCGTATCATAAATATCTGCACACAGCCGCTCGGCAGAATGCTACCGTGAACACTGTTGCGCGTGCACACAATCAACGCCTCCTCTATTTTTTAATGCTAGTGCAATCGTTGGTGCGCCTTAGTTATGCCCACTTGGTACAACTAGGGTGCTTTGATGTAGCGCGCTGCCGTAGAGGCTGGTGACACCTTCTGGCCTGCGCCGCGCCACTGTTTTGCTCCGCGGACGCCATATTGGGACGAGTGGCTTGTGGCGCCCGTTCCTTCCAGCGTTAGCAAAGCAGCATATTTGCGGAGTTTGCGAAGCTTTTGTGTTCTGCGCCAGCTGCTGGGCAATTGAAGTGTGTTGAGTCGCAAAAGCCAGCATGCCAGGGTGTTGTGTACCGTTGTGTGCGGGCTCGACAAGGAAAGGTTTGCGCTGTTTTCGCTTCCCACGGGATAAGGAACGGAGAAACGTATGGGAGGTGAAAGTGAGGCGTAAGGAATGGAAGGCGAATGATAACGCGTGGACCTGCAACGTAAGCCATAACACTTATGCTGCTTCTTATAAGAGTACTGCACCTGTCCGCTTTTAGGTCGCAGCATTGTGTGGTTAGAATAATGCCGCGAAGCTTGCTTCTGTTTGTTTGATCACTCCTAAAGTGGACGGCACGCCGCATTATTAGTTTTTCTGTGACGCGAGATGCGACCAGATTTATCTTGAGTGGCCCGAGCCACGCGCGACTGCGTCGGATTCCAGATATTTGTCATTCTCTTTAGCATGTTATCTCGAAGTTTCTTTAGCGGCATTAAATTGAGCTCGGCGGAGAGCGGCGGACATCCTGTCCATCGATGACAGCAGAGCACGTTTGCTGCTATCGCCGCCACGAAGTTGTGCAGTTATAAGTAGACGCAAGTCAGCCTAATCAAGTGTTTCTTTTAAATAATGCTTCAATAGTGCTTTTGTTGTCTTATTTTTTGAGTAAGCACCACATTAGGCGCAACGTGACACTTTTCTTGCCTCTCATATTAGCGACACTTCGAAGATCAGTTCGAGGGAAACAGGAAGGATGGACGGCGGCTGCTCAAGTCAACGGCTGTCCCGACATTGTTTGATTTTGGGCGCAAGTGTGTGCCAACCTTTGATTGTATAATCTGGTGTCCGCATGAGACAGTCTGTCACGCCTGAAGGTCAGCCTTTGGTACAAGATACTAATGAATTTACTTCTTTGCACGGACATCCCAGCTGAAGCGAAGAGAGCCGCTTGCACCTAGACCTTTTCCTTCCAATACTGCACATGGTACCACAGTAGACTCTTCTCCACCCCTCAAGGCACCGCCTGACCTAGAACAGACTCCCCCATTGCCGGAAAACACTCATGAGGGTGCGGCAGAACAAGTGGACATTTTCTCGCTCTCTGAGAACGAACTGCGGAAGGAGCTGCAAGATGCAAAAAGAAAACGCAATGAGTTAGAAGAAAGCTTATCGCAGGCAAAGAGAAAGGTAAAAAAACTCTGAAAGAAGAAAACAGTTTGAAAAAAACTTTGAACATTGAGTGCAAATTTGATATTTGTAAACCAGGACCAAAAGACTGCTTTGGAAAAGAAAACACAGGAAGGGTTGCTTGTGGGGTGCTGTCAAAATCAAGAAGGCACTACAGCTTAAGTTCGCATGTGGGTTTGACAGATGCAACTTGAGCAAGGACAGGCGCTTTCTTCAAGGAGGACACTATGCCGGAGACTGCAACACTTAGCTTTCTTGCCTGGTGCGCTAACAGAAATGCTCGTCTTAATGGAAGCCAAAGTGGCTGAGAAGATACCGAAAAGTATCCTCTTCTTGGACGAACTAGAAATTCGCAGAGGTATGGAGCTGAACTGCAGCAATGACTTTCCTTGGCAGGGTAATGCTGCCCGAAGGTGACTTGCCTGCCAACCATTCCCTTGCTTCATGGTAGGTGGTATGGATTCCAGATGGAAACAAGTAATTGCGTACTACTACACAGGTGTCTTTGTGAATGGAGGCAAGCTTAGAGATTTTGTCTTTCATTTAATGCATTTATGCACCCAGATAATACTGCGTGTGTTGTGCGTCACATGCGACATGGGCAGCTCAAATCGTGTCATGTGGAGGTCTTTGAACTTGTCAAGTTCTCGTTGCTCTGTAAGTACGTGTTGTGTGCCGCATTTATCCGACGGTAGAAAGCATTTGTTTTTATGCCAGACCCCGCGAATTTCTTAAGAACTTTCATAAGACCCTTAGTTCGAAATGACGTAATTGGTCTTATTGATGACAGAGTTTCAAAGTTCAATTTGCCCAGCAGTGAAGTGTCAATCGAGCATGTGGAAGCTGTTTTAAAACTCGACGCAGATAAGTTGCGGGTCGCAGCGAACTTGAGCGGCATCCATACATCGAATCGTCATTTCACAAAAACGAAGGTTGGGATAGCAGTCCAGTTGTTCCGCGAAGCCCCAGCAGCAATTATATATTATATACAAATTGAGAAGCTGCCCACCATTGAGGCCGAAACAACTGCGTGGTCTTTTCAACTAATCTTCAAATGCTTAGCAGTAACGACTGCTCGCCATCCCACGGTTGCAGAGAGCTTAAGGAATAAGAAAAAATATGAGGAGGCTCTTGCAAGAATCAACCTGACGATTGAAGTTACCGAAGGCTACTGGCGCTCATATCGACAACTGTAGCCTTACAGCTGCATATAATATTGCTGAAAGAACGCTGCTACAGTTTTGTGTTTACTGGAAGGATGGTGCATGATTGGCTGGAAAACTTTTTTTCGGTCATCAGTATGGTTTCGCCTGTACCAAGCCCTAATTACCTCAAAATTCTCTCAAGGTTGTAATTGTCAGCCAGTTTCTCAATGTTCCTAAGAATTCAGGCTACGACACCAACGAGAGCAGTCAGCTGGTTGATTTATTTTCCGCAGAAATCAAGGAAGTGCAGATCAAAATAGAAGAGCGTGAAGAGCCGTCGTCATCATCATCATCATCATCATCATCAGCCTAGTTACGCCCACTGCAGGGCAAAGGCCTCTCCCATACTTCTCCAACTACCCCGGTCATATACTAATTGTGGCCATGTTGTCCCTGCAAACGTCTTAATCTCATCCGCCCACCTAACTTTCTGCCGCCCCCTGCTACGCTTCCCTTCCCTTGGAATCCAGTCCGTAACCCTTAATGACCATCGGTTATCTTCCCTCCTCATTACATGTCCGGCCCATGCCCATTTCTTTTTCTTGATTTCAACTAAGATGTCGTTTACCCGCGTTTGTTGCCTCACCCAATCTGCTCTTTTCTTATCCCTTAACGTTACACCGATCATTCTTCTTTCCATAGCTCGTTGCGTCGTGCTCAATTGCAGCAGAACCCTTTTCGTAAGCCTCCAGGTTTATGCCCCATATGTGAGTACTGGTAACACACAGCTGCCATTCACTTTCCTTTTGAGGGATAGTGGCAACCTGCTGTTCATGATTTGAGAATGCCTGCCAAACGCACCCCAGCCCATTCTTATTCTTCTGGTTATTTCAGTCTCATGATCCGGATCCGTGGTCACTACCTGCCCTAAGTAGATGTATTCCCTTACCACTTCCAGTGCCTCGCTACCTATCGTAAACTGCTGTTCTCTTCCAAGACTGTTAAACATTACTTTAGTTTTCTGCAGATTAATTTTCACACCCACCCTTCTGCTTTGCCTCTCCAGGTCAGTGAGCATGCATTGCAAATGGTCTCCTGAGTTACTAAGCAAGGCAATATCAGCGAATCGCACGTTGCTAAGGTATTCTCCATCAACTTTTATCCCCCATTCTTCCCACTCCAGGTCTCTGAATACCTCCTGTAAACAAGCGGTGAATAGCATTGGAGAGATCGCATCTCCCTGTCTGACGCCTTTCTTTATTGGGATTTTGTTGCTTTCTTTGTGGAGGACTACGGTGGCTGTCGAGCCGCTATAGATATCTTCCAGTATTTTTACATATGGCTCATCTGCACCCTGATTCCGTAATGCCTCCATGAGTGCTGAGGTTTCGACTGAATCAAACGCTTTCTCGTAATCAATGAAAGCTATATATAAGGGTTGGTTATATTCTGCACATTTTTCTGTCACCTGATTGATAGTGTGAATATGGTCTATTGTTGAGTAGCCTTTATAAAATCCTGTCTGGTCCTTTGGTTGACAGAAGTCGAAGGTGTTCCTGATTCTATTTGCGATTACCTTAGTAAATACTTTGTAAGCAACGGACAGTAAGCTGATCGGTCTATAATTTTTCAAGTCTTTGGCGTCCCCTTTCTTATGGATTAGGATTATGTTAGCGTTCTTCCAAGATTCCGGTACGCTCGAGTATATGAGGCATTGCGTATACAGGGTGGCCAGTTTCTCTAGAACAATCTGACCACCATCCTTCAACAAATCTGCTGTTACCTGATCCTCCCCAGCTGCCTTCCCCCTTTGCATAGCTCCTAAGGCTTTCTTTACTTCTTCTGGTGTTACCTGCGGGATTTCGAATTCCTCTAGGCTATTCTCTCTTCCACGATCGTCGTGGGTGTCACTGGTACTATAAATATCTCTGTAGAACTCCTCAGCCACTTGAACTATCTCATCCATATTAGTAACTATGTTGCCGGCTTTGTCTCTCAACGCACACATCTGATTCTTGCCTATTCCTAGTTTCTTCTTCACTGTTTTTAGGCTTCCTCCGCTCTTGAGAGCCTGTTCAATTCTATCCATATTATAGTTCCTGATGTCCGCTGTCTTACGCTTGTTGATTAACTTAGAAAGTTCTGCCAGTTCTGTTCTAGCTGTAGGGTTAGAGGCTTTCATACATTGGCGTTTCTTGATCAGATAGCTTACTGGTTTCCTCTCTAACAGCGTTACCACCGACTTCTATTGCGCACTCCTTAATGATGCCCATGAGATTGTCGTTCATTGCTTCAACACTCTGGTCCTCTTCCTGAGGTAAAGCCGAATACCTGTTCTGTAGCTTGATCCGGAATTCCTCTAGTTTCCCTCTTACAGCTAACTCATTGATTGGCTTCTTGTGTACCAGTTTCTTCCGTTCCCTCCTCAAGTCTAGGCTAATTCGAGTTCTTACCATCCTATGGTCACTGCAGCGTACCTTGCCGAGCACGTCTACATCTTGTATGATGCCAGAGTTCGCGCAGAGTATGAAGTCAATTTCATTTCTAGTCTCACCATTCGGGCTCCTCCACGTCCACTTTCGACTAACCCGCTTGCGGAAAAAGGTATTCATTATCCGCATATTATTCTGTTCTGCAAACTCTACTAATAACTCTCCTCTGCTATTCCTAGAGCCTATGCCATATTCCCCCACTGACTTGTCTCCAGCCTGCTTCTTGCCTACCCTGGCATTGAAGTCGCCCATCAGTATAGTGTATTCTGTTTTGACTTTACCCATCGCCGATTCCACGTCTTCATAAAAGCTTTCGACTTCCTGGTCATCATGACTGCATGTAGGGGCATAGACTTGTACCACCTTCAATTTGTACCTCTTATTAAGTTTCACAACAAGACCTGCCGCCCTCTCGTTAATGCTATAGAATTCCTGTATGTTACCAGCTATTTCCTTATTAATCAGGAATCCGACTCCTAGTTCTCGTCTCTCCGCTAAGCCCCGGTAGCACAGTACGTGCCCGCTTTTTAGCACTGTATATGCTTCTTTTGTCCTCCTAACCTCACTGAGCCCTATTATATCCCATTTACTACCCTCTAATTCCTCCAATAACACTGCTAGACTCGCCTCACTAGATAACGTTCTAACGCTAAACGTTGCCAGGTTCAGATTCCAATGGCGGCCTGTCCGGAGCCAGGTATTTTTAGTACCCTCTGCAGCGTCACAGATCTGACCGCCGCCGTGGTCAGTCGCTTCGCGGCTGCTGGGGACTGAGGGCCGGGGTTTGATTGATGTATTCATATCGGAGGTTGTGGCCAAGTACTGCACCAGGGTGGCCAATCCTGCTCTGGTGAGAGAGTCCGTTACCGGTTCTGGTCGTCGGGATCAGGCCGCACTCCAGGCCTGTTTGTGCAATTTTCTCAACACACGGTTTATTTTTTGTATTTTCCGGTGGAGAATTGCGCGGCACCGGGATTTGAACCACGGTCCTCTTGCACGGGAGACGGATACTCTACCGTCCCCGCAGTAGTTAAATTAAAAAATTAAATTATGGGGTTTTACGTGACAAAACCACTTTCTGATTATGAGGCACGCCGTAGTGGGGGACTCCGGACATTTCGACCACCTGGGCTTCTTTAACGTGCACCTAATTCTAAGTACACGGGTGTTCTCGCATTTCGCCCCCATCGAAATGCGGCCGCCATGGCCGGGATCCGATCCCGCGCCCTCGTGCTCAGCAGTCTAACACCATAGCCACTGAGCAACCACGGCGGGTCCCGCAGGAGTTGTACGCCTCATTGAACCTACAGTGGTGCCCTATTTGATCAGTCAAGGTTGACCAATCTGAACTCGGTTATACCGCACGAATGGCACTCGGCTAGAGAACCTGGTATTTATGACTTGCACATGTGTCGCCATACCTAATTGAGGATGTATATAATTTTTTAGGAGGGTTCCCGTACAGTCATAAAATAATGGAAAAGGCATTAAAAAGAAAGAAAAAGGGGAAAAAGGAACATGACAGGTGATTTGAACTCATGACCCTTGGATGTTGCCCGGAAAGATAGCTCAGTCGGTTGCTTCGTCAGGCCCCAGATTACTTTCAAGCGCCATAGCTCCTGCTCCGTGCCTCATACTTACGTGGAAAGGGACTGGTGTTGTTTCTTGGGAAAATGGGAGGGGGGGAGATGAGGGGGGAAATATGCGCTCACTGAGAGGGCATCGTCAGCACGAGACCACCACCAGGCACCTTACTGAGATGTGGGGAGCTTCGCGGCCGGGACGAAGCCTCCCTTCTCCACCGGTCAAGAGGGGAAAACGCGCTTTCCGATCGCTCAAGGTTGCGCGGACATAGTAGTATAGCTCTAGCGTCTAGGAAAAGCTTAAACAGTTGCGAGGGCGGCACGCATAGCGTGGGAAGCTAGCCGCCAGAATAGCTATCTCAAGGACTGCTGCTGACGAGGGCAAAATACCTTCGCGTAATTATAATAACCCTAATAGGACTGCTTTCGAAAGAACAAAAAAAATGAAAGAAAGGAAACGGCCCAGAAGGCTATACTACGAGAGCTATGACTGATAATTTTCTATATATGTATGTATTCATCTCATCTATGGGATCGCATGCGCGCGTTGTTTCTTTGTCTCTGTGTGTAGTAATGGAGGAAACGAAAGCAAAATTGCAGCGCCGTGGTTTTAAAGCACACCCGTGGTAGAGAAACAGAAGGCGATATAAGCGTGCGTGGCTATGATACGCACACGATAGCACAGCAATCAGCACTCGAATATAGTTAAAACCCTAATAATAATTGTAAATATTCATCTCATCGATGGGATCTAATGCGCGCGTTGTTGCTTTGTCTCTGCGTGTAGTATTGAAGAGAGCCAGTTTAAGGGCGGAGAAATGAAGGAAAGGAAAGCAAAATTGCAGCGCCGTGGTTTTAAAGCACACCCGTGGTAGAGAAACGCAAGGCGATATAAGCGTGCGTGGCTATGATACGCACAAGGCAAACTGCCTTAAAGTGTTTAGACTTGAGGGGAAAGCTTCGTTAACAAACTACAACACGGCAATCAGCACTCGAATACGACGAGAGAAATACCAACGAATACCAACGAGAGCAGTTAGCTGGTTAATTTCTTTTCCGCAGAAATCAAGGAAGTGCAGATCAAAATCGAAGAGCGTGAAGAGCCGTCAGTAAGTGACAAAATTGTACAAATAGAGTCACTGACAAGAGCTGAAGCTGACATCTTGCTTACTTGGCTGGATCTTTAGTAACACCCCTTCTACTTGCTGGAAGGTCATGCACTCCGTGTGCACGAAGGCTTCTTTCCGAAAAGGCACGAGAGAAGCATATACTAGTGCAGTTGAAAGAATATAACTCCGGAGCCCGAAACCTTGTTTATGCGAGCGAAGAAGTTTTAAGGTTTCTTTCTTCTTGCGAAAGCGTCTTCAAAGATAACTCGGAAGAAGAGGACATTTGCCGCTTGAGGATTCCGATGAAAGTTGTAAAGCGTTTCATCGAACTAGCCGTTCCCAATCCAGCGGTTGATTGCTCGGAGCACACAATTAAGTCTACTGACAAGGCTGCTGGAGCAATTCGTGACGATGCGCCTGCGCATTTACTTGAGGTGGCTAAGTGAGCCAGAAGAACTGGATGAAAGATACAGCAGCGAAACTGTGGCTGGGACCAACTTTGAGTGAAATGTCTGCTCCTAGGCGTGCAGCCAAAGTCATCTTCAAGAGGTTCCTAACAAGTATTATTTTTAAGTAAAGGGCTGTGTGCATTAGTCTGCAACACACCTCAAAGTTTGGCCTAATCCTTGTGACCCTTCTTTTTCTGCTATGTATAATTTATGGTTTGCGGTAGACTACACCAAGGCAAATCACTCTTGACATACGCGCATAAGTCAACGTCAACTGGTTGCTGATTTGTTGCAAGACACACATTGAAGCCTGGTGCATGTTATGCACCTTATAAACTCTCGTACCCGGCAGCACCGAAAGGCGTTCCTTTATAAAGCAGTCAATCTAGTCAAGTAATTCTTCGGTTTGGGCATATCAGTTGGCCAACGCGGACCTAGCTACACAGTAGTCATTTCGTCTGAAAACTATGCAGGCAAGCATACGCTACTTTAGTGCTGTGTGCAATACGCGCTTAGGATTGCGGCTAAATGTTCAAGACCTTTATACACCTCAATTTGCTGACGCAAGCGCATGCTAAACAAGAATATCGGCCGACGCTCCATTGTCCGCCGTATCTGCGCTCGCCCCAATATGGCGTTCACGAAGGCAGTGTCCCCACCCTGAACAGCGGCGCGCTATATCGAAGGACCCTAGGTACAGCTAGGGTCCCTGTTGTCCCTGCATATATTCCCACAGGGAGCACAGTTGCGCATAGGTCTGTCAGTATGTTTCAGCTGCGCAGTGAAGTCACTCCTCGCGCACGCAGGAGGCAAATGCCGCGCGGTATTTCATTTGCTTTTTTCTGTGTGCTGGTCGCAAGCTACGCGCGCCAATAGTTCTCGAGCGCTGAGCAAGGAGACACTTTTTAATGCAAGCTACGCTCGACCTATTGGCGTAGCCGGAGGGGGGTAGGATTCCAAACCTTCGGAATGTTAATTTTTATGTACAGACATACACGCACATATACAAACACATGCACTAACGTAAATATACGAGGTAGGACCATTCTTGGTGCCCCGAAATAAAATTCTGACTGGGACCGTGGCCCGCACAGCTCAAAAGTTCGCGTTCAAACGTGCTGCACCTTGCAATAAAAAGCGGTGCAAGGTTTTCCAGCATGCATATGAAGTTTTCTCACCGAGGTCGGGAGGCAAGAAATGTTTTAAAGTGTGTTTAAATAAAGCTTCAAACACATAAGGAGGATAATTGTGTGAGTGCATTTTGGCTGCAGAAACCAGCCAATTAATCGCCGTTGCCAAGAGAACTATCGTGCGTGCAGTTATGTCAGGTACCGTTAAGAGTCATTTATCATTAGGCAGGGTTCATAGCAGGTACACGTTTTCGATGCATGCGGCGCCGACACGTAGATTTAAACGCAACTCAAATGTTCACATGCACACACTTTATGCAAAGCTTACTTTTACATATAATTCCCGCCGCATACTACGCAGATGATTCGTAGGAACAAATCTTCAAGTGGAAAAAGATTCAAGATGGACGAGCTTCTAGATCAAATTTACTTCGTACAAGGGAAAGGATGAGCAATGGCTGCTGACAGCAGGGCAAGGATGCTGGTATTTGGAGCCTTGAAGGAAGAATTCGAAGCAATTTGAAAAGCAACAAGCTTTTAAGAATAACAACAGATTATTTTTATAGCAGTAATCACGTGAATGTGGCAAACTTGCAAAGTAATTATTCACACATTGTTGTCTGTAACATGGCAACACATTTTTCTTGATATTTACATGTCAGTCGGGTCGAGTTACTATAACACAGCGCTAATTAAATAACCAGGCAGAGTTTTACATTCCCCATGTCGACTAAGGCCGATCGATCAAGCAAAGGTATTGCGGCCGTAAATTTTGAAGCTAGCAAAGCTGTTTCATAAGGCGGGAGCGCGCGACGTGTTCGCTTACTACAAAACAATGAACACTAGCACATCAATCAGTGTTGCATAAAAAAATCAAAGCCGACAAAAAAATAAACGAAAAGCAAAGAGGAGAGAAAAAGCAGTACAGCGAGAAAATTGTATCCCACTCTGTTTTGAAACAGGTCTAGAGCCGCATAGTCAGAACAATCGTACAAGCAACACAGCGAATTGGCCGAGTTGGTGAGTTAACATTCTTAGCATACGTGTGCAGTGCGACACAGACGGGTCCTTGATTCTTCGTGCCGTGTCCGAGTCCCGCTTCACGTATACGCCAAAAATCATGCAAGTGAACAACCTCTCGTGCCACCTGTACGCATATCAGCTTTAACAGGGGTGTTACTCGATATAAATGTTGCTATAGTGTAAACAAGGCAAGCTTACCTCTGTAAACAAGCCGAACGCATGTCGCATATCCTGGTCCCTTTGGGAGCCAGCCGGTCTTGGCTGATAGGCAGTAGCCATGCCAGTCGCCAGCGCACGTGTGTGCATCCGCGCGGCGCCGCGTAAAACGCTTTGCTACCTTCCGTGTGGTTAGTGCAGTTCGGTGCGCTGCACTCTGTCATATTGGAACAAGCGTCAAAATGATGTATTTCATATCACTTCACCAAGTTCCTTGACTTCATATCATCGGATACCATACCCAAAGCCCGGAGCCGACGAACGCAAAGTTCGCTCCACGGTGTGCTGATTGCAATGCCGATGGCACTGGCGGAAACGACGAATCGGGATCGCGCTCGTAAAGTTGGCTTCGTGGAGGCGTAGTTGAACTTTGACTTCATTTTGCGCCACGTAATAGCGCCCGGCGAATAGCGGTGCGAGCGGCGCCGGAAAAGTTATGCGCAACTCTGCGGGAGCATATACAGGAACACTAGATACGACTGCTTGCGTTATGAGTGCGTCTGAGCTCGCACCAATGCCGTTCCACTTAAGGAGTGGTAGCCGTCCTGTCCCTACGTCTTTCAGGTTATCACGCGTGAGTCAGTCTTCAACTACCGTCGTGAGGTGCCACTCATATGGTACTCTCCCCCACAATCGTAAAGCAGGCGCAAACGCTAGCCGATGGGGGAGTTAGGACGATAGGAGGGGGTGTTGAACGTTCGGATCGGCCGCATCTGGCTGGCGTTAAAAAAAAAACAGAGCGTAGAACGCTGCCCACGTTCCGTAACAACCCAATTTAGCGGAGGCTCAGGGTGCGTCTGGTTGCTATCTTTGTCGTTTTATAGCCATGCTCAGAGTCTCGCGGCCCTGGGAGACGCGCTTGTTAGATAACCAAAATCAATGCATCCTATTCAACCAACGGTGCACGTTAAATGTCTGCGGGGCGGAGCGTAAGTATGGTGTACTGGAATAGGACAGTATGTCGTCTGGTGGCGAAACATAACTCCTTGTGTGGTGACGGGCGGGGGTGCTTAAGCACGCTGGTCTACTGCAGCGCCATCTGCCGCTGCAGCGAAGAGTCATTGCTGGCAAGACGAAGTTAAGGGTGCTATACAGGGCCTCCGTGATTAGCAGTTATGGTTGTCATGGAGGTCATGCACGTACGTGCAGATTTTACCTGATTGCTTGCTTGCTCTCGCTTTTCTTTCCGCGTTGACACATTCTTTGTGTGCACGGCAAGCGCTGGGTTCGTAAATGTATATTGTGTGTGTCTGTGCACTGAGGTTTCTGCATAACGATCACAACAACTCCAGGCTGCTTCAGGTCGGGCACATTAGGAACACTGGCTAAATGTGCCCTTCTTGCCCTTCAGCAAGAAGGGCAAGAAGGGCACATTTAGCCAGGGCAAGAAGGGAACCTCACGACGGACGCTGCAATCGTCACAGAGCAGTTCTTTTATAGTGAAAGCTTTACTGGCCGCGAACTTGCGATTTCGCCGTGGCGGTGCTCCGAGGAGGCACATGACGTCAGAACTCCCACCTCTCCGCGGATATTTCTCTCTCCCTCTCTCTCTCTCGCTCCCTGGTCACTACGGCACATGTGTCTTTAGCAGCAGCGAGCCACAGATGTTCCGCCGCTGCGCAGCGTCGCGCCTTTCCGCCGCCGCCATTTGGTACGACGTCAGACCACGTTCCTTATCGTTGCGCTCGCCTCCGCTCGCTTCACTAGCTGCGTCGCATGCCTGTTAACATGTCGGAGCACTGAAAAGGAAAGCTCGTGTGCGCCGCAACCACAGTTGAGTTAGCAGTATGGACGGCGACAATTCTGATAAGCAGGAGGAGGCCTGGAATCGACATCGGAACGAGATGAAGAGAGAAGGAATCACCCAGGAAAGAGAGGAACAGCGCGCCAAAAGACTGGTTAAACGCAGCAACATGGCTAGACAACCAGACTAGCCTGGAATTGCAATCAAGATTAACCAAGGCTAACCATGCTATGCATTAGCTTTCACTACGTATATCCTGGCATAGCCGAGCTAAGCCACTGCCAATTTTTTTTTCTTCAATGAAACCTGGCGACCGCATTTCTGGCTGATGCAACAATAAAGGAATCCCGTACAACCCACCACACATATCGCAGGAGCTCCTTCCAGACTTCTCATCCTTGTGTGTGTCAAAATACTACAAACATGCGTGCTTACTGAACGGAACTAGAAGGCGAGCGTTTGTTTGACTTCTGCAATCGAGACAGTGAGCAGACGATCTGGAACACTGCACGATCGGTGGTTGGAAACGCGCAAGCTTAGACGGCGTTATTGATGTATACTAACAGTTCGCATTCTTTATTTTGTTTACAAATTGATAATTTCAGTGGTGTTTTGAGAGGGTTTTAGTTTATAAATGCAGATTTTTTTGCACAACATCTGTGAATCTGTGAATGCTAGGCATGCCGGTTGATCCCAGCGCCTGTCTGGTGGCGTTATCGCGGAAGCGTAGCCGGTTCTCCCATTGTTTATCTGTATGGACGACAGACTGCCCCATTCCAGTACACCATAGCGTAAGCAACGCTCTGCTAAAGCTGTCAACTAACTGCTTTGCATTCCAAACGAGATTTGTGGAAACCTTCGGCTCCCCTATAGTGCGAAAACTCTGTGTAGAAGAGTCACTGTATGGACGCGCTCAACAACCAGGCGAGAACTTAACCAGTTGTAAACAAGATCGCACGAAAGGACGTCTACCAAGTACCACGCATCAATGACGCCTTGGACTGCATGCTTGCACGGAGCTTAATCCTTCTCGTCCAGTGATCGTAGATCCGGCTACTGCCAGATTTCAGTTGATGAAATGGACCGCGACAAGACGGCCTTCATCACGCCTGATGGTTTATATCAGTTCAAAATCGCACCTTTTGTCCTATGCAAGGCTCCTGTGACATTTGAACGTATGAGGAACTCTCTTGTGCGAGCTTACAAATCGACTGTCTGTCTTTGTTACTTTGACGACGTGATTGGTTTTTCTCTCACGTTCGGGAACCCCTTTACTTGCCTCGCTGCAATTCTTGCGGTGTTCCGAAAAGCCGGCCTCCAACTGAACTCCAGGAAATGTAATTTCAAGCGCCGTCAGATTACCGTGTTGGGACTGCGCGTTCGCGCATCCCGTTTACAACCAAATCGGGAAAAAGTTCGCGCCATTCGCAGTTTCCCTGTGCCACGTTCGGCTTCAGACGTATGCCGCTTCGTTGGCCTGTGTTCTTACTTTCGTCGTTTCGTCAAAACTTCCCCGACGTTGCAGTGCCTTTGACATATCTTCTAAAGAAGAACACGCCATTCTCATAGGGCCCGGAGCAGGCTCACGCGTTCACCACTCTCATCGAGTTTCTGACCACTCTTCGCCAATAGTTGCCCACTTTGATCCATCTGCACCGACCGAATTCCACACTGACGCAAGCGGCCACGGCATCGCCACTGTTCTCGCCCAGCATCAGAATGCTGTCGAGTGCGTCATAGCTTACGCCAACCGCCTGCTGTCATCTGCAGAGAAAAATTACTTCATCACTGAGCGCGTGTACTTGGCTTTAGTTTGGGCTGTCGCCACGTTCCGGACATATTTGTACAGCCGCACAATTTTGGTCATTACAGGCCACTACGTCCTCCGGTAGCTGTCTTCCCTCCGGGACCCGACAGGACGGCTGGGTCGCTGGGCTTTGCGGCTCCAGGAATGTTCATCTATTATCAACTGCAAGTCTGGACGACTGCACACGGACGCTGACTGCCTCTCTCGTCACCCCGTGGATCGCCCTGATACTGCTACGCATTATTCGGTGCACGTTGGTTTTTACTGACATGTCCGATACGCTCACTAAACAACAACGCGACGAATTCTTACAGTCTATCATCGCAGGAGTGCAATCTGGTAGCACCAACTGCACGTGCCGCATGTTCGTGCTGCTCGACGGCATCCTCTACCACTGTAATGTCAACCCTGACGGCCCTGAGTTGCTCCTTGTCCTTCCTTGTTATCTGCGAGCCGTCCTTCTCAAACTTCACGATGCACTGATGGCGGGACACCTTGGTGTTTTACGTACATACGACCGCGTACAACGCCGGTTCTTCTGGCCGGGTCTCTACCGCTCTGTGCGTCACTATGTCGCAACTTTCGAAGTGTGTCAGCTCCGGAAGAAACCCTGCCCCTGCCACCTGTCGGATGACTCGAACCAATTGAACTTCCCTCTGAACCTTCCTATCGCGTAGGCCTTGACCTGCTTGGCCTTTTTCTGACGACGACTGGAGGGAATAAGTGGATCACCTACGCTAATGATTACGCGAGATTCTACGCGATAACAAAGGCGTTGTGGACTAGTTGCGCAACTGACGTCACCTATTTTCTCCTCCACGACGTCATTCTCCACCTAGGCGCACCTCGACAGTTACTTACAGACCGCGACCGCTCGTTCTCGTCTTGAGTTGTCGACGACCTCCTCCGCTCTTGTGCCACCGAGCACAAGCTGTCCACCACTTTCAACCCACAAACGAACGGTCTTACGGAATGTCTCAACCGAAGACTCACAGAGATGCTGTCGAAGTACGTCTCCAACGATCACTGCGACTGGGAAGCCACGTTGGCCTACGTGACTTAAGCGTATGACTCGTCCCGACATGACACTGCAGGATATTCACCCTTTTATCTTTTGTATGGTCGCGACCCCACATTGCCGTTTGAGACCATCCTCCTTTTTGTGCCCCATGTTACGACTGAGTACGCTCGTGAAGTTATCGATCCCGCTCATATGGCTCGTCAAGACGTCCGATCTTGTTTATTAGCCTTGCAGCATATAGAAAGAGAGCGTTACGATTGGTGCCATTGCGATGTTAAGTTCACCCCAGGTGCTTGGAAGCTCCTTTGGTCATCATGTCATCGGGTCGGCTTCTCCCAGATGCTTCTCTCGCTGCACAGGGCCTTATGAAGTCCTACGCCAAGTTAACGACGTTAATTACGAGATCTCGCAGTTACAGTTTGATCCTAACTCAACTACGTCGCCTGTTGACATTGTGAACGTTTCGCGGCTGAAGCTATAGTTCGGTCGCAGTTCTTTGCCGAACATTCTTCGAGACAGCACTTCAGCACCCGCGGGTCCTGTTACAGAAGAATAAAAGAAGAGAAAGGAAGAAGATCGCAAGACGCTGGCTTCTGCGTGTTGTTGCTGGTCAGCCATCTTAACTACACGGACTATGCTTGGATATATATAGTAAATACAGTACATCTATAATTCTAACGTGTCCTTGACAATATTATAGCGAAGCTGTTAGCCTCTAGTTGGCAAGGATTTTTCACAGCCATCATCCTCACGAAAAAAAATACCTTCAACAATTCAACCTAAAGGTGCATATATTCTTTCGTAGCACGCATGCCACAAGCAGCACAGCATTGGTTTCATTAAGCAACAAGCACAAAACAAGTATCCAAACCCCATAATTGATGATAACGTGCTCCCGCTACCAATGTGAAACACGCAGCGATCGCCGCAGGCGCTTCCGGATAAAGATTACAGTTGCGCAAGCTGCCGCGGCGACGACAGATTGCGACGTTAGGAGTGACGTCACGAGCCTTCCACATATAGAAGAACCAGCCTAGCAACTGATTTTATTCTTGTTGGAGCACCGCTATGCGCAAGAAGCGCATAGTTAGTACTTCCAAGGGACAACGTCAATAAGAGGAGCGGCAAAGGGAAAAGAAACGGCAAAGCCACCAGCGGCGGCGTGTTGCCAAAATTGATTAACTTCTTTCTTAACAGGCTCAGCGCAAGCGCGTAGCCAGAGAGGACCAGAATGTTATTACTCGTCGGCGACTTTATTAGCGACGTTGCGAAACCCGAGAATGACTGGTTTCTGTCATTTGTCAGTAACAACTTTGGACTGGCCTACTACAACAACGCCAATGAACCAAACGCGCGGCACATGTCGCGCTTGGATTTGTTCTTGGCCTCGAATGTAGCGAAAGTGGTAGCGGAACCAACCGCGGTGTCCCATATCTGCTACAAACCGATTGACACTACCATAAGATATTACAGCATTGCATAACCCTTTCACCAGTTGTGCTGGTTTTCAACGGTGTCGCTGGACAACCACTTTTGCAAGGCCGGAATAGTTAGACAATATAGGCAGCAAACTTTAGATAACTTTTGTGGGTAACAACCATAGCTACAGAGTTGCATGAGCGAAATATTCTTGTGACTTTAAAACTCGGAAGTAATATTCTACTTACATAGTATAGTTATCTGTTGCCTGATCGCGTCTTACGCCATTTATATTTTTTTCTTTTCAGGGAGGATCCCATACCGGGCTCCGAGTGGTAGGTACAAGACACTGGAAGTGTTCACTTATTCTGTGCTGTTCGTATATAAAACTGAAAATAATAATTGTTCCGGGTTCCTTTAGCCGTTCACTTGGTCTGTCATTCGTAGTATTTGTTCGAGACTAGAGGATTGCGAATCAGTCTGTGAGCAATAAGATAGCCTACTTTACGGTAATATCGAAAATGAAAAATATTTAAGCAATGTGAAAGCTGTGCAAAAAAAAATGAGTTGTGTGGCACCATGCGAACGAGCTTCTACAGGGGCATTTACCTGGTTTTTCATAATGCGCCATTTTAACTATTACGACAACAAAAATTACGGGGCGCTGTCGGTAGAAAAATAAAACGCACCTTGTATGCCATCACCCCCCTTCATTTCGTTTTTCAGTTTACAAGATTAATTCAAGTGCCACATGCACAATGCGACCCGAATTTCTACTTTCACAACATTTAGGCACCGATACCCAAAAGAAGTGTCGAAACCAAGAAACGCAACCGATGTAGTAGGACGGACGCAGGAGTTTTTTGTACGCGAATCACATGATTTTTCTCTAACAGATACTGATATCCAAGTGACCCTTTCGCGTTTTTTATTCACTACAATATGCAGTGCGAGAAGGTGATAATTATTTCTTCAAGCGTAGAACATTGTCCGATCTGTGCACTTGTTTCTTTTTTCAGCTCCGCTCTTGGTTTCGCAACCTAGCGGCACCCGTAAGTTTGTGCTCCGTGCCGGTGCATGTGCACATTCGAATGTGCCATTAGGGAATGGATGCTTTCAACAGGAGCTAAAGGGCACCGCGTCAGCAGGGCGATAAAACGTAGATATTGTGGCTATGGCCGTGACGTGTAGCCTTCGGGGCCATTGTAGTACAAACAGACGTTTAACATTGCAATGATGTTGGCGCTGCATCAAGACGCTAGGTAGAGCACTGTGGTCAAGGAATACTGGATTCTATATTCTTTATTCAAGAGCAGCGCAGTAAGTGTGCCAGAAGTTCCGCGTAGACTTAAACCCCTGTCAAGCGGGCAAGTTAAGTGCACTTACGGGGAGTGCACTTTGGGACCTTGAGTCACACTTTAGGCAACGCGCTTCTTAACGGGAAAAAAGAGTGCACTCGCAGTAAAAAAAAAAAAATGGCGACAGACTAAGAGAGCATTTTTAAAGATGTAAATTAACAAGAGAAAGCTGGTAAAAAGCGATTGTTTTAAGTAGAATTCTATATAAAAACAAACTTCATCTATTTGTCGCAACAAAAAACGAAGATGTTTTTATTATAAGTGTGCTGCAAGTCAATACTGGCCAAGACGAATGCCTAGCCCATCCAAAACAACATGGCGGCGTGCGGCAAGGCGGCAGTTCATCCTGCATCAGGCACGTACCCAGGGGGGGGGGGGCCCCCCGAAATCAAGTGGCATACCCTCCCCCCCCTCCCCACCCACGCCACCACTCCTCACACATTCCTAAAGCGCCGCCAGATCAATGTTGAGACTTGGCAGCTGTTCATCGGTCAGCATTATGCTGCCTTTTTCACTCCTTTTAGATGGCGGTAGTTATCGGCATCTCTTGTAATGTGAAGGACAGTTGTCTCATAGATTCCGCACCCACGCGATTAACTCGAGATGCGTTCAGTTGTCACCATCTATTCAACCGTCACGCGCATAGCTGTCGCCTTTGTTAGTTCAACCTTCTTTGTTTAGGCTGATCCTGGGACCAGGAGAGGGATGCGGCTGTTACTCAGCTGGTCTGTACTCTCATGGAACGAGTTGCGGGCGCGGAGAAAATGCCAATTGCGTTTAGCTTTTCCCTTTGCTTCATTATTTCCTTGAATTACGGCTCGCCGCAACGCGGGCAGATGCCCGGAATCATATGCACGTGATATGGGTTAGATATATAAGGCGGGAAATAAAATAATGTGAAAGAACGTCCATCATGAAACCCTGCAATAACCCTTAAGCCCATAAGCAAGATGACTGTCGCCCGTTACCTCGTCTGTTTTTCCCTAATTCTATAGCACTTTCCGTGCCAAATTGGAAACTGGAAACAAAAATCGCAAGGAGTTGAGAAATTAAGCGATCTACTAAGGGAGAGAGCCAAGGCAACAACCAAACTGCAAGCAAAAGCGAATAATAATAAAGCTAACCGTTGTTTATGAGAATATTTATCGGTCAACATACCATTTAGAAAGGAAGTAGAGAAAACGCCGCCGGAAGTGGAGAACAATTACTTGTTTTAAATGACGCTTCTACAGTTATCGGTCGAACCGCCTCACATAGCCACTTCTCTGCTGTGCTTATGTGGGTGTTTTTTAAACGTTCGCGGTGAGCGCAGTACGTCTAGAATCGCAGAGTCCTGCGCTCTACGCGGTTGTATGGGACTGGCGGCCGCACAGCGTTACGCAATTCGCGGAACTGTCAAAACTGATCAAGAAGGCGAAAATAACTGATATTCGAAACTATAACATGAGAAAGAAGCCGTAAAAAATTAACGCAGCCTGAAATCAGTAAAAAAGAAACCTGGCATAGGAAAAACCATGATGTATGCACTAAAAGATAAGAAGGATAATATCATCAGCAGTCTCGAAGATATAGTAAAAGCAGCGGTAGAATTCTAAGCTGACCTGTATATAGTACCCAGAGGAGTCACGATACCTCACGTAGAAACAGTAATGAAAAGGATACAGAAACATTCCTATAACTAGCGATGAGGTCGGAAGGGCCCTGCAATTCATGAAACGATGAAGAGCGGGATGAGAAGGTGGAATAACAATCGATTTAATCAAAGATGGAGGCGACATAATGTTTGGAAAACTGGCGGCTCTTTATACGAAGTGTCTATCGACTGCAATGGTCGCAGAAAACTGGAAGAATGCAGACATTATACTAATCCACGAAAAAGGAAACGTTAAAGAATTGAAAAATTATAGGACTCTTAGCTTGCTCCCAGTATTATATAAAATATTTACCAAAATAATCTCCAATAGAATAAGGGCAACACTTGATTTTGTCAACCAAGGGAACAGGCTGGCTTCAGGAAGAGATACTTTACAATGGATCACATCCATGTCATCAATCAGATTATCGCGAAATTTGCAGAGTACAATAACCCTCTCTATGTGGCTTATATAGATTACGAAAATGCATTTGATTCAATAGAGATACCAGCAGTCATAGAGGCACTACGTAATCAAGGAGTACAGAACGCTTACGTAAAAATCTTGGAAAATATTGCTACATGCGTGTGGTATTTGTTTGTTTGAACGAGGCGCGTGGGCGCCATCACTCCAGGAAAGAGGAGGAAGAACGAACTGGGCTCGCGCTGTGAATCTGACCGGTCTTCGCTGCAACCGTTGTTGTAAATATAATATGTAAATAGTTTCTCGTCTTACTGACTCATCCTTCGCGTAAGAATATCTACAGAAGTTCTACAGCTACCTTAATTCTACACAAGAAAAGCAGGGAGATACCTATAGAGAAAGCGGTCATACATGGAGACACAATTTGTCCAAAGCTATTCACTGCATGCTTAGAAGAATTCAAGCCAATAAAGTGGGAAGGCTTAGGAGTAAAGATCGACGGCAAAACTCTCAGCAACCTTCGGTTTGTTGATGACATTGTTCTATTCAAGAACAATGCAGACGAGTTACAACAAATGATTGGAGACCTTAACGGAGAGAGTGTAAGAGTGCGGTTGAATATTAATATGCAGAAGATGAAGATAATGATAAATAGCCGGGCAAATGAACAAGAGATCATGATCGCCAGTCGGCCACTAGACACTGTGAAGGAGTACGTTTACTTAGGTCAATTAATCACAGGGAACGCTGATCATGAGAAGGAAATCCACAGAAGAACAAAAATAAGTTGGATCGCATACGGCAGGCATTGCCAGCTCCTGACTGGAAGCTCACCATTATTATTGAAAATTAAGGTGTGCATGCAATCAGTGCATTTTACCAGAGCTGACATATGAGGCAGAGACTTGAGAGGAAGTTAAGGACCGCACAAAGAGCGATCGAACGAAGATTGCTAGGCATAACGATAAGAGAGAGAAAGAGAGCGGTTTGGATCAGAGAGCGAACGGGTATAGACGATATTCTAATTGACATGAAGAGCAAAAAATGTAGCTGGGCAGGTCATGTAATGCGCCGGTTAGATAACCGTTGGACCATTAGGGTTACAGAATGGGTACCAAGAGAAAGAAAACGAAATCGAGGACGACAAAACACTAGGTGGAGCGATGAAATTAGGACATTCGCGGGCGCTAGTTGGAATCGGTTGGCGCAGGACAGGGGTAATTGGAGATCGCAGGGAGAGGCCTTCGTCCTGCAGTGGGCATAAAACAGTATGATGATGATGATGATGATAGAGGTGGTGCCCCCCCCCCCCCCCCAAAAAAAAAAAATCCTGAGTACGTGCCTGTCCTGCATGCTCATGCTCCTGCTAGAACAGAATATGAGCGAGTATATATGAACAAAGACGGTGAGTTCGATATTTAGCTACACTGCAAAATGCCACGCACATGGCTCAAAGCACGACCGGCGTGGTCAGCACGCTTTCACACCAAAATAAACACGAACTGAATGAACATGGCGGCGCCGCAGTGTCGCATCATTCTGGCGCCGTTAGTTGCGTACATGATAAATTCGTTTCTTTATTGTGCTGTTTCGCTTCTCGCTAAACACAAATTATATTCTGAAAAGCTGCTCAATAACTGAAACGAACTTTTGTGTGCTTTTTCTATGCGTTACTATTTGCGTCGTTGAAAGCGTTGGTGGCGAGGCTAGGCACTCCTTCAAACCGTTGGCGGTGAGGCTAAGCACTCGGCCAGCAAAGTGCGTTCTGTGAACGTACTCCGACTTGAGTGCACTCATCTGAGAGTACACTCCGCTGCGACGTTAAGATTTGGGAAAGTTCACTTAAAAACCGAGTGCACTCGCCGTAAGTGCACTTAACTTGCCCGCTTGACAGGGGTATTACTCTATCGTGTAGATTTGATGAAGCATTTGCGTACATGCAACGATTTTCTGTTATCAAACAAGGAACCACTGCTGAAACAATGAACTTGGTATTCGGCTTGATAGCTTATAAGAATAGACGATATATTTTGAAAACCTGCACCCCAGACAGATGTGCATTGTTTTTAGTTATTAAATGGAGTAAACTAGGTGATCAGCATCACGTAGCACTTATACGAGCCTTTAACTGAGAACATACTAAATACATCGCCTAGGATTTCTTTATTGCTGTATTCATTCCACATATTGCGCAAGTATATGCCAAATAAAATATGAAAATGTTTCTCCAAAGAACTAATTAGGCCAGACACAATATGTCAAATAGTCTTCTTGAGCAGGATGTTAAAGGAAAATGTGGTGTACAGTAATGGTGTTTGGTGCTTTAATATTTTCTTGCGGTTTACGTCTACTGGTATCAAAGTATGGGCTTACTTAAACAAAGGAAACAATTTTCGTGGTAGCAATAACCTGATCACCCAGTGCGCTTAGGAGAGAACCACTAATCCGGTTGGTTTGGTCACGATAAGATTTGCTGTGCAATCGAAGAGTATATCAGGCATACATGAATATTGTGGAAAATATCTAGATTCTACAGCTATCTTGGTTGTTGACGAGAAATGTAGAAAGAAACCTTGAAAGGAGAGTGTCAGGCAAAGAGACACAGCCTCTGCAAAGCTATTGATTGCATGCTTGGAAGAAGCATTGAATCTATTAAGCTGGGCAGGCTTAGGAATGAGGATCAATAGCGAATATCTCAGTCAACCTTCGGTTTGCAGATGACATTGTCCTGTTGAGCAACACAGGGTACAAACTGCCATAAATGATAGAGACCCTAAGAGAGAAAGTGTAAGATTGGGGTTGAAAATTATTATGCAGAAGCCAAACAGAATGCTAAATAACCTGGCAAAGGAACAAGAGTTCAGGATCGCCAGTCAGCCTTTAGCGTCTTCGAAGGCGTACGTTTACCTAGGTCAATTACTCGCCGGGGGCCACGATCATGAGAAGGAACTGAAGAATCATGTCCAGACATTGTGGACATTCTTATTAACAACTTCGTGGCAATGCACAAGTGTAACTCAATGAAAAAAGGTTAAAAACAAGTTATATTTAAGAATATCCTCTGAACATGAAAAAGTTTCAACTGATTACAGCGATAGGGTAGCCCCTTCTAACAACATATACAATAATGGTACTTACAGGTGGAACATTGGTGGTGCGTTCAAGCAATAGATGGGGAGGGATGAGCGGCGCAGGCTACACGATAGGAGCATATCGTTTTGCACCCTCCCGGCAGAGGAGAGAGAGAGAATAAATATTTATATTGGATGAATGCAGCTTTGGAGAGGCGTCCTCATTCCAGAATGCCTCGAGCTCGGGCCGCATCCTGGGCCCTCGCAATCAGTCGTTGCTGATCCTCGAGGTCGGAGCTGCCCAAGGCTCTCTCCCAAAGCTCGTTAGTGGGGAAAGGGTTTGGAGGATTTAATGGTGCCGCTCTGCAACCCCCTACTATGTGCCTGAGGGACCCGGGCTCTGCGCATAATCGGCATTGCGGAGAGAATTGTGTAGGGGCTATGAGGTGATATCTGGTTGGGTGGGGGAATGTATTAGGAATCGCTCTTGCTCTCTAGGTAGTGACTTATGTGGGGGAGCATATGTTCTGCGGGTTAGCTTGTAGTGTTGTGTGATGTCTTGGTACGAGACTAGAGGGTGTATGCGCTCGGGTTCAGATTCCTCAGCGTCGGCTCGGTGGGTCAAATCTCGAGCCACGTGGTTGGCGACCTCGTCGCCAGGAATAACTTGATGTGCTGGCGCCCAGATGATCACGACTGATCTCGTTGGCGGCTTTTGATTGATGATCCGGAGCGTAGTGGTATGAATTCTGCCGCTAGCAAAGTTGCAGCATGCCTGTTGGGAGTCGGTCACTATGACTTCAACCTCTGTTAGGGAGAGCGCGAGCCGCTTCCTCGGCTTGGAGGGGATTGCTTCGTGTGAGCGGAATGCTGCTGCGATGTTCTTTGTTGACGACTGCGGTGGCTGCTCTGGCTGCTGTGGCTGCGCGTCTGGGGTAAGAAGCAGCGTCCGTGTAGGCTGTACAGGGTAAAGTCCCGTATCGCTTGTGTATGGCCAGGGCGCCGGCCTCCCTTCGCTCTGTGTGGTGCAGTGGGTGCATGTTGCGAGGTAGAGGACGTACGGTGTTATTGCTCCGGATGGCATGGGGTAAGCTCACAGTCTGAGGCGGCGGATGGCTCAGAGGGGCAGAGAGCCCCAGGCGCAAGAGAATGGACCTCCCTGCTTCCATAACCGCCAGCCTTGTTCGCTGACTGGATAAATATGCCTCGATCAGCTCCTCGGCCGTGTTGTGCACGCCTAGTCGTAGTAGGCGTTCTGTGGACGTACTGATCGGCAGGCCCATCACCTGCTTATATGCCTTTCTGATCATTGTGTTGATTTTCTTTAGTTCCGCCACGTTGAGTAGTGCGTATGGAATAGCGTAAATTATTCGAGACACGACGAAAGCTTGGACAAGACGAAGCGTGTCCGCCTCCCCCATGCCTCTTGTCCTTGTTGTTATTCGCCGGATCATGTGGGCAACTTGGGCTGTTGTATTCTTAAGCTTTTGAAGTAATATCGTATTGGTGCGATCCCACTGGAAAACCATTCCCAATACCTTAATGCTCTGAGACGGAATGATGGTGTGTCCCTCCAGTTGTATGTTGATAGTGGCTCTGCAGAGGACACAGAAATAAAAAAGCGGCAAATTTAAAACGTAACGCAATTTATTACAGCTGGCGTTGGAAGGGTAATGGTAGAGGGAGTGTTATGCAGTCTATTTGTACGCAAAGGATTATAAAAAATATAAATTACGGGGTTTTACGTGCCAAAACCACTTTCTGATTATGAGGCACGCCATAGTGGGGGACTCCGGAAATTTCGACCACCTGCGGTTCTTCAACGTGCACCTTAATCTAAGTACACGGGTGTTTTCGCATTTCGCCCCCATCGAAATGCGGCCGCCGTGGCCGGGATTCGATCCCGCGACCTCGTGCTCAGCGGCCGAACACCATAGCCACTGAGCAACCACGGCGGGTGCACAGGATTATGGGAGGCAGCCGAGGCGGTAGAGAGCAGTTATGCACGTGCACGTCTTGGGAGCGTGCCTACATATGACTGTATGCGCGTCAGGTGTATGAGTGCGCGTACGTGTGCTTCCGTATTTGCGCTTGCATTCTGGATGTGTGCGCAATGCTATAGTTGCGTGTGCGCGGGCGTGTAAGTGCGTGCTATTGTATGCATGCGTGCGCTTCCGTGCTTGCGGTGCATGTATGAGCGCATGTGCATGTGTACGCATGCGAACGTCTGTGTTCGTGTTTCAGAGTGCACGCGTGCGAACAAGTGTGCGAGTGTTTTGTTCGCATGGATGTATGTGCCCGCGTAATGTGTGTGTGTCTGCATGAAAGGGAGAGAGTGTTTGTGTGCGTGTGAGGGCGTGTGTGTGTTGTGGGTGTGAGCGAACATTTTCCTGCTTACGCCTATTCTGGGAAACAAATAGAACATGAAGATCATTTAAACGCATACTTCAATCTACGGGACAAGAATGAATAAAGCTGAATTGATAGCACTCTCTTTTTCTGAAAATGAAAACATTAAAATAAAGCGCCTGTAACGTTAGTATTCCCGTCGTTGAACGGCACAGCCCCGTGAGAGGCTGCTATGTGGTTCAGCGTTGTTATTTTGCTTCCGTCGGCGGTAGCACACTGTCTTGAGGGCAATGACCTGCTAAATGTGCACTATCATTCAATCGAGCATCGTTTCTGCGAACAAGCATGCTTTCGGCAGCGCACATTCGCTGCTAGGTTGATATGTCAACTTTAAACGGCTTACCTTCGGAAAAATTGCCTGTGGGTTAGGTTAGGTTAGGTTAGGTAACCCTCGTTGAATTGCGAAAGCAAAAGCAGCATGGCTACGCTTGTAGTTAAGCGTTTGGTTTAGCTCTATTGTGTAGACGCGACAAAACACACTGTTCAGGTAATGACTAGGCTAGGTAACGACTAGGTAACGTCTACGGAGCGTCTCATTCCGACGCTCTCGTGAACCCAAAGCGGTCTCTTCCGCAGTTGAAGAGTCACTATGAGAGGTGGCACGACTTCTTCTAGCCGCATCTTCGTTACGACGCTTCTCTAGTCGTGCGGCGCGTTCTTCTGGCGTCTCTTGCGCGCTCTCCATTACTGAATACGCTGAGGCAAAGCGCAAATATATATATATATATATATATATATATATATATATATATATATATATATATATATATATATATATATATATATATATATATATATATCCCAATCTCATGCAAAACATCCTGGTGATAAGCACACCGGACGAGACAGCTGCTATGAAAATTGCTAAGATCAAGGTTTTGACGATCGACGGAAAGAGGCACGAGACCAACGCGTACGTTTCGGCGCCCGAGCAAATGGCAAAAGGGATTATCCGCAACATTCTCCTGAAGTATACGCAAGACCAGCTCATGCATGCACTGGTGAACTCGAGAAACCCCTCTTTAACATACGCCAAGCGGCTCGGCAGTACAACCACCGTGATATTGCTGTATGAGGGAAACAGAGTCCCCACATGGGCTTACTTCAATAGCATCATGATAAGAGTATCATTGTATCGGAAACGGATTGACTTTTGCAAAGAGTGCGGCAGGCTCGGCCACCGACCCGACGTATGCCCTAAACCGGAGATCAAACTATGCCCGGCCTGCGGATCGAAGAACCCGAGCATCGAACACGAGTGCACGCCCCGGATCTGCGGCGAGGCGCACCCCACGGCCGACCGAATGTGCAATGCAAAATATAAGTTGCCACACATAGTGAAGGAGAGAAGGTGGCAGGCGAGAAGCAGAGAAGAAAGGGAACACACATTGGAAGAAGGAAAGACCCCTCAGCGGACCCTATCACCATCGGGGTACAGTATGGCGCAGGGAAAAGGCCGAAGTTGCTCGAGATCCGCATCCCTCTCACTGATAAGAAGACGTAGCCGAAGTCGTAACAGACCTAAGAACAGAAGTCGAAGCCGGAGTTGGAGTGGAAGCCGAAACCGAAACCGCCCCATGCCAGACGGCGTGTGGGCCACACATGGCGAGATACAGACAGGGCCGCGCAAGGTCACATGGTCCGACATAGTCGCGGAAAGAAATACATACTCTGTAAAGAGCACCCCACTTTCTGGCAGCTCGAGGGAAGCCCCCGACTCCCTCCTGGCGTCGAGGATAGAGAAAATGGACGAGAGAATAAGGAACTTCGAGAAGAGCTGGGCAGGGCCAGAAAGCAGAACGAACAATCAGCGAGGAAAATAGACGAGCTACAACAGACGCTCAACGAAATCTTGAAGGGCATGAGAGAATCCCCTCATGAGAGGATCTCCTCCTTCACCTCCCGCGAGGCCGCCGAGCGAGGCGATGCGACCGTGACAGGAGGCGAAGTAGGCCAGATGGACATGTGTTGTGGCGAAGAAGAAGTGCCAGCGGCGGCGGGCTCCAAGCGCAAGGGCACAAGCGATACGCCACCTACGGAAGACGCTTTGGACCACGCACAAGCACTGAAGAGACCCAGGTCAGGAGCCAGAAAGATAGACGCGATGGAAGAGATGGTGAACAAACTGACGGATAAGACGGAGCGAATGTTTGACATACTCCTGACAAGGCTGAACGAATCCGACGCGGGACGGAACGCGCAGTACGCAGCGGTCAACACCCAACTCGCGGCCATGAATAAGCGAATCGAAGATCTGGAACACGAGACGAAGCAGCTGAAGCAACAGCAATATCACCACCACCTGCCTGGAAGGGCCGGGGTACCATCGTCACAAGTGGTAAACGCACCGGCCATCCTCGCCAGCGACAACAACGCCAACATCACCCACACCGGGGCAGGAGGGACGCATGGACAATTGCGTCCCCCCAACACCTCTGCATAACAATCATGGCTGTATCCCGCAAGTCCGACAACAGACGCATAGTCTGGCAGTGGAATTGCAGGGGCTTCAAAAACAAAAATGCAACGATGGTACAATACATGAAAACGCTTGCCAATAACAAACTTCCTGTCGTGATTGCCTTGCAAGAACCTTTCGACCGGGCCCAGCTTCCGGGTTATGTGACCTGCGGTCCCCCCTACGAATCCATGGGAAGGGACGTCAGGGTGTGCACCCTGGTTAAGCGCGGGACGGCCTTCATCGAACACGAACTCGTGCTCCACGAAGAGTCAGACATAGACCATGTACTGATCGAAGTCGTGCCGAGTATTGGATGTAGGAAAACCGGCCCTTTCGTGCTCAACGTATATAGCTCCCCCTCGCAAAGATACCGCACTCACACTTTCGACGCCCTCTTTCGCGAAGCGATGGCCAAGGCCGCCTCCAGTCCCTTGCTGATATGTGGAGACTTCAATGCGCCGCACACGCAATGGGGATACGGAGCCGACTCGCCGAAAGGGAAGAGGCTAGCCGGACTGATGGACGAGCTCGGCCTGGCTGTACTCAACGAACCTGCTTCGCACACCAGGATCGGACAGGGAGTGTGCCGCGACACGTCCCCCGACCTCTCCGTCTGTTCAGGCGCGGGCGTGGTCACTTGGTCGAACTCCTTCGAGGACCTGGGGAGTGACCACAGGATCCTGTGCTTGACCGTGGGAGAGGATGAAAACGAGGAGGGCGTCTGCCGAAAGGCGAGAATCGTAGACTGGGACAGATTCCGGAAAAATAGAGAGCAATACAGGAAGGAGGGCCCGATCGAAGACATCAGCGAATGGTGCAGAGTACTACTCGCGGACGTAGAGAAAGCCACCGATGAGGTCGAATGGACGGACTGGCGACAAGAACCACCCAAAGAAGAGGCAGACAGATCCCGCGGAGCCGTGGGCGACGGCGCTCCCCAACGGTCCAGAGTGGACAGCCAGCTGGCACATCTTGTTGCGGCCAAGAAATCCATGCAACGGAGAGCGAGTAGGCAAAAACTCAACAGGAAGATACGCAAGAAGATCGCCGAAATAAACCGGGAGATCGAGACGCATTGCACCCGCCTGTGCGAGCAAGAATGGCAAGAGCTGCGCGACACGATGAACGGGAACATGAGCGTTGGACGCACCTGGAAGATTCTCAGGCACCTGCTCGACCTGGCAAGCACCAGAACGGCGACCCGTACAGAGATGGCCAAGCTGCGACACAAGTACAAGGACGAGCCAGAGGCCTTCGCGGAAGAGATTGTGCAGACGCACCTCGCACGCCCGGAAGGGCAGAGTCACCCAGAGTACTGCGGGGCTCCCAACGAGGAGCTGGACGCGGACCTTTCCGTGCAGGAAATTAGAACGGTCCTCCAGCTACTGAAGACCAACTCGGCGCCCGGTCCTGACAGGATCACCAACAAAATCCTGAGGAACCTGAACGACGACGCCATCGAGAAGCTCTGCGAGTACATCAACGCGTGCTGGAAGGAGGGCCGAATTCCGCAAGAGTGGAAGACCGCGGACGTTATACTGATACCAAAGCCGGGCAAACCGCTGGAGGTCCGAAACATGAGGCCGATCTCCCTCACGTCCTGCGTCGGGAAAGTGATGGAGCATGCCTGCCTTAACAGTGTGATGACGCTGCTCGAGAAACAGGACGCCTTCGGCACCCACATCATCGGTTTCCGGAAGGGCCTTTCAACGCACGCCATGCTGCCGATCAAGGAACAGGTCATGAACGCTCCGAGCACGCACGTGCGCGCCCTACTCGGGCTAGACCTCAAGAGCGCCTTCGACACTGTGAAGCACATGGCCATACTGGACAAGATCAGCCGACTCGATCTCGGGGCGAGGTTCCACCGATATGTCAGCAGCTTCCTGAATGGGCGCGAGGCGACAGTCAAGATCGACGGGGCCCCACCACAAATGGTCCGAATGGGTGATGCGGGAACGCCGCAGGGCTCCGTACTCTCCCCCATGCTTTTCAACCTCGTCATGATCGGCCTGCCGGAGCGTCTTGAGGCGATAGAGGGCATCAATCATACCATATACGCAGATGACGTGACGGTGTGGACCACGGAGAACACGAGCGTCGGCGAAATGCAAGACCGACTACAGCGGGCCGTCCGGGAGGTGGAGCGGCACCTCGAAGACACGGGACTCGTCTGCTCACCCGACAAGTCGGAGATCCTGCTCCACAGGCCGCGCAAGAAAGCACCCCTTCCGCAGGCCATGCTAGACGCTCGTCGTTTGGGCGTCCGCGTCACGACGAGGGAGGGGACCCGAATACCGACAGTGTCCAAGTTGCGAGTGCTCGGCCTGTGGCTGGAAGAGAACGGTGCCAACCGCGAGCTGGTTGCCCGACTGCAGAAGAAAATGGCCGCCGCCACACACCTCGTGAGGCGGGTCGCGAACAAGAAAAAAGGAATGAAGGAACATAACGTTACGAGGCCGATACAGGCGTACGCGCTGAGCCACATAGCGTACGTCGACGCATACGCCGACTGGAACAGGAGCGAAACCGACAAGCTGAACGTGGCGATCCGCAGGGCGTTCAAGACCGCCCTGGGAGTACCCCAGTACACGCCAACCCACAGGCTCCTCGAGTTGGGCGTACACAACACGCTCGAGGAGATCGCCGAGGCGCAGAGAATCGCGCAGCTGGAGAGGCTGTCGAGCACCGTAACGGGAAGACGAATCCTGGACTTGCTCGGGATTCGATATCACGAGGCGCGTGGACTGAAAGAATCACTGCTACCGGAAGTCAGGGACGCCATACAGACGGAAAACATGCCGAAGAATATGCACCCGGTGCATGACGTGCAAAGACGTATACGCAGGGCGGTAGCAATCCTCGAGAAGCATGGAAGAGAAGAAGGCGTCCTCTTCGTCGATGCAGCCAGGTACCCGCGGCCAGTCGGTGAATCTGATGGCGACGAGGAACGTCGACCACCACCGCAGCTACAAGGGAATGTGCGAGGCGAGCCGCAGTTACCAGCACCACCACCCCTACTGCTACTACGACAACAACGGCAGCAGCAACAACGGCAACATCGACACGGCCGACCGACGGCGGCGGCGCCCGCCTTTTCCATGGCAGTCATAGATACAAAGGGACTGATCCGAGTCACGGCATCCGCGAGGCTGCCGTCGGCCGAAGCAGCGGAAGAGATGGCCATAGCCCTCGCGGTACTCCACGGAGGTGCGGAGGATAACCTGATTATCAGCGACTCCAAATCAGCGATTCGGAATTACATCAAAGGTTGGGTGTCCGCGGATGTGGCGCGCATGCTCAACGCCCGGGCCGGGGACTTCGGATCCGGCACCATTACAAGCAAGTCCCTCAAGTGGTTCCCCGCGCACGTCGGGGAGCTTGGCAGTAACAGCAACAATGACACCAACATTGCTAACGGCCGAAGACGCAACGACACTCCACCCAACCACAACGAGCGCGCCCACCTCGGCGCGAGGCAGCTTACCCGCCGCGACGTAGTCACCCAGAGGGCAGCCGCTGCCGTTGTTGTGCGGGACCCCAGCGGAGGAGTGACGGCGACGGTGGCTGCCACCCCGTCTGGCGTGGCCGCTGTCGTTACCAATACAACACAAATCGCGGCGGACGGAGCTGGGGATCACGCGGACGCCGACTGCGATGCCAGGGAGTTTCCGGCAACGTACAGAGAGGTGATTGGTCACTATCGGAAAGAAAGAAGAAAATATCCACAACCCCACGGGCGTCTAGACAGGTCCCAGGCGGTCGACCTGAGACGGTTGCAGACGGGCACTTTCACCAACCCCTACCACCTGCACCGCCTGTGGCCCGCGCTGCACCCGTCGCCCGGCTGCCCGTGGTGCGAGCACGAACGGGCTGATATGGCCCATGTGCTTTGGGAATGCCAACGCCACGTGGAACAAGGACAAAGAGGAAGGGGGAATGCAACAGCGGAACCCTCTGAAGCGGGGCGCCTCGCTGAGAGATGGCAAGCCGCCCTCCTCAGCGAGGCACCCGAAGACCAGGAGTGGGCCGTCCAGCGGGCCAGGGCCATTGCCGAGGATCTCGAAAGATCTTCCTCGGGCGATGGACCACTGGCAGCCTAGCCCCGGGCACCAACATCAACAACTGCTGGACAAATAAAGTTTATTCCTATCCTATATATATATATACCCCATGAGGCAACACCTCCGCTCCCTCTACCCCAGCGGAGCACATCTGGTGCAGCTAGCGGCGACGGCAGCGGCGTCGATGGCAGCGCCACCTGTTGGAGCGCGGCTGCGACGTTGCTAGGCAACAGCGGCTCAAGGTCGTTCGTCGCCCACGGCATATGGTATACGGCATACGGCTGCTTGCACACAGCGTACGGCGCGACGAGCCCATAGGCTCGCTAGCTTGCGTAGTGAAGCTTTCGCTTTAAAACAACGTGAAGATCCAAAGTCGTCTGGCCGCAAGGAACGTGCTCACGGAGTCGTATCATTGATGACCATATCATAAAAGACTGGAAGCGGTCAGGGCGGCGATGTTCTTCCGCGTCAATTACGCTTTCTGAGAAAGCCTAATTGGAAAATATTTGTTCTTACGTCTTACAGGGGCTTGTTTAATAACCATATATTCGATTAGCAACACAACCTCGAAGACGGGATGCAAACTACTCATATGCTTTAGCCACTCAAGCTCAATTATTTTTAATTAACGTAGTATTGCGGATTACGCACACAACTGCTCAACTTCCTCTGTATCCGGAGGTTACCATTGAGTCTCTCAAATGATAACAATGATGTCATGAAAGTTCACATTGGTTTATTTCTTAAAATTTGGTGACATTAGAAAATGCCGCCGGTACATTCATGGTGAAGTAGGCTTCTGATAAAGCAGGTACGAATGCTTGAAGAGGCTTTCATGACGTAATTTATGTTGATGAACTTAGAATGCATGTGCTCAACCATGCACCTCTCTCTTTTACAATGTACTCCCTTACATTATACAAGAAACACCTCAGTGCTACGGTACATCCCACAAGGTGTGCGAGAACACTGTGCACGCTACTGATTATATATCTGAGCGTTGGTGACCTCAGGCTTGGTTTCCTGGCATCATTAGGAATGAAAGGAGCACATACCTAGTAGGCCAAGCAGGTAGACTACTTCGGCCACTGGGTCGGCCGACCGAAGGACCGACCGACCGACCGACCCGGACGGATGAACGAACATTCTCGAAATGGCTGAAGTCTAGGCGAATAATCATATACGCTTTAATAACAGCTGCCTGGGAGAAAGCACTTGATATATATTTTTTCAGCAATTCGTAACAGATGGGGCAGTGCGAACTCCATTAGGTTTGGGTTGGGACGGAAAATATCGAAATTTTAGGGTTACGGATTTCTTAGCGGCAGTCACTGTGAATTAGAACTTCGCGGTCGTGACAACATACAAGTTGGAGAGCAAGTCTACTTTTGGCACTTGCCATTGTAGGAATACTGGGAACCTGTGCTAACCGAAATGGTATTCTAAACGGGCAGTTTGGAATAGCGTTTCTTGCCTTATATACGTTAAACGCTAGCAAATGTGCAGTATGGTACGGTGCGCGTCCCTTCACTCTCTACAATCGCCTTGACGCGGCGTGCCACCGTCGTGCCAGGCAGCGGCGCAAGCAGACCTGGAGGAGTCTGTGTGTGTCGCTCGACGATGCCCGCAACAGGTCGCGCCCATGGCGCATTCTCGGCGCCCTCCTTCGACCAAAGATCGCTCACTCTCGTGCGCTTTGCATCGTGGTCGTACAGGGCTTCAGCGCAGAGCAGCTCGCCGACGCGTTCGCCGCCGCCTTTGCACAGCCAACGCCGTCGCTTCCGCCGCATGGCCTAGTTTTCGACCTTCCTGAGCACAAAAAAGCCGCTCTCCTCGCGCCGCTGCGCTACTTCCCGATGAACGGAATTCTGCAGCAGGTGAAGGCGATGTGCACGCGGGACTTCACCTTGAGCGAGCTTCGCATCGTGCTCGACGCTCGGAGGCGACGTTCTGCGCCGGGCGCGGATGGAATCACCTACCAGACGCTGCGAAATATCGACGACGAGCAGCTCACATCGCTGTTGGAGGTGTACAACCGCGTCTGGCGCACCTGCGCCGTCCCTCCCGAGTGGAAAGAAGCAACCGTGGTGCCTCTCCTCAAGAATGGCAAACCCCGAAGCAGCGCCAGCTCCTACCGCCCGGTTTCACTCACGTCTCTTGCCGGTAAGACGCTCGAGGCCATGGCACTTCATCGTCTGGAGTAGATTGCTACGGCGCTCGATGCATTCGCTCCCGAGCAGAGCGGCTTCCGCCGGTTGCGCGCAACGGCTGACGCCCTGGCCGATGTCGCTACGCTCAAGCACGCGGTGGGTCGTCACGAGGCCGGCTTCCTCGTCCTGCTTGTTGTACAGAGTGCCTTCGATGGCTTGCCGCATCCTGCGATCGTCAGTGCGCTGCACGAGCTCGGCATCACCGACCGGCTACTCGACTACATCCGAGCCTTCTTGTCTGACCGCACGCTTCAAGTGCGGGTTGGAGGTGCGCTCAGCCAGACGCGTAGTGTGTTTTCTGGTGTTCCGCGGGGCAGTGTTATAAGGCCCTTTTATGCGAAGCATATTACGAGAGCTCAACCCAGCTCCTCAGGCACGGCGGTGTTGCCATGAAACCACGTGACACCGTGACGTCACGACAGAGGAGAAGTGGCTTTGGCTCAACTCTTGCCAGACGGGCTGGGTGGGAATCGAACCAGGGTCTCCGGAGTGTGGGACGGAGACGCTACCACTGAGCCACGAGTACGATGCTTCAAAGCGGTACAAAAGCGCATCTAGTGAATGCGGTGTTGCCTTAGAAACGAGCTGTTTCTAAGGCGTGCGTCTCTTGCTCAGGCGCACATTTCGTTGCCGCGCCGAACGCTGCTTTGCTCGACGCTCACCGCGTCCAATGCGGGGCGCGTAGTCGCTGCCCTGTAGCCCATTGTCTTACACCCCTTGGCGGGTCGACGGGAACGCTGTCGCGTTCCACTCTTGAAGGCGAAGCAGAGTAACGCATGAGTTGTTTCTTCGTCTAGCCGAACAACCACAACCATAGCCAAGCAACAGCAGTTCACCAGGCTAAACAGTGGTTCAACAACTAAAATAAAGGCTAGTATGCTTCGCATCCTGGGCTTAACCTTACCTAAGCCACAGCCATTTTTTTATTTCATCTTGTCCTCGCGCGACTTCCGGACTACATCCCAAAAGCGATGTCGCACGAATTACGGGTGGTCATCTACGCTGACGACATCGCCATCTTTGCGTCTGGCCCTACTAAAGTCGGCTACCAGGTGCGCGAGTCTGTTCGAATTGCGATCGACGCTGTGGATCAGTACATGGGAAGCATCGGCCTTCAGCTGTCAGCGACCAAAACAGAGGCACTGCTGGTACACCCACGAGACAGGCGAGCGCGTCTCGAAATGCCACCGCTGACTCTGTGCCGTTGCTCTCCCACGTGGCGCAAGAGCGTCCGTTACCTCGGCGTGCAGATCCACTGCCGCGTCAACTTCAATGCGGCCGTCTCCCACATCTGCAGGCAATCGAAGTCGCCAGCGCCGCGCGCTCTCTTCTCGCGCGTGGACACGGATGCACGCCGCAACTCGCCATGCGAGTGTACAACTCTGGCCACATTGAGTGCACTCTACGCCCTCCCCATCACCAACGCTCGAGCTGCGAACTGGAACGCTACTGACATAGCGCAGCGTACTGCTGTGCGAGAACTATATGGCCTGCCTCGCTCCTCTCAAATCGGGGCGACACTCGAGGAAGTGGGCAACTGGCCACCATCACTTCGTGCACGAAAACACGCGCTCCACCACATTGAGCGCCTGCAGCATTCACCACAGTGCGAGCGGCTCGTCTGCAGACTCCACTCTCTGCCGCCACCGAGTTCTCATAGCTCATCGGGTCGTCGCCGCAGCTCGTCTACCTCCCGTACTACTCTAGTCCACTCGACGTGAACACCGCGGTGCCTGGCGTAGCATGAAAGCGCCAAACGGCTATGTGCGCCATGAGACAGGAGACCGACTCGTACTGCGCGAGCGACTGGCAGGCCGCCTGCTCGTGTACATCGATGTGCACGGTGGCGCTGGACGGGTCCGGTGCTGCAGCTTGCACGGCACCGGACATCTTGGAGATGCGCCAGTGCCAACTCCGCTTTGCCGCGTCGTCAACGGTGACCGAGCTCGCCGCCATCGACCTCGCTGCCTACCTTCTTGTAGAACATGGGGACATTGCGTCAGCGGCTATCCTCACTGACTTTCGTGCGGCGCTCTGCATGCTGGCCAGAGACTACACCGGAGTGCCCCTTGTTGTTCGAGCGGGCTGCAAACTGCGGCACATCGTCAATCAGGGCTGCGACCTGGCGCTCTAGTGGGTACCCGCACACATCGGATTGCCAGGCAATGAGGAGGCTGACTCCCCCGCCAAGGCCACCAAGGCGGCACACGGTGAGCGCTTCACCCTCACCCACTTGGTGACGGTACGCGGTGAAAATGGCAGTTCTGCGCAGCCTGACTGCGCAAAAACCCCGACCAGAGCGTCGCGACGGGAACGCCCCTGTGCCTGCTCCCGCGTGCGGGCCTCTCTCGGACTGACTGCACCTTCCTTCTCGGCTTACGCATCGGCTGCTACACAACAGCAGCGCGCGCACACAGTCTCACGGGAGCAGGCAGCCCCCATATGTGGTAACAGCGGAAACAGCTACCACACATGGGGTAGCCAGTGGAGACACTGGAGCATTTTCTGCTTCATTGCCCAGCTTTCGGGACCGATATGGAGGCTCTGTACACCTCCTACTGCCGATGCGGCCTGCCATCCAACACCCTGCAATGCCAACTCTTCCCTTATGTTCACAGTACCATCATCAAGCCGGCATTTTCGGCAGTGATTGAATTCTGTGACACAACAAACCTCAGAGCGCGGCTATACCCGCAACCGCTTCGCTACTATATGTCTTTTTTTTTACTTGCCGCCTTCTTCCTTTCTCCCCGCTCGGCTATCTATTTCTCTCGCTTCTTTTGCGGCCCACTTCCCGTTCCTCGTGCAATGCTGTTGAGGTGACCTCGCCTGAGTCAGTTACGGCGCTGCACTTATCTCTTCACCCTTCCTAAAAATCACTCACACGCACACGACGCATCCCTTCAAGACTGAGCTTACTGTACAGGAGCGCCAACATAATAAGACGTTAGAAGACAGGGTGCTGTCTTGGGTCTCGTGACAAACATAGCCGAGCCTACATAACACATTAGCAACAACCCCGTCTTTTCTAAGCCGACACGTCTCGTTAGACCTATCGAGGTCGGAATCTCAACGCCGGACGCTCGACGCTCTGCTCCGGGATCTTAGTATTAGCCGCTTGGGTGGCGGACTGCACTCGCACGAAGATGTCCTGTGAACTTGTCCTAAGTACTAACGGATGGTAGGCCATGCACAGATACAAACAGCGCTTCTCGAAAACGACGGTACACTGTATACGAACGCTTGCCACTGTTAGTGGTCATTTCTCTTAAGCCTGTTTCACATGCAAGCGAAAATGCTCGCGATTCCTGCCGCCGTGACGCAGAAACCTGCTTCGAGCGGCGGCGGCGGCGGCACTAGCGGCGCGAGCGGCGAGGTTTGGGCAATATGGAATTTCATCGCAGCGGCAGCGCGCCAGCGCCGCTTCCGAACCAATGACGGCCCTACTCGCACGCGAGCAGTGGAGTACTAGTGCGGAAAAGCCTGCGCATAGGACGATGTTTATTTACTTGCTACTTGCTCATATCAGCTGTGGGGATTCCCACTATGAATGCCAGGGTGACATCCTGAATTTGCATCCCCGATGCCATGTACCTGGAATACAGACCACATCTGAAGCTGGCGTACTCGGATCAGCGGCATGCGTTTTCCGGTATATATTGCTGCTGCGCAAGCTGCCGCGTCTATACAGTGACATCACTAACCTTTCATATGAAAATAAAAACCAACCTAGCCACTGTTTTCATTTATTTTACGGCACTGCTATGGGTAGGCAAGGGGAGTTAGGAATCCCAAGGGCTAGCGAGAATACAAGGAGCGGTAAAGTGAAAAGAAAAAGCAATGCGTATAGCACCGGAGTGCTGGTAAAAAAATGAACTTCGTTCCCAGGAGGCTCAGCGCAAGCGCCAAGCCAGGTAGGACCCGAATGTTCCTGATTGTTGGGGACTTTCATGCTGAAATTCCCAAACCCCAGAAGGACTGGCTCCTGTCGTTTGTCATGACAACATTTGACTCGCATGCTTCAACAACCCAAATCAACCAACCGCGTGGTACAGATTCTCCTTGATCTTATTCTTGTCCCATCACGGTGTTTCATAGCGACCACAAAGCGATTGTCGCCACCATTACATTATAAGGCATTGCATAGCTCCTTCAACAGCTATCTTCGTGCTTTTCAACACCTTCGCTGGACATCCACTTTGGCAAGGCCAGAACAGCGAGATAATATAGGCAGCATACTTTTGATAAATTTTATGGGTAACAACCATAGCTATAGAGTTCTTTGAGCTAAACATTCTTGCGTCTTTAAAACGCGGAAATAATAATCTATATACACGGTGTAGTTATCTGTTGTTCGAACGCATCTTGCGTCATTAACGTATTTTTTTCTTCTTTTCAGAGAGAACCCCTTACCGGGCTCCGAATGGTAGGTGCACGACACTGGAAGTGCTCACTTATCTGTGGTGTTCGTATATAAAAGTGAGAATAATCGTTGTTCAACGTTCCTTTAGCCCTTCGCTAGTTCTGTCATTTGTAGCGTTTGGATGAGACCAGAGGATACGCAATGAGTCATTGAGCAATGAGCTGGCGTGCTCTACTGTAATATAGAGAGGGGAAAATATTTGAGCAATGTGAACACTGTGCAGAAAAAGTTAATAGCGTGGCGCCATGCGAAAGAGCTTCGACAGTGGCATGCATGTTGTTCTTCAAACTGTGAAACAAACGCGCCTTCTTTCTCATCACCTCCTTTTATCATAGTTCTCATTTTCAAAAATTACTTCAAGTGCTGCATACAGAATGCGCCCCGGATTTCTGCTTGCGCCCCAATTAGGCACCGATACTTAAAAGAAGTGTCTAAAGCAAAAAACGCTCACCGATGTAGTAAGACGGACGAAGGAACTTTTTCAACGCGAATCACATGATTTTCCTTTGTAACACAAGCTGATATGCGGGTCGCTCGTTCACGTTTTTTAATCCCTACAATATGCAATGCGAGAGGGTGATTATGAGTCCACCAGTCGTAGAATATTTTTCGATCTGTTCACTTGGTCTTTCATTTTTCAGCTCCGCCCTTGGTTCTGCCACCCAGCGCCAGCCGTAAGTCGGTGCTCCGTCGTGATGCATGTGCAGGTGTAAATGTGCCATCAGCCAATGGATGATTCGAACAGGAGCCAAAGGGCGCCGCGTCAGCTATGACCACGACGTGTAGCCTTCGCGGCCATTGTATAACAAATGAAGGTTTATCCCAGCATTGACGTAGGCGCTGCAGCAGAGCATGGGTACAGCACCGTTGTATCGGAGTACCGGATTCGCTGTTTCTTATTCAATATTGGCACAATAAGTTTGCCAGAAGCTCTGCGCAGACTGAGTCTATTGTGTACATTTGAGAAAGCGTTTGCGTACATGCGATGATTTTCTGTCAGCAAACCAGGTACTATTGGTGCTCATATGACTAACTTTGTGTTCGGCCTAATAGCTTATTCGAGTAGAAGGTATTTTTTCAAAAGCTACACCTCACACACATCCGTATTGTTTTGAGTTTCTAAACTGAGTCAACTAGAGTGACCAGCACCTAATTGAGTACTACTACAAACCTGTAACTGTCAAGATACCAAAGGCATTACCTATAATCTCTTTACAGCTGTGTTTATTCTTGATATTGCACTAGTATGTGCCAAATGAAATGTCAAAACGTTTCTGTAAAAAAAGTAAGCGGGATACAACATGTCAAAAAATATTCTTGAGCGGCAAGGGAAGGGCAAATGTACGGTAAAATAATGGTGTTCGGTAAGTTTATATCGGTTGTTCAGACTTGCCTCTATGCATATAAAAAATATTTGTTTGCGTAAACAAAGGAAACAATTTTCGCAGTAGAGAGAATATGACCACCACGTGCACTTGGGAGAGCACCACGCATCGGGTTGGTTTTGCCACGAAAGGATTTGCTGCGTAATCAAGGAGTACAGGAGTTATACGTGACTCTTTAAAAATATATATGAAGGTCCCGCAAGTATTTTGATTCTCCACAAGAAAAGTAGAAAGATAACTACAAAGAAAGGGGTCACGCAAGAAGACACAACCTCTCCAGCGCAATTCACTGCTTGCTGGGGAAGTATTCAAGCTATCAAAGCTATCATGCTTCAAGCTATCACTGGGAAGGCTTAGGAGTGAGGATCAATGGCGAATATCTAAGCAACCTTCTGTTTACAGCTGATGTTGTCCCTTTCAGCAACGCTGGGTACATGTCGGAACAAATGGTTGATGACCCTAACAGAGAAAGTGTAACGGTGGGGTTGAATATTAATATGCAGATGTCAAAGATAATGCTCAAGAGCCTGGTAAAGGAGCAAGAGTTCAGGATCGCGAATCAGCCTTTAGATTCTGTGAAGGCTTACGTTTACCTAGGTCAATTAGTCACACTGGACCCTGGTCATAAGAAGAAAATTTACAGAACAGCAAAGATGGATTGTTGTGCATACAGCAGACATCGCCAGATCCTCAGTGGAAGCTTACCACTATCCTTGAAAAGAAAGGTGAGTAGACAATGGATTCTACCAGTGCTAACATATGGGGTAGAAACTTGGAGGTTGACTAAGAAGCTCGAGAACAAGTAAGGGACCACGCAAAGAGCAATGGAAAGAAGAATGCTTGGCGTAACATTAATGGGCTGGACGTGAGCGGTGTGGACCAGACAGCAAAAGGATATAGCCGATATTCTAATTGACATTAAGAGAAAAATGGAGCTGGGTAGGCCAGATAATGCCCAGGAACGATAACTGGTGGACCATTAGGGTTAAAGAATGGCTGCGAAGAGAAGGGAAGTACAGCTGAGGACGGAAGAAAACTAGGAAGGGGCGGTGATGAAAGTGAGAAATTCGCAGGCGCAATATGGAATCGGTTGGCACAGGACAGGGGTATTTGGAGGTCGCAGGGAGAGACCTTCGTCCTGCTCTGGACATAAATTATATAGATCATGATGATGATGACTAATTTTTGAATTTATCTAGCTTTGGCAGATCTTTTGTGAGGCCAGCAATGTTGTTAAGCAGCCAGTAAATGGTTTAAGTAGAATTTTGTTTGCCCGCATTTTGCTATGTAGGCAGATTTTAGTTTGGGATACCGAGTCATATACCTTAGCGAAACGAAGCTTCTTACTAGACAATGAGTACTTGCCGTAATTAATAAATGCAGAATTTACATAAGACTCACCAACACAGCCGCGCTCATCCAAGCATCTTGCTGGCACCTTTTCTACTTCAAGCATCTACGTCATGCCTACACCTGCGTTCAAAGACCACATACTACCGTAAACCGTGACCCACATGCTGAATGTTTGAAGTTTCAAATGTGTTTCATCTCACGTAGCTGCAGAGGCCGACTTAGGTACATGTGGCTTAGCTCCTATGATTATCTCGCAAGACGAAGGTACAGTCTCTACAATCTGTATTTTCAATACGGTAGCAAAAAATATCCTTAAATCAGACATACCTTTACCAACAGTCGCAGCCTTCTTGAAAGGAAGCAAAGATGGCAGGAAGACATCATTTTGTAATGAGCCTTCGTCATTACGAAGCAATTCAATTTCAACTCGGTGTAGTGCCAGTAACATCGCCTTTCATTTTCATAAAAACAACCTACATAAGCTTTGAGAATTGTCTACTAATGCGTAGGCATTTCTTGGCTCGGCCGTTACTACGATTTCGCTTAGTATAGCTTGCTCGCTTGCTTGCTTTTCCTACCTTAGGTGCATCTACCCATGTCTGTTCGGTGACAAAGAATGCTTGTGCTTTAGTAGACAATCGTCAGATTTCATCGTCGCATCCCACCTCTTCAATGCAGTTGGCATGGTCGCAACGCCGGGCACGACCGCGCCTCGATGGAGCAGAGCCGTCGAGAATTAACGCCAGCTGCAGATTACTAAAACATTAAAATGTCATGAGGCATCTGCCATACCGCGCTAGAAGCAGGTCGCTAAGAATTGGAGCCGGATACGATCGACTGCATACAACTTCTTTCTAAAAAAAATGACAGTTTTCTTTATTTAAATAATATGTGACAATATCTGAGCTCCGATTTTTTAAGAATTTGCTAATGTTCATACCACACGGGTTTTGCGAACTAATGCAATAATAGTTGCCCCTGTATCTAAGAAAATGGCCTTCCGTGCACGTATACTATAGTTATTTTGTGGTTTTGGTACTTATGCTAAGTTTTTGCCTTGTGATTCACTTATTATCTGCTCCTCTCATTCTGCTTTCTTTCACGCAACGATAGGCAGAAAAATTTTGTTTGTACGAGAGGAGGGTGGCTGGGCCCGACCAACTATATATATATATATATATATATATATATATATATATATATATATATATATATATATATATCACTGCAACTGTTGTAAAGATCATATTGTGAGCGCAATATTCGCGCGTCATCTTTCTCGTCTGTAAATATAATCATCGATTCATATCTCCATCATGTGTCTGTACATATCGTCATCAGAGCCCCGACTTATTAGTCATCGTGGCGCGGAATATTCGAGAATAAAATGCTCCGCTCGCAAACGAACATAGCATTTAGCCGGGTTTGCTAAATGTTCATTTGTGCGAGAAATGCTTCGGAGCGCTGCGATCACGACGCGCAAGCGGGCATGTCACGTGGTATTTTTTCTTTTAATTTCTCGGGCGTCTGTTGTAAGCGGAAAAACACTAATACCTCATAGATAAAAAGAGGGAAACTCTTTATTGGGACGTTTTCCAAAGCACTCTGCATCTTTCTAATTGGAATTTTTTGCTGGCGTCCTTGCCTCGAACGGGGGTAATTATTCCTGAGTAATTATTTAATTGAGCAAAATACAAGAAATATCGTGACACGTTACCTACAAAAGCTAGCAACCTGCATTTGGTCGCGTCTTAGAGTGCATCGGCATATTCTTAAACTCTGGCTAAAGTTAACTGAGGAACCCCGTATATAGCCGTTGTTAAAGTTGCACTTGAAGAAAAGTTCCAGTGACCTGGAAGAATTGTTCACTGAAGTGACGGCCTTGCATGAGTATTTAGAACATCTCACAGCAGGAGACCGTTCAATTTCACAGCCTGAATATCCTCGCACCACCATAAGACTGGCGTGTCTCGGTTGTGTAATCTTCCTTCTTGTAATTACCTTATATTTTTAGATCATCAATAGTGCTTCGTCTTTCCGCTGAAGCAGCAACCTCCTGTTTTTTTAAACTGCGAGTCCGATTATAAGCGCTGCTGCGGATGACTGCTATTCATTATAATTTCCAGTGACTTCGGCTTGGCCATATTTCGGCTACCGAGTGGATTATACATATTTAAGACTTCTGCGTGCAAGTGGCGATGTTTCCGTCCCAGATAAATGGTGTAGATTATTAGAAGCTTTTTTTTTCATGAGTCGTTAGCATTGCCTATTGGAAAGAGAAGCATTACTGAGACACATATCATGCACATGCATTTCACGCGCCATTGATAAAAGAATGTCGAAGAGGTCAGTGATGCCTGCAGGTTTATTTTAGGATCAGCAAAGCACGCAGACCAGTTTAAAGTGAGGTGAACATACAGCAAGATATTAATTCCTTCGGCATAGGCTATCGACTCCATTAAAAATTATTGTTAGTTGGCTAGCTCATTCTTTTTAATGATATATTTACATAACCCTTCGTATATATTTGCCTACAACATGCTTTTGCACGATGTTCACACTGGAAATTTCACAAAAATATTGAAGTGAAAAATACAGATAAGCTATTCACCGCTGATGCTTCAACACACTTGTCCTCCTACTGTGAGGATTTAGAGAAATAAATCGAAAAAAATAAATGAAATGCCGTGCACGTTCGCGCCAACAATGCTGTTGATGGTTTCTTAGTCGCGATAAAAAAATAGCTGATAGGGTTGAGGCAACCAGTAGAAGTCTCAAATTGTCTGTTAACAGAACTGTGATACTGATACGTAAGGAGTGAGAGGGCCTCAGCCATTCCAGGAAATCTCCGGAGGAGGCTGGAGCTCCCCTGTAGGCGGGCACCTGGGCCCCCAACTGTATATGCATATATTTAGGCGTGCGCAATATAAAGTGGTTGAAAGCCAACGCTTCGGCCGCTTCTTTCTATCGGTCCTGTCTCTTGCGCTGTCATTCGATTTCACCTCACAGAGCTATATACTGCAAATGCCGGTCTCGAAATCATAATGGCAGACTGCTCACAATATTCTAGATACGGTAAAGGCCTCTTGCATGTAGAGTTGGTGTATTAACAGTAATACTTTGGTGAAATATATCACTGGTAAAATAGAAAATATATAGCAACGCTTGCATGCCAATAATATTAATTTGCAGCGATGCCGCTAGCCTTCAGTCGGTCGCGATTCTTCGTAGCATCGTGCTCACGAAAAAAGCTTTCAGCAATTAAAACGAAAAGCGCATACATTCGTGGGTATCACGCATACAACACACAGCGCAGCATTCGTTTCAATGAATAACGAGCTCAAAAGAAACATCCAAACGACTAAATTGATTATAAGGGCTGCTGCTACCAATGCAAAGGACGTAGTGCTCCCTGCACACGTTTCGTTTCCAGATATAAAGATTACCGTTGCGCAAGATGCCACGGCGACGGAGTGACGTCACTAGCCTTTCATATATAAAAAAACAAGCTAAGCCACTTATTTCACCCTTGTTGCAGCACCGCCATGAATAGGCAACCAATAGTTAAGAATCCCCAGGGGCCGCGTGAATTAGGGGAGTGTCAAAAGGAAGAGAAGCGATAGTTCGACTACAAGCCTCGTGCAGCCAAAATTGTTGAGCTTCGTTCCCAAGAGGCTCAGCGCAAGCGCCAAGCCAGGGAGGACCCGAATGTTCTAGCTGGTCGGGGAATTCCATGCTGACATTGCTAAACTCAAGCAGGACTACTTGCTTGCGTTTTTCAGGAACAACTTTGAACTCGCATGCTACAACAACCCCACTCAACCAACTACGCGCTACAGATCCTGCACGGATTTGATCTTGGCCACGAATGCAGCGACAGTGCTCGAAGAAACCATTATAGTGTAACATATCGGCCAGAAAGCAATTGTCAATACCATTATAAAGCATTGCATACCCCCTTAAGCAGTTGTAGTGGTTGTCTTCAACAGGCCGATATAGCGAGTCATTTTGTTTGTTTCAGTATAAGCAGCATACTTTCGATAACATTTATGGCTAACTACCACAGCCATGGTGTTCTTTGAGGGGAGCATTCTTGCGACTTTAAAACCATCAATCATAATCTACTTACGTGGTATAGTTATGTATTGCCTGAACGCTTCTCGCACCATTAATATATTTCTTTCTTTTCAGAGAGGCTCCCTGACCATGCTCCCAGAGGTAAGTGCATGACAAAGAAAGTGCTCATTTAATTTGTAATGCTAGTATATAAAAGTGATAATCTACATTTTTCAGCATTCTCTTAGCCCTTCACTCATTTTGTCAGACGTAGTATATTTAATATCAGTGCAAAATAAGCCTAATTTAATTTACAGATAAGTGTAAATTTAAGTGTAAAAATATTGAAACAATGTGAATGCTGTGAAAAAAAGAAGTGAATTGAGGGGCGCCACCTGAAAGAACTTCGACAAGGCATTTACCTGGTCTTTCATAATGCAAAACAAAGTACGCCATCTTTAGCAATTACGAAAATAGAAATTGCGTAGCGCAGACCGCAGGAACACAAGACAAGCTCGCCATGTTTTGCATCACCTGCCCTAATCTTATTTTCTGTTTTCAAAAACTTACTTCAATGCCCACATGCACAATGGCCCCCGAATTTCCGCTTGCACCCCATTTAGGCACCGATACCTAAAACAAGTGACTAAAGCAAGAAACGCTTACCGATGCGGTAGGACGGACGAAGGAGCTTTTTGTACGCGAATTACCCGATTTTCCTTTATGAAGAAAGGGGCTCACAGATGGAATAGCACACTGGTATGAATTTGTAAACAGGGATAAGGTGCCGCAGAAAGGCTGGCCAACGTTTCGATAGGAGGACCTATTTATGTCCAAGACGGCCTCGTCATCCTCGTCATGTTCGTTTTAAGGGGTTAGTGCAGTGACGTCATGTGCTGTTGTTGTCCATGGCGATTGGTTATAAAGGCAGAAACTTCAGAGATAATGAGCGCTGTCACCTGACGTCTGTAAGCGTGGTTCCCAAGACGAGCAGACAAGAGCGGGAGAGTGGGGAGGTGGGGAGAAAAGAAAGAAAAGGAGAGAAAAGAAAGGGGGGGATGGGACAGCAGAAGAAAAAGAACAAGAAAAAAGAAGGGGGTCATGAGAGGCCATTGGGGAATCGAGAGGTTAGGGAGCATTCAGGGGTGTCGTTGGCTGCATATTATTGTGGCTTTAAAAAAGCCGGTCAGGCGGTCAGTGTTCGAGTAAAAGAAAAGACCCCCCCCGCCCCCCAAAAAAACATGAGTTGAAAGAGTGACTTTAGTAGCATAGCAGCAATGCGTCAAGTAATTTTGAAATAGTTAAGATGGCGACAAGGAGTCTGGGGTGCAATGTATGGGGTAACTGGAAGGCAGCAGCACGGTCTTTCAAGGGACGTTAGCCCCAGTACCTCAACGAAGGTTTCGTTACGGCGGTATACAGAAATGGCGATACCCTGTGTGGATGAGGCACCGAAAAAGGTATACTGACGTCTGGGACATTGGAATGTGTTGTGGAGGGTGTTTCAAAAATGTAATAAAAACAGACAAAAACAGGAAAAGAGAGGGGGGAACCGCAACCGCAATAACAAATAGGAGGGTGACGTGCGCAGAAACGGGCGGGGGCAGGTGTACATGGAAAAAGGGGGTCGTACAGTTGATATAAACGTAAAACCATGAAAGAGTATAACAGATTGAGTAGTAGGCAGGAAAAAATTTTGAAAATGGAGTAATAGGTGAGGTTAAGAATTAAGGTTAGCTCGTTACATAATGTGTTTGTGCCTTGATTGATCATATGAGAATTTGAGATTTAAGTTACCGCTTTTAAAGATTCTAAGCTGCCACGTGCCAAATTAATTCCCGTCTGGTGTAGCAATTAAGCTTGTGTATGGGATATGATTCCGTATATTTCATTTGGCGAAGTGAACGGACATTTGATTGTAGTATATAGAGCCTTAATTTTTGCTTTGTCGAATATATGACCATGTTCATTAAAGGGGCTGGCTACTGCTTTAGGCAAATTGTGTTTTGTGTCCGCGTGGTGACCGTTGAGTCGTGTATGAATTTGTTGTCCAATCAAACCTATGTATTGTTTGCTACAAGCGACACATTCTAGACAGTAGACTATGTTGCTTGATGTGCAGGTGAAAGCCGAAGTTACCGTGTGTGCGTAATTCGACACTGAACTTTTTACTGTAGTAGTAGATTGAATATGTTTACATGTAAAGCATCTGGGTGGGGTGGCTACAGGGACAGGTTCCCTACTTCGTCTTTGTCCTTAGTTTCGCATGCACAAGAATATCTTTAAAGTTAGTGTTGCGTCTGTAGGCTACTCTGGGCGGGTAGGGAAAAATCTTCAGTTTCTGGTTGTTTGTGAGAATTGAGTAGTATTTACTGAGGATGTTATTCACGTTTCTGAGTGCATTTGAAAATTTAGTAGTAAGAAGAGGCGTTGTTGTTCTTGTGATGCTCGGGCGGGGCTTGAGGACCTCAGCTCGATCAAGTTTGGTTGCAGCAGTGTAGGCTTTTCGAAGGTCACTGTTTGGGTGGTTCCTGTTTGATACGGTTTCTTGAGGGTAATCGAGTCTATCTATGTAGTCTTCGTTTTCAATGCAAATGTGGCGGAGTCGTGTGCCTTGGCCTTTAAAGATGTCTTGTTTGCAATGTCTGGGATGGTGGCTTGTATATTCAAGGTACTGTTGTTTGTCGAAAGGTTTGCTATACAGCGTTGTCTTTAGTGCCCCGTTGTCAAATGTATATTGTTGTGTCCAGAAAGTTTATGCACTAATATGAGGATACTGATGTGAATTTTATTGTGGGATGAAAATAGTTTAGAAATGCTACATATTTATCTAGACTGTCTTGACCATGTCCCCATATTATGAATATGTCGTCTATGTATCGTAGGTACGTGTGGGGCTTGTTAGTGCAGCGCGATAGAAAATCTCTTTCTGGAATCGCCACAAATATGTTCGCGTAGGTTGGTGCAAAAGGAATAACCATGCTTGTACCATGTATCTGTGGGTAGTAACTGTGCGACCCCTTTTCCCGTATACAGCTGCCCCCACCCGCTTCTGCCCACGTCAACCTCCTATTTTTTATTCCGGTTTCAGTTCCCCCTCTCTTTTCCTTTACTTTGTATGTTTCTTATTATATGTTTTTTTGAAACACCCTCACTAACACATTCCAAACTCCCAGACGTCAGTACACCTTTTTCGGTGCCTCATCCACACAGGGTATATCGCCATTTCTGTATACCGCCATAACGACACCTACGTTGAGCTACTGGGGCTAACGTCCCTTGAAAGGCAATGCAACTGCCTTCTAGTTACCCCATACATTACACCCCAGAATCCTTGTTGCCATCTTAACTATTTAAAAATTACTTGACGCATTGCTGGTATGCTACTAACGTCACTCTTTTAACTCATATTTTGGGGGGAGGGGGGGGGTCTTTTGTGTTACT